>NC_064629.1:615129744-615444029 GCF_023864275.1 Schistocerca cancellata
CTTCATGAACGCTCACCAGGCAATTGCAGACTTGGGTGAAAGTATTATGTCTCTAAACAGAGATGGGAACCCAGTTGGATTGAAGTTCGACAGTTGGGTCATAAGGGGCGAGTCTGAAGCTAGCTGCCTACAAATTCTCACTTTCTCGGGAGTGCAGCAGGAACCGGAGATCCTCGCAAACTGTATTAGCTGAGTGAGCTTATCGCTATCCGAGCACGGAAGGGATGGGGTTACAGAAAAATAATCGAAGAAGGCATACACAGCGTAGGAGACGTGCCAGAGGACGCCCGATTAAGATTACTAGAGGTTTGAAGAAATCACAAGAGAATACTTTCGGGAGCACAAGGTGCAAAAAAAGGCTTTGAATACAAGTTCCAAGTACGGGAACACAAAAAGCTTTTCGTGAGGCCGTACCCCACTCCGTTAGCACATAAAGAAAAAGTGAAGACAGAGGTCGCGAAGATGCTCAAACAGGACGTAGTCGAACACGCCGTGAGTTCGTACAACTCACCGCTTTTAGTGATACCGAAAAAGAATGAATCGGTGAATTGGTGCTGGATTCTCGGCAAATCAACACGATTATTAAAGCAGAAACAGACAGACCGGAGAGCATGGAAGAATTATTGCAACGTTTCCATGGAGTGAAGGTATTAACCTCCATTGATATGAGAGCCAGTTACTGACAAATCGTGTTGCATCCAGAGTGTAGACACTATACCGCATTTCTGTGTTACGGGAACTGCTACCAATTTAAACGGCTTGCGTTGTGACTGAATGTTTCGGCGGCAGCGTTCATACGAGGCCTGAACAGCATCCTTCCTGAGAACCAACGTGAGAGAATTACATTATACACTGACGTCGTGCTAATAGCAGAAAAATCCTGGGAAGAACACAATGAGGTGTTGAACCGTTTATTATACGCTTTTGAACGTGCCGGTATAAAAGTGAACCTAGAGAAATCGCAGTTTGGGCGTAAGAGAAGAAAGTTTCTAGAACACATAGTATCGGTAGACGGGATACAACCCGATCCCGAGAGAATTAAAGCGATTGCTGCGAGAAATTGCTGCGGTGGACTTGTTCGGGTCAATAACTCGGATGAAGTCTGGCTACGCGTACGTTCTCGTAGCTGTGGAACTAACATCAAATTTGTCTGCTTTACTCTGCTGAGGAAAGCAACAGGCAAAACAGTGGCGACGGCATTTGTAAACGATTTCATGCGAGAGATCAGGCCGGTCAAACTGGTAATCTCGGACAACGGGCCGCAATTCCGGTCTCAACATTGGCTGCAGATGTTAAAGCGGAGAAAAATGAAGGCGAACTTTATCTCGTTGTTCCACCCATCGTCTAACCATGAAGAACGCGTCATGAAAGAGTTAGGGCGGCTTACACAGCCGCCCTAACTCTTTCATGACGCGTTCTGCGTGGTTACTACCGCAAGCACAATAGGTGGGACGTGCATATAAAGGCATTCCAAGAATTTCTGAACGAGTTGCAGAATGCGTCAACGATGGTTCCAACGGTATTAGTACTGAAAAATAAGGAGCCTCCGAACCGAATCAAAGAAGTTGTATCATGGCCAAAGGAAAGACAACTCCGACACAAGGAGATCATAGACATAACTTTGAAGAACATCAAGCGCGCTGCCTAAATAAGGCAGAAGACATACCAAAATAAAGTACGAAAAATTGACTTCTATATTGGACAAAAGATGTGGGTTCGGTCACATAAGGTATCAAACAAGGGTGAAAGGATCTACAAAAGATTCATTAGCCTTTACAGTGGACCTTACCGAGTGTGCCCTATCCCTCATCCCAACGTTATCGAAGTCCAGACGCTACGGACAAAGAAATCGAGAGGGCTGCATCACGTATCCAACGTGAAGCTCCTCATAGAATGACAGACAGTGTATCAATGTACAATTTATGTAATATAGGTCAATAGTTTTATGTTGTATATTAAATATCACTCATAGATTTTGTGTCCCTGGAATTATATTGTATAATGTCAACAAGGCAGTGTAAGTCGTCTATGTAGAGTCAAAAGGGTAAGAACAAGATTTACTAAGAAACTTAAATTGTAGAAGAAAACATAATACATTTTGTGCGGAGAATTTATGTTGCAGCAAATAAATCTTCAACAGCGCGAAGAGGAATGAAGCAAGATGCTACATGAAGCGTGCCAGCGGCACGGAAAGGAAAAACAAAATTAAGGAAGTGAGAGGAGTAAATTACCGTATAAATTAAGGTTGTAGGTTGCATGGTGGACACTGAAAACGATACTTTGGGGTAATGGTAGTTCTGTGTTTGTATTTGTTAATGTGGGATTGACATAGTCTGTAATCATTTAATATGCATGGTATAAATACTGTATGTTCTTTGTATTACGTGTGAAAGTAGCTTGAAATGAATAGCTATGCATGCCGAAAATGTGACGTCACCGGGAATGCTTTCTGAGTAGTTAGTGCTGTGAGTGTTGCGATATGTGTAAAAGAATGTGAAATTTGAGGCGTGAATGACACGAGAGTGTAAAGAAATGGGTGGGTTCTTCTTATACTCGATATTCTAGCTTTCTAAGCAGTGTTGATAGGATATACAAAGTATCGATAAACGATTCATGGAATTAAAGTTCAATTTATTTCTTATTTACCATTAAATAAAAACACTTCAAGTGTTGTAAAAAAAATCCCTGTTGTATAGCTATTGAGGGAATGATTAAGAAAAGAGACTATTGTAAATTAGTGATAGAGTTTTTGTTTACGTAATAGCCGGCTGAATCACAAGCCATGGTAAATATAATTTGAAAGTTAACGCCCGTAAGGCATAATATGAAGAATCATTGAGAAGAGATAAATGTTATAAAATTATTACGAAGGGCGTATTGAGAAGAGTGTTCCCCTGAGCACAGATTCCCGTCAAGAAGCAGCTTGCAGCTGGGAAAAGTGGACGCCGCAGGCGAATGCGGTTAGCGGTTGACGATGGGGCGAGCGGGACGCGTCTGGAACTCCCCGATTGACGGAAGCTGCCCGCGGCCGCCGGAGGTGACAACGTGGGCCCTCCCCACCATCCGGCGGAAGCGGCGGCCACTCCAGGCGGTCGAGCGTCAGCACGAGCAGCACAGGGACGTGGCGAGAGGTAGTGACACACACCTGCCGAGCGCCCACACTGACAGGCGACACGCCCCCCAACACTGAGGGAGTCGTGCAGAAACGTCAAATGGTCACGGGCAGTCCGTACAGACGACCCGGAAGGCGACGCGCTGCCAGCTTGGCAGGCGTTGCCAAATACAAAATTGAAGACAGCAGCGACCGCAAGATGCGAGCTTGGCTACCCTAAGTCAGGCGTTGCGATGTGGCAGGATGGATGAGAGAAAAGGGACGGGTGCACGCTAGGGGCGTGGCACCAGTGGTGACGCGTCAGCAACACCACCACACCCACAACGTTTGCAGTACCGAATCAAGAGACATGTCGGACTCAATTCTTAACTTGGTCTCACAGCAACATCTTATTTCCGTTACCATTCCAGTTAAGTTATTCAAACTTTCTACTTAAAGTTAACCAATGATAAGAAATTTTGTAGTGATATTTGGTCATGCAAACAGTCAGAGGCGTCTTTCACTAAAGATACAGGTGCCATTTCTTAGTTGAGAATGCCTGCCAAGGCTTTGCGGAAATCAAATTTCGTGCAATATGTATCAGTCACTTCTTACCAGTGTTAAATTTTTGGCAGAAATACATTTGCTTACATTATTTTCTTATAACTTAGAACAACATCCAAAGATATATCAATGTTCAGTTCTGGATCAGTGCATTCGTCACTTCTTTGGAATCAACCACTGGGTGGGCCTACGATGTTCATCTTTGGCTTCCATCACGTTAGTAAACTCGACAGTGCGGCTTGAGATAATGGTGCCTGCACATGTAACGACCGTTTTTGGGGAACATTTTATTGCACAGTTATTTAATCCACGTATTAGCGTTCATATTACTGCCAGCCTCTACATCTAAAGATAATGGTGCCTGCACATGTAACGACCGTTTTTGGGGAACATTTTATTGCAAAGTTATTTAATCCATGTATTAGCGTTCATATTACTGTCAGCCTCTACATCTAAAACAATTTTGTAAATAGTAGGACTCCAACGAAGCGCACGATGCACGAGGCGGCGAGGCATCTCGGCGACTGAGTAACAGTGCAAGAGCGGTTACTTAGATAGCAAAGTCTGAACTTAATGATGCAATCAAGGGCGCTACAGGGGCTGAGTCCATACTTCTTCTGCGCTGCGGCAAAGGAAATGTAGCGGCGTAGCGAGGCTCCGATTTTAGCGGCCAAGTTCTGCAGACCGCAACAGCGCTTTGCAATGGATTACGTAATCACTGAGTTCACAGAGATTTCCAAAGGATGGGATACTAAGGTGAGGGTCCAGGGTGGCTGGAAAAGAAAAGAAGAAATAACTTCTCGACTTCTGAAAAAGATCTAAGTGTAGTTTATTTAACCATTTGTTACATCTCTAACGTCTACAAGTTCCCGATGTAGCCTTGTCCGGTTTTCGCCTGACGCTACAGATTTTAAATACTGCTATACACAGTCGTATCACCAACTATCTTAAACATCATGCACATTCCAGTACCTCAATAAAAACAGATACAGAGTCATCTTTAAATAATTTACACGTACGACCACTTCGCACACTAGGTTTCTCAATAAAGAAATTTCCCGGAATATCTGCCTTTGTAGAAACTTCAGCTTGAGTTAGCCCCGTTGTCCCATACAACATTTGTCCCACAAATTTTTAGCTGCTATCATACTTTTGGAGTTATTCCAGGCGGCAATAGTTAGTGACTTACACCGTATGTTTCACTTAGCACAAAAACGATATTTTGAAAAATCTCATACACCGCCACTGAAAAGATGTTACGACTTATTGTGTAACATTTGCACCAAAAATTGTCTCCCATATCGATATCGTTCCACTGGTACATCTCTTTCACAATTTACGGGGCGTCTCATTGTTTACACTTGCCTGTTGAGGCACTGAACTTTAACTGTTTACGAGTTTTCAGCCTACAAATGGTCTTCTGAGATTTAGAGACTTTATTCTAGTGAGAACCTTAACTCTCCTACCATATCTTTCACTGGGCTATATGGTTAACCCAAGTAGCTGCCGTTTGACGCCTCGCGGAGTGGTCGCCTCAAGTCATGGATTGCGCGGCCCCTCCCGCCGGAGCTTCGATCCTCCCTCGGACATGGGTGTATGTGTTGTTTTTAGTATAAGTTAGTTTGAGTAGTGTGTAAGTCTAGGGACCGATGACCTTAGCAGTTTGGTCCCTTAGGAATTCACACACATTTTTGCTGTCGTTCGACTCTGACTAATAAAAGCATCTGTGGAGTCTGTAAGCTGAGAAGGGAAGTAGTGGCAGCCTAAAGAGTTTAGTCGACCTTAATGACATATTTCGAGATACTAGTTGGAAGAACACTGCTTAAGAACGAATGATATCTGGGTTTTAGTTTCTATCTGCAACACGATTTCACCGCTTTTGAACGTTTATTTCTCATTTTTCCCCTTTGTTAATTGGCTATATATTAATCGTATAATGACCAGTGAAAAAAACTGCTCCTTCTGGATCACAAAAAATGGGAATATGTTCCCGTTTATTTAAAAGACTCTGACAGAAAAGTGGGGTCCCAGCTGTCTCATTCTACCTTCCTCAGCACCTTTAAAAATGTTACCAAAAATTTTAGCATGCAGACATGTTCGTGCTTTTTTTATGTTGAGGGAGAAGGAGACAGAGGTAGTGGCAAAGACACGGAAAGGTAATAAATACGGGGAGATAATAGACAATGGTTGTGCTGTAGAAAGAGAGAAGGAAGAAGGAAAGAAAATGCTAGGAAAAGAGTGACGGTGAATGTGCCGGGGGGGGGGGGGGGAGGATGAAATAGAAAGTGAATGTGGGTGAGAGCCAGTGATAGTGAGAGACAATATGTAAGACAACGACAACGAGGAAGATAGAGGTAGTGAAAGTGAGTAGAGACAGCAGCAATAGGAAGGAAGGAATGAGACATAAGCAGTGAGAGAGAGAGCAAGAGGGGGATAGTGACTGTGAGAGGAGACTGTAGAAATAGGATAGAGCAAAGACAGAGAAACACACAGAGATAATGACAATGAGTTGGGCTGAATGAGTGAGTGAGAAAGAGTAACTGGGTGTGGATTGCTATGAGCGACTTAGAGCAATAGACTAATAGGTGTGAGTAAGTGAGGGTAGCTTGTGGGAGTTTGAGGTGAACTGCATGTTAAAAAAGAGCTTATATGTTACCACGCCAAAATTTTTGGGAAAATTTGTAAGGGTCCTGAGAAAGGAAGAATGAGGCAGCTGGTGGCCCATGTCTGAAATAGTATCTTTTAAATAAACAGAACCATGTACGCAATTTTTATTTGCCCTCCGATAGAAGAAATTTTCCCTTTTTTTCGCTTCTGCAGCAGAGGATGTGTCTCATAACAAAAGAAACGTGTTGGTCAGTGAAATTTAGAAACGATATTGCAGTGTCTATGTTAGTCTGAATTACGAGGTAAAGTTCCTTCGGACAGTACGTCCAAATATGTCACTAAGGTCGACTAAACTCTTCAAGTGGCTTATACTTCTATCCTGTGCTTACGAACTGCACAGCCGCTATTGTTGGTCAATGTCGACCGACAGCTCCTAGCGGCACGGATGTCCGAAGGAACAAGCACTGCGTCGACTACAGCCGCTATGAAATACATGAAATGTATTCACAGTTGCGAATATGGACCATCCTACATTTCATGTATTTCATAACAGCTGTAGTCGACGCAGTGCCTGTTCCTTCGGACATGCGTGCATGTCCGTAGGAACTCTACATCGTAATTCGGAATAACACAGGGACTGCAATATCGCATTTATCCTCCGACACCGGGCAAGCGACTTTCAAGTAAAATGTCTCCTCTGTACGGGAATATAGACAATGGATGTACGAGTACAGGTTGTAGACACATAACTGATGACATATGGAAGTTAGGGTCTAGCCGTGAGTCGTGCTCGGATAGCCAAAGCGTAAAGCGACCGCTCGCGATATGCGAGACATCCGGGTTCAAGTCTCGATCCGGCACAAAAATTCACTGTCGTCATTCCATTACACAGCTGATGGTGTTATATAATCGCAACTACGAATATATTTCATGTAAAATTTAGATAGTTTACTTATGTAAAATTGAAATAACGCAAAATTAATTTTACACCTCGGACCAGATTTTACATACTAGAAAAAATTTCATGTGCTTCAGTATTACAACATAAAATTCCCAGATGCGAACGGTGATACTTTACAGCATATTTCTCCTTGCTAAGTCATTTTATAAACTTAGTTTTCTCCACACACCAGATTTAACATGGTTATTTTACGTGCACAAATATGGTAACTTTGAACCTCTTTATTCCGGAAACGGATAAAGATACGAAAAAAAATTTTAAGGCTGTTTGAGATTTGGATATTAAGAATACATGGTAAAAATTACACCATTTGCTGTGAATGGTCGTCCCGGAAACCGCGGCTGGCTTTTGGTATCCAAAAAACAAGTTTTTGAGGTGTTTCTCGAAAACGGATAAAGATTTCTAAAAACGAGGAGATGGCTCTTCTACATAAATGTAATAACTGGTTCAAATTTTGAATAATTTACTGCGAGTATTTCTAATACAGATTTCGCCCCATACCAGATTTTTCGTGTAAGAGTAGAATAAGTTTGAACCTTCGTATCTTGGAAACGGATAAAGATATCAAAAAAATTTTCAAGGTTTTTCGAGATCGAGGTCTTAGAAATGTATCGAAAAATTTCAACCATTAGTTGAGTATAGCCGTCTTGGAACCCTCAGATGGGTTTTGGTTCGCTGATGACGGAAAAATGTAGAAAAAAATTACCTTTTTGTGCAGTTTTCCGAGGAACCTCCAACGAATTAATTGTGCCTCCATAAGTGACATCAAGCCCACCGTAGACTACGTCGAACGCAAAAAGAGCCAACCGATTTTCTCCATTTGCCTAAGCAGCAGGAAGTGTCTAAATTCTTACTTTGTCCTTGTACTGTACGAAAGTGACACTAAGACGTTCCTTCTCTTGGGTATACGGATGGTCCCTAGCCCAAGGGCTATCCAAAACATATGACCCTACGTTTTTATCGCCATGAGAACCGATGTATGGGCAATGGAAAGTCCCGTTTTTAATCTTGGCGTTTTGGAGCGTATTCGGTATGCATATTTTCGCATGCATAACGATAGTCAACATTCTAGGCCAACATACACATTTACTGAAAAAAATGTAATGCCTACCATTTCAACAATGTAATTTATGTAGCAGACGGTATAACGAGTCAGATATGCGAGCTACGTGCATCAAAATTTACTTCAGTTGAATTCTCCTACAAGAAAACTCAAGTATCCAGGCCTTCAGAATTTGCATCCTCACGCGTTGTATAAGCGCCCTCGTGACGCCGTTACTTGGGTACGTAAACGGAAACCACCGCTGCTATGTCTCGGAATACAGTATCTCTCGATGGAAACACGAGCTTGCCAGAGCGTAAATGGGGAAACCGGAGGTGCTGCAGTAGCGTTTCATTATCTACCAGCGAGCTAACTAATGGTCTGTTTATTAATTTCGTCAGTGTTACATTCAGTGCCATGCGACGAACAGACGCTGAAGATCGCCAGTGCCGCCCGACATTCAGAAACACCTCGTCTTGAATTACGACAGTTTGTTGCTGTCACACAATTCATCCCAGCATGTGAGCAAAACATTTCATAATGAATTGCTGCGTACGCTAACTTTCCAGTCATCTGTGTAGGAACGAGTTAAGTATTTTTCCCTCGATAATACCTACGTCAGCAGTCTGGAAAATGAGAGTCAATTTCCAGGCAGGAAATTTAAATTTAGATGTTTTATGGTTTTCGTAAATATGTTTTAGCTAACTCTTCAGGCTTTCCCGGCGATCTAATGACATCTTGGGTTGTCGGGTGTTCTGCCGGATATCAGCGTCGTACTTGCACGATATTTCGGTCACGTAGCTCGAGACCTTCATCAGGTGCGACCTGAGACTGCTCCTCAAGTGGACCTGGTCCAGTATTTATGCCTATGGCCTTCCCCCTCCACCAACGGCTGCAGCCGTTGGTGGAGGGGGAAGGCCATAGGCATAAATACTGGACCAGGTCCACTCGAGGAGCAGTCTCAGGTCGCACCTGATGAAGGTCTCGAGCTACGTGACCGAAATATCGTGCAAGTACGACGCTGATATCCGGCAGAACACCCGACAACCCAAGATGTCATGTTTTAGCTAAATTCCCGGATTATTTCTTTAAATAGGCTTCGGCTGATTTCCTTTCCCATTCGTGTCCAATACTCACTGTGCACCACTTCCAATGGCTTCGACGTCTATGCGACACCCAGTTGTACCATTTCGTTGCCATCGAACCCTTCTCCTAACCTTATAGTACCGAAATATAAAGAAAAAACACAAAGTACACTAATTTTAAAATTTTATTTACGATCGGATGCTTTGCTACATAGTCAGGAAGCAGTTCTGGGGTTTGGTCCAGGTACACTTTCCGCCGTAAAACCAATGATGACGAAATGTCTGCAACTCTGTTCCTCTTCGTGGGGAGAGCCATGCATTTGAGCTTTTTTGTATAGATTCACTGTTTACTAACTTTATCAATGACGTCGTTCTTGGATTTAGAGAGAATAAGGTGGGCAGGTGGTTGAAAAAAATGGTTCAAATGGCTCTGAGCACTATGGGACTTAACATCTGTGGTCATCAGTCCCCTAGAACTTAGAACTACTTACACCTAACTAAGGACATTACACACATCCATGGCCGAGGCAGGATTCGAACCTGCGACCGTAGCAGTCGCGCGGTTGGGCAGGTATGTTAGGTGGGTGGGATGGACGAGAAAGAAACGAGTGGCGCAAAGATTAAGGAATTGAGCTCATTTACGGAAGGAGCGGGCTTTCAAATCCGCGTCCGGTTAGCGATATTTTTGTTTCTTTTTGAGTTCCCCAAATCGAGTAAGACAGATTCTTGTTTGGTTCCTTTGTGGAGGAAACCGCAAGTTATCTTCCCCCATTCTTTTCGTATTCGAGCTTAGGCTGAGTATGTAATGACTTCGGCGACGGAACGTTAAACCTTCATCTTCCTTTCACGCCTCCTTCACGCTTCTTGGAGAGATAAAAATATAGCCGCAATTGAAACGTGGAGCTGTCATTGATTTGCAAGTCACTGTATGTAATATGGACGTGTATATACTGGGTAGAATGGCTGTTGTTGTTGTTGTGGTCTTCAGTCCGGAGACTGGTTTGATGCAGCTCTCCATGCTACTCTATCCTGTGCAAGCTTCTTCATCTCCCAGTATCTACTGCAACCTACATCCTTCTGAATCTGCTTAGTGTATTCATCTCTTGGTCTCCCTCTACGATTTTTACCCTCCACACTGCCCTCCAATGCTAAATTTGTGATCCCTTGATGCCTCAAAACATGTCCTACCAACCGATCCTTTCTTCTAGTCAAGTTGTGCCACAAACTTCTCTTCTCCCCAATCCTATTCAATACCTCCTCATTAGTTACGTGATCTACCCACCTTATCTTCAGCATTCTTCTGTAGCACCACATTTCAAAAGCTTCTATTCTCTTCTTGTCCAAACTAGTTATCGTCCATGTTTCACTTCCATACATGGCTACACTCCATACAAATACTTTCAGAAACGACTTCCTGACACTTAAATCTATACTCGATGTTAACAAATTCCTCTTCTTGAGAAACGCTTTCCTTGCCATTGCCAGTCTACATTTTATATCCTCTCTACTTCGACCATCATCGGTTATTTTACTCCCTAAATAGCAAAACTCCTTTACTACTTTAAGTGTCTCATTTCCTAATCTAATTCCCTCAGCATCACCCGACTTAATTTGACTACATTCCATTATCCTCGTTTTGCTTTTGTTGATGTTCATCTTATATCCTCCTTTCAAGACACTGTCCATTCCGTTCAACTGCTCTTCCAAGTCCTTTGCTGTCTCTGACAGAATTACAATGTCATCGGCGAACCTCAAAGTTTTTACTTCTTCTCCATGAATTTTAATACCTACTCCGAATTTTTCTTTTGTTTCCTTTACTGCTTGCTCAATATACAGATTGAATAACATCGGGGAGAGGCTACAACCCTGTCTTACTCCTTTCCCAACCACTGCTTCCCTTTCATGCCCCTCGACTCTTATAACTGCCATCTGGTTTCTGTACAAACTGTAAATAGCCTTTCGCTCCCTGTATTTTACCCCTGCCACCTTCAGAATTTGAAAGAGAGTATTCCAGTTAACATTGTCAAAAGCTTTCTCTAAGTCTACAAATGCTAGAAACGTAGGTTTGCCTTTTCTTAATCTTTCTTCTAAGATAAGCCGTAAAGTCAGTATTGCCTCACGTGTTCCAACATTTCTACGGAATCCAAACTGATCTTCCCCGAGGTCGGCTTCTACCAGTTTTTCCATTCGTCTGTAAAGAATTCGCGTTAGTATTTTGCAGCTGTGGCTTATTAAACTGATAGTTCGGTAATTTTCACATCTGTCAACACCTGCTTTCTTTGGGATTGGAATTATTATATTCTTCTTGAAGTCTGAGGGTATTTCGCCTGTCTCATACATCGTGCTCACCAGATGGTAGAGTTTTGTCATGACTGGCTCTCCCGAGGCCATCAGTAGTTCAAATGGAATGTTGTCTACTCCCGGGGCCTTGTTTCGACTCAGGTCTTTCAGTGCTCTGTCAAACTCTTCACGCAGTATCTTATCTCCCATTTCGTCTTCATCTACATCCTCTTCCATTTCCATAATATTGTCCTCAAGTACATCGCCCTTGTACAAACCCTCTATATACTCCTTCCACCTTTCTGCCTTCCCTTCTTTGCTTAGAACTGGGTTGCCATCTGAGCTCTTGATATTCATACAAGTGGTTCTCTTCTCTCCAAAGGTCTCTTTAATTTTCCTGTAGGCAGTATCTATCTTACCCCTAGTGAGACAAGCCTCTACATCCTTACATTTGTCCTCTAGCCATCCCTGCTTAGCCATTTTGCACTTCCTGTCGATATCATTTTTGAGACGTTTGTATTCCTTTTTGCCTGATTCATTTACTGCATTTTTATATTTTCTCCTTTCATCAATTAAATTCAATATTTCTTCTGTTACCCAAGGATTTCTATTAGCCCTCGTCTTTTTACCTACTTGATCCTCTGCTGCCTTCACTACTTCATCACTCAGAGCTACCCATTCTTCTTCTACTGTATTTCTTTCCCCCATTCCTGTCAATTGTTCCCTTATGCTCTCCTTGAAACTCTGTACAACCTCTGGTTCTTTCAGTTCATCCAGGTCCCATCTCCTTAAATTCCCACCTTTTTGCAGTTTCTTCAGTTTCAATCTGCAATTCATAACCAATAGATTGTGGTCAGAATCCACATCTGCCCCAGGAAATGTCTTACAGTTTAAAACCTGGTTCCTAAATCTCTGTCTTACCATTATACAATCTATCTGATACCTTTTAGTATCTCCAGGATTCTTCCAGCTATACAGCCTTCTTTTATGATTCTTGAAACAAGTGTTGGCTATGATTAAGTTACGCTCTGTGCAAAATTCTACAAGGCGGCTTCCTCTTTCATTCCTTCCCCCCAATCCATATTCACCTACTATGTTTCCTTCTCTCCCTTTTCCTACTGACGAATTCCAGTCACCCATGACTATTAAATTTTCGTCTCCCTTCACTACCTGAATAATTTCTTTTATCTCGTCATACATTTCATCTATTTCTTCATCATCTGCAGAGGTAGTTGGCATATAAACTTGTACTACTGTAGTAGGCATGGGCTTTGTGTCTATCTTGCCACAATAATGCGTTCACTATGCTGTTTGTAGTAGCTAACCCGCACTCCTATTTTTTTATTCATTATTAAACCTACTCCTGCATTACCCCTATTTGATTTTGTATTTATAACCCTGTAATCACCTGACCAAAAGTCTTGTTCCTCCTGCCACCGAACTTCACTAATTCCCACTATATCTAACTTTAACCTATCCATTTCCCTTTTTAAATTTTCTAACCTACCTGCCCGATTAAGGGATCTGACATTCCACGCTCCGATCCGTAGAACGCCAGTTTTGGTAGAATGGCTAACGAACGGTATTAGGAAGAGCATATTGTAGCGACATTTAAATTTGATTCAGGCATGATGATTTAGACCCTTTTCTCCTTGGCTAGCTGATTTGAAAACGGGCCACAAATGTGCGTTAAAACAGCATTTGAATGATTTCTAGACGTGTAAAGTGTTAGGAAGCAGACATTTTCTGTTTCAGCAAGTTAATGGTCCTGGACACAACGCTCACATTATTACGTCGGGAGCCCACCACACTTTGAACAACAGAGATCGTTAAAAGGAAGATTTAATTGCCGTCGATTTGGAGGTCATTACAAACGGACAATATCTCAGAATGGATGGAAACAAATCTCACTTCTGTGTATCAGAACGGAACGAAATGCCTTCACAATTTAATAGCGAAAGGAGAACCTGCATTCTCTGTTTTTTTTTTTTTTTTAAGTCCTGAGACGGAACGGGAACTGGTGTTCGGAGGACATTTTCGTCCCACAGAATAAACCAGTGTAGCTCATGCAACTCGTCTTTGGAGCTTTTTACTTTCTTCTGAGATTGCAAATAAATAGCAAAGAAGGAAGGAAGGATGACTCGGGTTTAACGTCCCTTATACATAGAAATCATTAGGGACGGAGCACAAGCTCCGATTGGTTCAACAATGGGAAAGGAAATTGGCCGTGCCCTTTCGAAGGAACCATCCCGGCATCTGCCTGGAGTGATTGAGGGAATCTGGCTGGCCGGACACGGATTTGAGCCACAGTCTTGCCAAATAGTTATGGAAGTGCAGAAGGAAGAGTACGGTTTAACGTTCCGTGGACAAAGACGTCTTTAAAGACGCAGTAAAAGCTCGGATTGGAAGGAAGATTCGGGTTTGCCTCATCGAGAACGAGTTTATTACAGACGAACCACAAGCTCGGAGTGGACAACGGTGAGGAAGGAATTCTACTGTGGCCTTTGTAAAGCAATCAATCTAGCGATTGCCTTCAGCAATATTTACATTTCATGTTTGTGTTAACCACCACGCTGAGGGATTTGAACAAAGTGTGAATTATAGACGACAGTGTACCAAATACAACACTGAATAATGAAGTGTGTTACAGCACATTTAAAGAAGAAATCTGTGTGGAAAACGTGCAATAAACGTTCGAGACTAACAAAAAGAAGTTCGAAAATCGTACATTCTACCCTGTGATGACACACAGCTCAAATGAAAGTAAAGAGGCTGAACAAGTGTGTAATCCACAAACTGACAAACTGCACTACCTCCTAGCCAGTGGTCAATAATTCCTATTAACGGTTCAGTTGAAGATGGATTACAAAGTTTCAAATATCTAACACTAAACGACAAAAATAGCTAATGAAATAAATGACTTACAGGAATACAGCTACGTTAAGATGAATGCTTGTACAAATGCCTAAACAAAATCATAACCGACATATCGGACCTTGTACATATAATCCATTCGCCTGTCGTTAAGAGCTGAAAATTTGTAAATTACGCATTCATTGAAGTCTACAATGCTGCGTAAAAACTCTTCCTCACTGAGGAACGCTCTTATGCTATCGGCCGCCCTTCACTTTGCGGGAGAGAGAAACATTGCTCCATCTCACACGGTATCATCTGCATAGTAACAGTCAGTGTCGGAAGTTTGTTTCTCAGGATGGCTCCCGCAAATTGTTTCCGAGTAGCAATTGCACAAGTAGAACAGCACACGCAAAAGTTCTAAACTCGTTTCTCGTGTGGAGGGTATGAACCTGCGTTCTCAGCTTATTGCATTCAAAACCCTGCAGCAAAAAGTGCAGGAGTTGTATATGTAACGAACTTCTTAGAGTTAAATAAATTCGAAGTGGCGAAATCCCCCGTAAAGTCAACTTGAACCATATTTGTGTCGTGCACTTTTTTTCGCTGTAACTGTTATTTGAATTTCATTTCCCCGTCTTTATCCGTTCGCAGAATGCAGCAATTCCCTGCACATGTAAGTTGCTTCTGTATTGCTACCTCGGAAATCCTTTTCTCAACTTTTGAAATGTTTTACTTCGTCTTGTACAATCGGAGGTAAATCATTCGCTTTTGTATTCGGTGCTATACGATATGCCAATGACTGGAATCATGTGATGAAACACAGAGTCAAAATTGAAATGATAGGTGCTCTGATTTGAGACACAGTTTTTTTCAAACCCAGAACGTCCTCTTGTACGGAAAACAGCACAATATGTTTTTGATATCACAATATATCCAGTCTATGTTTCTAACAACATCTGGTTTGAAAGCTCATAAAATTTCTTTACAACTATTTTTAATTTTACTGAGTAAATTGAATTTTGGCGTGGTTTCCAAAGATCCTTGATATAAAGCTCATCTTCAACCGACAGGGAAGAAAACTAGTTTCACAAAGCATTGGCCCTGAATTTTCACGCCCTTGTTTCCACATCTGAGAATTCACATCTCAAAAAATTTAAACCGCACACCTAATGATTCTGCGCAACGCACAGTAAAAGCTGAGGTTCGTATTGATAGCTTAACTGCAAAACCAAAAGATAATTTTTCCTTGTCGTCGCTAAAAGGACTCTTGTTATTATTACAGCTTCAGAAATATAACTTCCAGGAAAAATTGACTTTACAGATATCATAAATCAGAGAATAGTGTAGATAGAATTAGTTCATAAATCTGCTGTTTATGCGTAGTGATAGCGGAGAAACTGGGAAGAAAAAGCAACAACTCGCTGCTGAGGTTCGGCTACAGGCAGGGAAGCATAAACGCCGGTAGATACACGACGGAACTTTGTTCCATTGCTCAGAATAGAAGACAACTTTTGCCCCAGTTACCGTCTCCACACCTTGCCGCTAAACTCAGCGTTTGCAATACGGGCCTAGGGGGTTCTCAGTCGGAGTTTGCGTACTGTTGGAGCCGAGTAGTTGTGAGCTAAGCGTTAGTTTCAAACACGATTACGGACATCGGGGGAGCAGTTCAAATACTCTACTAAATAACTCTCTCTCATAGAGTCAGGCGAATGAGTGAGCTTAAATTTAATACGCAGAAGTTCTATAATATTCTCTCAGACGTGAATATATCGGTCGTGGTTCATTGCTCATTAACGACACTCACGGGATGAAACCCCACTGAGGTTAATGTTGTCCTAGTAACTTTTAAAGAATTGCGTTGATGTTCTAGATTAACAGCTAGATGTTAATCCTTAGGAGTGATAGCCACAAAGATTTTGATTATAGCCCGGAAAAAATAGTTGCATAGTTAGTTTCGGTTATTCGCAGGTACTTACATGCAGTCCCGGTACACATATAAATTCCCGCTTCGTAGTACCGTAGCTTCGCAAAAGCCAAAACAAAGAGCGGCTGCCCGTTGATAAAGTGGAACATAGTGTGGTAACTCTTTTTCTGCATGCGAAGAGGAAGAACCGATGCTGAGTTGGTGGACGTGTACGGCAACAGTGCACCATCATACGGACTGAGTACAGTGTGGTTAAATACGTCTGAACTACCAAGACCGAAGAGGCAGACCATTACTCAGTAAAGAACCGGGAACCGGTAAAGAATCTGAAGACTCCCCTCCCGTTGCTCGAAGCCCAAAGCATAGGAATCGAGGCGATATTGGAAAAAAGTGAAAATATATCACGGGCCAGTTTTGAATATCTTCCTTTATAAAAGTCTCGCAGCCCGCTGGGTTTTACGATTGCGCACACCTGGTCGAACCGAGAGATCAGCAGAAATGTTGCAGCTGTGTCAGGCAAATCCAGATGACTGCTTTAGTAGCCTAACTACCAACGACGAGTGCTGGGTGTTTCTCTATCATGCCGAGAAAAAGAAGCAAAGCATGCAGTAAAAATATGTGGAAGCAGAGGAAGAATGTCGCTTTAGCATCGCCGAAAAAGACGAAGACGTAGCCATCATCGGAGAAGGTGATGAGAATTTTTTTTTTTGGGGGGGGGGAGGGCTGGGGGAGAGGGAGGAGGGCTTCGATTATGTAATTCTCACAGATTCTCCTCGAAAGTGTCAAGCCATCAAAGGGGCGTGCTAATGAAATCTGTTGATAGGGAAGCTATAAAGACGAAGCATCGCGGGAAGCTATCCAAGATGGTGCTCTTGTTACAAGATAACGCACCAGTCGTTGTGCATATGGCACAGCCGCACATGCTGCTTCTTTGGAATGTCAAATTTTGCCTCGACCACGTATTCTTCTCAGATGTAACTTAGACGAAGAAACCATTGCAGGGCTGACATTTCCAGAACGACAAACAGATTATTTCTGAAGATGAACGTTTCTTGAACAGCCAAAATACTGACTTCTGCAACCAACGTCTCCGTTAAGTCATTCATCTTTGAGAAAAATGTATCGTACTGAAGGATGAATATGTAAAGAAGAATTAATACCACCGCAAGGTTTTATGTTTGCAGCTCGATTTTTTGGCGTTGATAATTAAACCTCGCATGAAATTTTCGTTTATTTCGCACACCAGTACAATTTCCGACCATGATACACGAATATGCGTTTCGCGTCGCGCTCTTATTGCAGCGGCATAGCGGCATCGGTGCTGTATGTATTTGTTCTATATATATATATATATATATATATATATATATATATATATATATATATGCGAAACGCATATTCGTGTATCATGGTCGCCAGATGGGGATGAAGAGAACACAACACCCAGTCCCTGAGCGGGGAAAATCTCCGACCCAACCGTGAATCGAACCCGGGTACGTAGGACGGCAACCCATCACGCTGACCACTGAGATATCGGGGGCGGACACGGAGGGAACCATGTATCACTACAGGTCACTTCACTTCCCGTTCCGCTCAAGAATAGAGGGCAATATGACTCTCAGTATGCCTAGGTACGAGCCCAAATTTCTTTTATCTTGTCGTCGTGTTCTGTACGCGAAATGTACGTTGACGACAGTAGAATCGTTCTGCAGTCAGTTGAAAATGCCGGTCCACTAAATTCAATAGTATTTCGCGAAAAGAACGTTATCGCCTCTCGAGGGATTACCTGTTGAACGAACCTATCGGTAGCAAATCTAGCATCACGCATCTGAATTGTTTCGATGTCTTCATTTACTCCGACCTGGTGGATATCCCAAACACTCAAGCAGTACTCAAGAATGTGTCGCAATAGTGTCCTATTCGCAGTCTCCTTTATAGAAGTTTTCTCAATAAGCCGAAGTTGACTATTCACCGTCCCTACTATTTTTCTTACGTGCGCGTTCCATCTCATATCACTTTACAGCGCTACGCCACATATTTAATCGATGTGATTGCGTAGAGCTGCCCATCACTAATACTGTAGTCGATTGTTATAAGCTCGTGTTTCATACTCTTCCTCATTAACTTACATTTCTCTGCATTTAGAGTAAGTTGTCATTCATCACACCAAATTGAAATTCCGTTTAAGTCATTCTGTATCCTTTTACAGTCACTCAACGACGATACTTTCCCGAATACTAAAGCGTCATCAGCAAACAGTCGCAGTATGCTGCTCACTCTAACCGTCACATCATTGACGTACATGGAGAACAAGAATGGCCATGTTACACTTCCTTAGCACACCCTTGACGATACAATTGTCTCTGATGATCATTCACTATCTTGGACAACGTACTGAGTTCTGTTACTTAAGAAGTCTTAATTTCCACTCGCATACTTAGGAACCTAGTCCATATGTTCGGACCTTCGTTAACAGTCTACAGTGGGGCACCGTGTCGAACGCTTTCCGGAAATCTCGGAATATGGAAACTTCCTGTTGCCCTCCATCTATGGTTCGCAGGATAACGTGTGAGAAAAGAGCAAGCTGAGTTTCACACGAGCGATGCTTTCTAAATCCGTGCTGAACTCTGGACGAAAGCTTTTCTATCTCAAGAAGTATATTAGATTCGAACTTTCAATGTGTTCAAGAATTCTGCAGCAAACCGATGTTGTAATTCTGATGAATGGCATAAATGATTGAAGTTGGAACAAGTTAGACTGTAGCCAGCTCGGTGTTTGATTCTTCTTTTTTTTCAGTACTCTTAACCAGCCGGTAAGATAAGTGCTATTAACCAGTAAATTCCAATGTATGAGGGTTGGAACTTAAATAGTGGCAACTACTTATTCACAACCGATTCAAAAGAGTTACATGTTTGCACCTGTTACTGTCCTTCAAAGTAATCGCCAGCGCTGTGTAGAGCCTGTAGCCAGCGATGTCGGAGGCGTAGCATACCGTTAACAGAGCCTGTTCTGTTGATGGTGCGAATGGAGCGGTCTACTGCCTGTCGAATCTCTGGAACAGTTCTGAAGCGAATGCCACGAAGTGGTTCCTTCATCTTCGGAATCAAATCAAAGTCTCTAGGACTTAAGTACGGGGAGTATAGTGGATGTTAGAGTAATTCCTAGTCCCATCGACCAAACAAGCAGCCACAGCTTGCTCTGTATGCGCCTGAGCGTTATCGTGCAAAATGATGGGTGGGTTGCGCAGAAAGTGTCACCGCTTCTTTAGCAAAGCTGGTCGCAGGTGATGCTCCAAAAACGAACAGTAATACTGTGGATTGACGGTCTGCCGTGGAGGAACGTAATACCTTAGGATAACACCATTACAATCGTACACGAAAATCACCATAACTTTAGACCACTCCACATCGCTGGCAACGGGTTCTACACAACGCTGGTGACTATCTTGAAGGACACTAACAGATGCAGACATGTAACTCTTTTGTATCGTCTGTAAATAAATAGTTTCCAAGTTCCAACCCTCGTATATGCAAAAGAGAGGTATTATCCGTGACAGTGAGCCCAAACACTGTGAAGACTAAGTAACGGAAAGTTTTTGGTGGGACGTCGTTTGATACGCCGGAACTGGGGATCTTTGGGAACGGCGATGTGCCATAGGGCGGCACTGGCAAATTGCTGGAAAGAGGAATTCTGCCAGTACCTCGTCTCCTACCTTCAAAACTTCTCAGAAGCTCTCTTGTGAGTCGTACTTGGGTAGCTCAGATGGTGGAGCATTAGCCCGCGAAAGGCAAAGGTCCAGAGTTCGAGACTCTGTCCGGCATATAGTTTTAATCTGCCAGGAAGTTTTATATCAGCGCACACTTCACTGCAGAGTGAAAATCTCATTCTGGAAACATCCCGAAGGCTGTGGCTAAGCCATGTCTCGGCAATATCCTTTCTTCCAGGAGCGCTATTTCTGAAAGTTTCGCAGAAGAGCTTCTGTGAAGTTTGGAATGCAGGAGACGAGGTACTGTCAGAATTGAAGCTGTGAGTACGGGTCGTGAGTCGTGCTTGGGTAGCTCATTTGGCTGCCGGCAAGGTAGCTCAGTGTGTTCGGTCAGAAGGCGAACAGCTCTCTGTAATTAAAAAAAAAACTGAATAAGGGAATCGACGATCAACTTGAACGAATTTCTTGTGACGTCCGCCCAAACCAAACGCAACGAACAATACCGAACAAAAAAAGTTGGTAGAGCACTTGACCGCGAAAGGCGAAGGCCTCGAGTTAGAGTTTCGGTCCGGCACACAGTTTGAATCTGCTAGGAAGTTTCATTTTTGGTGGTTATTATGCAGACTGGATACGTAAGTGTGTACATTTTTGGTTATTTTACATTAAAAACAGTATTTTTGTTTATAGAGTTGGTGATCACTTTACTGGCGGTGTTTCTATCTCTTGTTCACATAGTCTCCAAATCATTGCTTCTTCCTTCTTTCTTAGCAGAGGCTGATGACGAAAGATTTCGGAAAGAAGCAGTGGTCAAAAAAAAGAAAAAAGCGGAAACACCGTAAGTAAAGTGCGCACCAACTTTATACACAAAACTGCTGTTTTTATTCTAACGCAACCAACAGTTTACAAGCATATGTATCCAATTTGCAAAATAAAGCAGAGGATGCTTTATAAGTAAAAACGAAACGCGTCTGCTGTGACACTCTCTTTAATTAAATTGCAGTAGGCTTAAGACGGAGAAACCGTTTATAACTGATTACAATAGCTGCTGTGGGAGATGGTCATGCAAACATGCAATTAATAAACATTACGACTATAAAGGAAATGAATCACAGTGATCTCGTAGTGGACTTTCGATTGAAATCTTCATGAAGTTATTTCTTTCGCAGAAGAAAGATGACTTAACTGTGGGACAGGTTCACACGCTAGTGAATCTGGAAAATGATTGCTCCGTATTACTAGTACGATGGCCGGCCGTAGTGGCCGTGCGGTTCTAGGCGCTACAGTCTGGAACCGAGCGACCGCTACGGTCGCAGGTTCGAATCCTGCCTCGGGCATGGATGTGTGTGATGTCCTTAGGTTAGTTAGGTTTAATTAGTTCTAAGTTCTAGGCGACTGATGACCTCAGAAGTTAAGTCGCATAGTGCTCAGAGCCATTTCAACCATTTGAACTAGTACGATGATCGGTTGCCGTAAACCAACTACAATCTCCAGTAATTGGTGAGATGCAAAACTATTTTGTCAGATCGGGCGACAAAAGCGAAACGCAATGCCTGTCTGACGTTGTAAGAGGAAGAAACAGAAATTTAAGAACGCGAACTTGTGCTGTGAGGTTATTATTTGTCTACTTTTTAAGATAATTTTTGCCTGTTTGTTGCACAATTGCACTTAGTCATCAATCAGATCAGTCTACGTAATAAGAAGAATTAAGATCGTTATTTATTAGTGGGTCTTTATAGTGTCCGTTACTTAATAAATTCTGCTAATGTGGTTGATGAGCCATGCCCAGTCTGTAAATCAAATATGCCGTCTTCCACAGATGCTCCTGAACTTTTACGATCCATGGCAGCTAACAAGCTGCTGCCACTAGGGAATGATAAGAGTATTGATATGAAATTCTATCGTTATGAAAGGAACCGACTTTAAAAATGTAAGCAAACTCCCAACCAAGCATCCGCTTGCGATTACAGCAACCGTGAGGTAGTGGGGTGCTTTGCTAATGGACCGCACTGAAACCAGAGAGCTTATGCGTCGTACCTGTATTCCGAGAACCCATCAACCACCCACTGAGCGTCCGTTACGATAACTAGCTGTCCAGCATACACCGCACAGGAACACAGTATGTCTGCCCCCAAACCTTGGCAAATCACCCTGAGATCATGACTACTTGTAGCTGCTGATGAGGTCTCCAGTCCTAAGACTGATCTGATGTTGCTCTCCACGCTTGTCCATACTATGCAACTCTGTTCATTTGATGATAGGAACTGCAACGTACGTCTAATTGAATGTGTTTAATTTAGTCTGTCCTTGGTATCTCTCTTCTTTACAGACGTGTTAGTATCCAAACGTCCCATTTCTTAGTAATTCTCTTCAAATAACGAGCATTTTGTTAGCTACTGAAACGCAATACGCTTTTTACATTCTGCTCGATGACGTATCCCAAATTCGTTTCGTTTAATTTCATGGTGATAAAATTTGGTTGGTTCCTGAGTTGCAACACTTACACTTCACATCAAAATCAGATTGGTGCCCAGCAAATGTAAAAAACGTCATTTACTGAGTAATCTTATTAAATGAATTCCCCGTCTAGGAAAAGTTAATACGTAATACTCCGCATACCACGTAAGCCTTTTCAAACATATGTTCGAAGAAGTAACTTTTGCTGATAGACTACGATGATAAAGGACAAAATAAAACCATTCTGAAAAAAAATTGTACGCTACAACTTGAGAGTGTTATAGTTCTGGTGACATAATCGTTTCTTCTTGAACAGTTTCAAACTAAAGTTTCTGAATACTGAAACGTGTGAAATGGGAGTTACGTACTCGTAAAATATCCCAGCTCCAGCCCTGATTGTGTACAACCTTCTCAGGTACTTCACAAGTATATATTATATTACATTTCAACTTTAGCCACCACTGCCTAATAAATTTAAAATAAACGTCATGTGTATATCTGACGTCAATTCTAACTGTGTATTATATTCCCCTGTGGTACAATTAACTTCTTTCTGCAGGCGGTTTAAAAGTGAACTGCAGTGACACTCCCTTATATGTATTTCTAAAACTACCTGAAAGCACTCCCATGTTGTCTACACCTTTGCTTGAGGATCCGACGATGGGCTGAAAATAGAACTCTTCTCTGTTCCTGCATACATAGCGAACACCTTAATTAATATATTCTACAGGTATGGCAAGTGTAGTCGAAATCCATGGCTAGCAGATACTCTCGGGAATTAACTATTATTTCCTAATTTCCTAATCACTAACTAACCAATTCTTCACGCCACAACCAGGTACCATAAATGTTTATTTTGATTAAAAACTCGCAAGGCCAAGTGGAGTAACCTGGTAGAGAACCTCGACATGAAGCTGAACAGTAGACGAGCCTGGAAACTGCTTAAAAACCTGAGTGGCGACCCTGTAAAATCACAAGACAATTTTACGAGTGTGGCTCCTGATAAAGTGGCAACCCAGCTCCTTCAGAACGGAAAATTAAAGGAAGGACGCCCAAAGAAGTTATTCAGCGCGACCCAGAAACAGGGCATTGTTTTCTTAGTGATCCCTTCTCAATGGCTGAACTTGAAGCTGCCATCTTTAGTTTGAAGATGCATTAGGCTGCAGGTGTCGATGACCTTAGAGTTGAACAAATAAAGAACTTCGGCTGTAAAACGATGGAGTGGCTACTAAGCCTAATGAACACATGTGTCGCCAAATTATACATCCACAAAATGTGGCGGAAGTCTCGAGTCACTGCAATACTTAAGCATGGGAAGGAACCAAACTATCCAAAAATTTTTCGACCTATCTCCCTTTCATGCCACACCTTCAACATATTAGAACGGCTGGTCCTTAACCGAATCACTGCCACCCTCGAAGTCAAGTTTATCCCACAACAAGCAGGCTTTCGTGCTGGAAAATCATGCTGTAGTCAGATCTTGAATCTAAACATCTAACCCAGCACATCGATGACGGTTTTGAGCGTGGTGAGATTACTGGAGTCGCTTTTGTTGATCTGACAGCTGCATATGACACTGTGAATCATAAGAAACTGTTAAAGAAAGTGAATGATCTTACTAAGGACTACCAACTAACATCTCTTATTAGCACCTTCCTTCAGAACAGAAGATTCCAAGTTTCATTAAAGGGTAAGAGGAACAGATGGCGAACGGAGAAGAACGGTCTCCCCAAAGGCAGTGTGCTTGCTCCAGCAATGTACAATATCTACACAAATGATCAGCCAATACCAGCAAGTAGAAGGCTCTTCATCTATGCCAATGACACAGCAGTAGCTGTTCAGGGGACAACCATTAAGGAAGTAGAGGGAAAACGGTCTCTAGCAATGGATGAACTCTCCAAGTACTATGATGCCAACCACCTGAAGCTCAATCCCAGTAAAACTCAAGTGAGCACTTTCCACTTACGAAACAGGGAGGCGCAGAAAAAGCTGGACATCACGTGGCGGGGAGAGCAACTGAAACATTGCCCGACACCAGTCTACCTAGGTGTCACACTGGACAGGGCTCTAACGTACAGGCAGCAATGTCTAAACGTGAAACAGAAAGTCATTGCTCGCAATGGGATACTTAAGAAGCTGACTGGCAGTGGCTGGGGAGCCAACCCGTACCTCCTAAGGACTTCCGCACTTGCGCTTTGTGTATCAGCTGCTGAGTATGCTGCCCCTGCGCGGAACGCTTCAGCTCATGCTAAGCAAGTCGATTTGCGGTCAACGATACTGCAAGGATCATCTCAGGATGCTTGATGCCAAAACCAGTGCAGAAATTGAATCCGATTGTTGGAATATCCCCACGCAGCATCCTGAGGGTCATTTATACAGACAATGAGAGAACAACGCAGGAGAATGACCTCCGAAATCCTCTGTATGGTCAAGACCCCGCCTTAAATCCCGCAGGAGTTTCCTTGCAAGGACTGCGCCACTGGAGTGAGCACCAGATGCAGTTCGTCTTGCAACATGGAAGACCTCACTGCCCGTAGAGGTATCTCCAAACGAGCAACTAGCTCCTGGCGCAAACCTACAATGCCCTGTATGGAGGTCCCTCAACCGCCTGAGAGTGGGCGTCCCCCGATGCAAGACCATTCTGAAGAAATTGGGAATCCTTCCAGCGAGAGCAGACACCCCTTGCAACTGCGGGCCGAAGAAGATCCAAGCCACCTACTTTTATGCCCCCTCCTGGACAACCCGTACACAGTACAAGATGTTTATGAAGGAAATAACAAAGTTATCGCAGCTACTATTTTTTGGAAATGCTGACGGGACAAGGAAATAAAAATTAAAAACCTTTTATGCTCAAATGCGTATTACTTAGTCTTTCAACAAGCTGTATATTTTTGAAAGAACGGTAAACAACGGTACCATTTTCACAGCAAAGAACTCAAACAACGAACCATTTGCATTTGTCATCGCATGAAGGACCGGAAGTCATCATATAGTAATGAGAGAGGTTGTCAAGTATTAGCATTTTTTACTGCTCATTTTACCTTCACTTTGGCGGAATAGACATCGAACAACTTTCTGTGCGTTAAATTTTATCATGGTGGCCTCTTCACGATATGAGTTGTATGTTCGAAAATTATTCTGCAGAGTAACCTTTTACGTACTTCAAATGGTTCGAACGTCTCTGAGCACTATGGAACTTAACATATGAGGTCATCAGTCCCCGAGAACTTAGAACTGCTTAAACCTAACTAACCTAAGGAAATCACACACATCCATGCCCGAGGCAGGATTCGAACCTGCGACCGTAGCGGTCGCGTGGTTCCAGACTGAAGCGCCTAGAACCGCTTGGCCACACCGACCGGCTTTTACGTAGTCCACGATTCGTTACATGCCAGATGTTCCACTTGGATGTGTCGAATATTTGAGTAACAATTCTTTTTATATTCATACAAAATCAGTGAGCCGTTCAACGTTTTCATTTGTTGAGTCATTTAACAATTGGAGAATCATAGCTGTACGCCTAATGTGTAAGAACGATTCACATGGTAAATAAACCGCATTTTATCAGATTCTTTACAAAAAGAGCAAACTTTGTATTTTACTATAAACCGTGAGATTCAGATAGAATTCGTACTATAAAATGCGTAAAATGACCACTATTAGACATTTACGGGATATGAAAGGCTCTAGCGAATCTGACTGCATCGATGTAGATTCGAAATACGACAGGAGAAAATAATATCCGAGATTGTAGAGATCGTTTTCTCACGAAATAAATACATCATTTCTTTCAAATTCAGCCATCTGAATGTCTAAGGTGTTACCGTTGACTTCGTGCAGCTCTACGATGAATCCCTATCACGCTGTCTCTCAGAGGAAACAACACACCTGCAACACAAGAGACGGTTGATTCTTGTAGATAACGTGATGAAATCCCTACTCTGCTAGCTAGTTTAAATTTCTGTTGCCCTGCAAAAATGATGCAGAGTGGGTTTTACACTTTTGCAGTTTTAACGAACGATCTAGACTTATCCTGTAGCTTATTATCATAATAGTCGTCAACTCAGACTTAAGAAAAAAGACCGACTAATTTTCGAGAAAATCACCTAAAAATCAGATAGAATTGTTTAAAACCTATCTACTACAGTATTAGACTGAAACTGAAGTATCAAATTAATGTAAGTAAACATCTGAATACGATGAGACTTCGTAACTGCTCTGCTGATGATTCTCTGCTAGGTACCGATAAACGACGTTCCTGCACAGTTTTTAGAGCGGGACAGCCGCCCACAATGGTCAATTGGCTGTCCAATCAGCACTAAACAAACACAACGCCGTTGCGCGCCAGTAGCATTTATTCCTGTAACTGACTTTCATAGTCATCAACCACGAACACAGCGGAATGGAGCTATGTGGCACAAGAGGACAATGCGCATATGGATGATCGCATATTGTCTGCTTTTGGTAAACTAAACAGTGCGCTTCGTTCCTGTCGACGGAAGCTATTAATTGGCAATACGTTTAAAAAGCAAACAAAAACCAGAGAGGTGCAATAGATGTCCGGATAATGTACAAGCAAGTATGCTTTGTCACCTAATAATTGTGGAATTTCATTGGAATGAACATTATGTGTTTTAAGCAGCAACTTAGTATTCAAGGAAAGAGAAAATATGTTTGAGCGTGCACTAGAAAACTGATGTGGATTGAATTGACAGACTCCAGAAACAGAGGAAAGTGGTTAACTCTGAAGGATTAATGCTAATATCGCCATCAAGTTATTCCGTAGTGTAAAATTAAACTTCGAGAACCACTAGTGGAGTAGTGGTGCGGGGCTTAAATCACTTTGTGCATACAATCCGTTTATAATACTTTATACTTTGGTACCGTTATTATTACATTTCAGTCACATTAACTTTTGTCTTTAGCTTCTTGCATTCTTTATTTACAAGCGTTATAACTCTCTGTGAAAAAAGTGCCTTTGTAAGGAGTATCTCGTTTACTTAAAACAAATAATATTTCGTTTCATGACTATGTCTACAAGTTTCACAGCTGTTTCTTTTCACGCCATCTGACTTTGTGGTGCCGTACATTATTCTTGCAGCATTACTGTATATTTCCAACCATAATCACACACCACTCTGTCGCTATTTTTATCTGTTTCACTGTCGTCAGTCTCATTGTGTGTACTTATATTAAAATTCTTCCTTGAGCAAATACATATGTTAATTTTGTCGTATTCGACTTTTGTCTGATAGTCTTTAAAGTTGACTTCCATTTCTTAACACATGAGTTTGTCGCCAACCTTAGAAAAGTTAATTACAAAAGAGGAAGTAACAATCAGAAAATCCCCTGAGGTTTGGGACGGGGAGGGGAGGGGGGGGGGGGTGAGTGGATGGAATAAGCAAACTGACATAACATGCATGTAGTCGCTTTCTACAATTTTTTGACACATATTGCAATTTCATAACGACAGGAGATGATATTATTTGCCTGTATTTGTAATTATTGAATATTAACTGAACGTACTAGTAGTATTTAGCATTATATATTTTTATTGACATAGTTTGCAGCATGGAATGGGCACAGCGTAAAGTTTAGTTGCGGCTTAGTACCCTTCCGAAGACCATCAACTTGGATGAACGAGAAACATGAAGTGGGAAATAAAGCTCTCATTTGCTGCTCCTCCTCCTAGGCAGGTAGACTGACGTTTCAAACGTTTTCTTCTTTTTACCACGGTCTTGAGGTAGCTTTTTCGCTTCGACTGTTTCATCTCCTCCTATTTATTTTGTTGAGAGTAATGTCTTGTACAGGAGATCAACGAAGAGGGCCAGTCTTTTTCTACTCTGTCAACCATCCCTGCACCACTTCAGATATATCTATTGGAGGCTGGCTCTATAGTAGACACATTACAACTCCAGAGCGTACGTGTCGTACTGATAGGACTGTAACATCACCCGTGGTTATACTGGACAAAATGAAGAATACCAGATATGTTATCGTGGACTGCAAGTCAACGGAAACCGATCTAATCAGATACTGTGACAGACACATGTTCACTATGAGATGACTCACAGATATCTGTGGATTCGAACTTCACACACTACGGATTGTATGCTCTACTCAGGGTATTGCTCAGTTAGGAAAACTGCGATACATAGGAAAATAAGTACTTTTTTCCAATTGCTATGTGCACGCCCTTCTGAAATGGTAGAATATCGAATCGATGAACAACATTGAACTCCCCCTTGATGAATATGCGCTTTGGTTTCTAACAGGGCCCCCAGAAGTCGATGCAGAACTATATCTGCTATGTCGGGGCACATAGCCTTTCAGCATGACAGTATTGCGTCACAGGCTGCATATCGCCGAGAGCGCAGGGGACACGAAAACGCTAACGAAACAGAGTCTATCAGTATGGCAATGACAGTAACATGCCATGTTACGGAGAACAACTCCGGACGTCACGATCACGTCTCCAGGCGCCCATCTCGTCGACAGAAGGCAGCAGCACCGTCCATAGAAGGTGAAGCCAGCGCGGACCTATTTGCTTCCACCACGTCATGTGACCGCAAATAGTTCGCAAGCAAATTATCCGCTCTCCGGTAACTGAGGCATCGTACCCGCTGGAACCGTCGGTTGCAGCCAACCAGCCAACATGGGATCGTCACCATCCGGAACTACGTGGAGTAGCCAACAAGTCCTCCTCCTGCTAACGTACAGACTAAGCCACTCGACCCTCGCAGCCTCCCTGACTTTGATATCTCAGCTCGTATTGTGACTGTGTTAGAGACAGTCATCTCATTGTGTGGTCCTTAACACTTTGACTCCATCATGTCGTTAGGGACTTAGCCATTCTCGGCGAAGAGTTTCACTTTCACTTGAATTGTCAGTAGTATTTAATAAGACGGACGCTTTGAGTGATTAACTATCCTTTGAGTTCTTGCGGATTTGTGCTCCACGGCGGAGAAGAATGAATTTTTGTTCATTTTTTCACATGGAAAATACACTTATAAGCCAGAACATTATGGAAACTGACGTACTATCGATAGAAACCCGTCCAGGGAATAGCAGCATCACCTGGCGAGGAATGACTGCTAGTCAGACACACGCACGATGTATGAAGTATCAGTGAACGTACTGTCCGTGTATAGGATAGAGAAGGCTCGCGATCTATCTGAGTTTGACCGAGGGCAGATTATGAGGCTCCGGAGGCTCGGCTCGAGCGTTTCGGAAACTATACGAATTGTCGGCTGTGCCAGGTTTGCTGTGGTGAGTGTCTTCAACACGTGGTGAAACCAAGGTGAAACCCCGTCCAGAGGCCGTGCGGCTGGGCGGCCACCACTCATTACAGATGTTGGAGCTCGTAGGGTGGACGTACTGGTAAAACACGACAGGTGGCGTACTGTGGCGGAAGTAACCTCAGACTTTACTGCTAGGCAGAATACAAATGCGTCTGAACACACAGTGCACCGAACACTCCTAGAGCGGACCCTCCTGCCGGAGGTTCGGGTCCTCCCTCGGGTATGGGTGTGTGTGTTGTTCTTAGCATAAGTTAGTTTAAGTAGTGTGTAAGTCTAGGGACCGGTGACCCAGCAGTTTGGTCCCATAGGAATTCTCACACAACTGAACATCTGAACACACCTAACTATGAGCCTACGCAGCAGTCGACCCGTCAATGTCCCTACGTTAACAACACGACATCGGCACCTACGACTGAAATATAGAGTCTGATGAATCCCGATACCTTGTTCATAATGTGGATGGAAGGGCGAAAATCCGTCACCTTTCAGGGGAACAGCTCCTTGATACGTGTACTGCTGGACAGGGACAAGCTGACGGTGGCTCCGTTATGCTGTGGGGGAACATCGACGTGGATATGCATGGATTCAGTGGCTCTCGTGGAAGGCACCATGACGGACAAGGGGTATCGTACACTGGTTGCAGACCACTTACATCCCTTGATGACGATCATGTTTTCGCACGGCTGTGGCATTTTTCAATGAGATAATGCGCCGTGTCACAAGACCAGGAGTGTGATGGAGTGTGCTGCGGGGCGGGGTCGGTCGTCTTCTTTCTCTCTTTCACCTATCGAAAGTCCACCTACCTCGATATGCTTCTTTCCGACGTCTCTTCTCTCTGTAGTAGCAGATACGTGCTAGACAGTGTAAAGCAGCATTGCTGAAATCACTATCTAATACCTACCACACAGAGGCAGCGTAACTCGAGTTGAAAGTCATTTCCTGAAAGTTCAAATTTTAAAAGTCGGGCTTTCGGAGGATGCAATCTACTTGCAGGAAGCTTTTAAAATTAGATTGAATCTACTTTTTACTCATATGGAAACACATGAAATGGCTATCAAGTCCGTATTTAATATGATAATGCTCTATCATTCAAAGTTCACTGTCTGTACAATATAGTTTCACTCGAAAAGCAGCCAGAAATTTTGCAGGTCCGACCCGACTAATTTTCACGTTCTAACAGTCATACACCCACAACTATTTGCGAGTTAAACAGTCGGTCGCTTCTGTGATCTTCTTAGAAAGAAGTGCTCGCCAAATTATTCCGTACGGAGCACGAAACATGCCACGCGGAATTGTTACTACGACCAGAAAGTCCACACGCTCATAAATATCCAACTACTTAATTTAGAAACACCAAACTTTCATTAAAATGTTCGTCACTCCAATCGATTCAGTCACGACACGTTCTAACCAAAATGAACTCACTAGTTCTTCATCTTACAGACTATTTTTACGGACCTATCTAACATGGTGTTATCTGTAGGCCGCTTAGCAAGCGACTCTCTCGAGCTCCTCTGTTCTCTGTCCACCTCACTATACTCGAGCGGGAACAGCTTGGCCGGCCTTTGTGGCCGAGCCGTTCTAGGCGCTGCTACAGTCTGGAGCCGCGCGACCGCTACGGTCACAGGTTCGAATCCTGCCTCGGGCATGGATGTGTGTGATGTCCTTATGTTAGTTAGGCTTAAGCAGTTCTAAGTTCTAGGGGACTGATGACCTCAGATGTTAAGTCCCATAGTGCTCAGAGCCATTTGAACCATTTGGGAACAGCTTAATTCTGATTGTCTGCTGATCTAAACGACCAATCAGAATGTTACTTCTAGACCATTCTCGCGGCAAAACTTGCCTTATCCAATCAATAATCTGATAGTAATTAACGTCATTAAAACTTCAATTTCTAGTATATTGTTTAATGAAAATAAGCAAAGTTCAAAATATTTTCCAAATTGCTAAATAATTTTATTCCGCCTCTAACTTTCATTCTGGCTGCTTTTAAACAAAAGCAAGCTCACACCGACATACGTCATCTGAATCAGGGTTGCATCATAACTTTCCCACGGTCTATTTGTACAAGGTTTTATGATAAATGACATATTCAGTTTTAATATATGTCCCACATACACTATCTCAACCACTCCACTCACTCACACAGCAACATTATAAGCAAATATTAATTTTGAGCGATTTTTGTAGTACGTAATATAAAGTACCTAAAGTTTTGAAAAGAAATTTCTGATTAATTGATTTTATGCACTGATAACTTTGTAATAGCTTCAAATGATAATGAGAGTCAATTTCTTATTGTTTCTGACTGGATTTTAAAACATAAGCGTAGGTTTCAGGACTTCTAGGTAATTTTAATTATCTCCGGAACTATAACAAATAAAAATCTGAAATTTTGACTGCATCATTCCATTAATAACATAAGGCTGTGTACCAAATTTGAACAAAATCGAATAATAACTAATATGGATTATTTAGATTCGTAGAGGATATGAATTTTCGTAACGACTGAATGCTACTCTATGCAGTTCTCACGGCAGGCGGCGTCAGCTGCACTGTGAGCAAAGCGAAAAGAACGTAGCCGTCCTGCAGCCTCCGTACCAAACGGATGCGTGCCTTACTGCAACGAATGTCATCTCGTAATAACTTGATACGTTACAAGTGGTTCGAAGTAGATAGTGGTGAGTTTCAATAGATATGCTGGCCCTCGACTCGGCAGATCTGAACCCGATCGAACACATCTGGGACGTGACTGAACGTGCCGTTAGAGCTCATCGACACCCTCATCGGAATTTACAGGAAATAGGTAATTTTTGTGTGCGGATGTGGTGCCATCTCCCTCCAGCGACCTATCAAGCCCTTATTGCTTCCATGCCACATTGTATCGCAGCTGTTCTCCGTGCCAAAGGTGGACATACTGGCTATTACGTAGGGGCTCATAATGTTCTGGCTCATCAGCATAAAGTTAATATTTGAACTTAATCATGTTTAGGAACGGATTTTATCACGATATTTTGTCTGTATAATTACTATGGACCAGTGTTGCAAGAAATGAAAGTCGTATTCACACAAAACTACTAGGTTTTACAATTTTCCAACACCTTTCTACATACCGTAAGGCAGTAAGATGATGCCTAAAGCAAGACAAAATCTATATTGGCAAGACAAATGACGTGGTCGCAGATAACCTGTTGGCGGTGAGCCGTGGTCATGAAGGAAGTGGTTTGGCTCCATGCAACGCGATCACTGGCTACCACCAAATTAATGACGCGATTACATAAATACGTAACTAAAGGCGTTAGACTCACGAAACACGATAACCATGTATGGAATAAATTCTAATATACCACGCAGTTCTACAGCAAAATAGTTCCAGAATAACATCAGTTCTGGTGAGGTGATCCTGAAAGGAAATTAACGACTTCAGTCTCTCGAGATTTGTCCATATACACTTCTTTGTAAGAATCAAAATCCTGACGAGTTGTTCATCTCTTCTCCTGCAACGAGGTAAGTGTAGAGAAAAGCGTATAGACCATTAAGTAACGTTAATAACGACGCTGAGCTATAAAGTTCGAGTCCCACCTAATAATTTGTATTCGTTTCGCATATTACTGTTATTATGAAGCTATAATTTTATGTTATATGAATAAATAATAATCTTGTATTGTTTGAGAACATTTGATTGACATCTAACTCTAAAACCGAACTAGTGAATAGGAGTTACATGCCGAAATTTTTAGATGTTTTACTTTCAAGAAAAAAATACATATAGATATGTCATCTGTCAGTTAAATGTCCAGTTTCTACCAATATTTATGTAGATTTACATTAGCAGCTGATGTCAGAGTGTTAATTTGTAGCCAAAGCAAATTACTCCTGTAGCAAATTGTAGCAAAGAAAGTCTTACAAATAATTTCATCACAGTTGTTGAATTCTTGTATTAGGTATAACTGATCCGGAAGGAACGTGTATTGTAGGGGTACGTTCTAATGTAAGATCAATCTGTAGGCTTGTTGAATGTCACGGATGTAGCACTGCACGATGATCGCCATCTGTATTGTGATTGCGAGGCTTTATACTAAGGTTCTTATTGCGGCAATAAGGGAAGCTGATTTCGAGTAGTAGTTCAACCTCTGCCCATTGTAAGAGATCAGCGACCGACAACATATCTGTCAGTTCCTTTTTTACTTTTTCAGCTCTGGAGGAGGTTTTATAATTTTGTACCAGTGTGAGAACTGTGTGAAGAATGGTCGATCTGCTATAAAACAGTATTTGGCTTTGTGTCCACTGGCTCTTCGAAAGTATACATACAAGGCGATTCCTTATTATATAGTAACCTGCAATGAGCAAATTACCATAGGCAAATAAATAGGGCAAAATACTAATAACGTACGATATTCGTATGACAAATACGTCCGTAAACTTTCTATGAAAGTAAAGAGATCTGCTGCACCATGGCTAACTTCAAAACTACACCAGGTAATGAATAAACATGGCGCTGTTCATCGAAGACTAAAGCGAAGTGCAAGTCCCTAATTATATGAAGTATGCAGTAAGCTAAGAAACAAAGCGAAGCCACAAGTGAGCAGCGTCAAAATCAGCCATTCCTGTTCGGTTTTATGCAGCGTGTCGAATCCTACAGTACTGATGGACTATAAATAGTTGATTAAAACCACTGTGGACACTGTTATTCCAGCGCGCACAGATGTCTTCAATTTTTCTCTTGTTAGTAGTACATATACAGCCGATTGTAAGCAAAGCTTAATTCATCCTGTATTCAAGAATGATAACGCAAAATCACCAGGTCCCTAGAGGCCGATCAGAATATTAACTGCAGTGTCTGAAGCTTTGAGGTGCATCGTACGTGAACAGCTGACGAATTATGCCAAAATTTTTAAAACATACGGTAAATGGTAAATGTCAATCAGGCTTCCGGAAACAGCATAGTACAGAAACTTCACTAATCAAAGTGACCGACGACATGAAACACGTCATAGAGAGTTTTGAAGCGACCATTTCAACACTTCTTGATATCACAAAGCCTTCTGATGCGGTTGATTTCGATGTATCACTCATTAAAATGAAACAGCAGAATTTCACATAGATCGCTTTACTATCTTTCGGCAGCTACCTCAAACTCAAAAACAGATGTCAGCGTGTCATATGTGGGTCGGAGGAGTCATCATGGAAAATTGTGTTCCCTGGGATCCCTCGGAGTTCCGTCCTTGGTTGTTGTTTCTCTTGTTATATGTCAATGATATTTCCTCTGTACTGCCCTCTTGTAACTTTCACTTGTATGCTGACGATATTCAGTTGTACGTAAGTGCCAGGCCTAACAACATTGTTGCTGTCGTATCAGATGTGAATGGTGATACGTGTTAAGTACCACGATGGGCAAAATTTCCGTCACAGGTCATTCTCATATCTCAGCGAAAGTTGTTCAGTGGACAGTTTTGTGAAACAATCCCTCCAATACTTGTCCGTGGTATCCAACTGTCGATTAAAAAAGAAACAGTAAAAGAATTTGCTATATTGTTGGATGCGCATCTAAATTGGGAAGAACCAACAGTTTCGGATTGCAGGAAATGTCTCTCCTGCCTGCACAGAATCGAATAATTTCGAAAAATATTTCCTTGTCAAATTAAACAGCAATTAGTCCAGTCTTCAGACCTGCAAAACGTTCACTACTGTGATTTACAGGGTGGGAGGGTGGTGCAAATAAAAGTGAGCCGGACAAGTGGATACGATTGGACGCAAATGTATGCATGTAACCACACCCCGTGACGCGCACACCACGTTTAAGCCCGCTACGTAATCCAGACCCGTTCAGAGCGTAGTGCGGGCTATGCCAGCGTGAGTGAAGCAGCTGGTGTTCGTTGTGGAAACTTACGTGACAACATAGTCGTAGAAATGGTGTAGCCAGTTGTTCACTGAGAAGTTTAATTATGTCAAAGTGCCAGTAAAGAGTGCCATGCAGCGCTTAGAAAATGTGGCTGCAGCTGACCAGAAAATGCTTCAGAGTCCTACCAAATGAACGGTATTTCCTTTCCTCTGCTGTGTTCCTTTGTACCCTGGAACTCTGTTCTCCAAGTCACTTTTATTTACATCACCATGAAGTTCACCACGGGACAAATAGTGAAAAATTCATACTACTAAAGCTGGAAATGAACGTTCGCGCAAGGTAAGTGTGTAACATACCGTTGTTTGATTACATCAGTCTTTTCTGTACTCAGTTAGGTTAGATGCGACCGAACAGGTGGCTTGGTTTCCACACGCTCTGTTAACTTCATTGATTTATTACTAGTGTCCTCAATGGCTTTCCGCACAAATCAAATACCTATAATCTTTCCACAATTGAAATACCAGGTCTGATACGTACAGCATCTTCGCAGTACATTTTCACAACATTAAATCCTCCTCTCTCACCTTCTCCATTTCTGCCATACTACTACGGAGCAAATAACCTTGTAACCTGCGTCTTGTCAAAAACCATTCTGCATTCAAGAGGAGATTTATCATCGGCGTAGCCTCATTGTCTCTATGCTTCTATTCTCATCACTTCCTACTTCTGTTTTTTTTCTCTCCATCTCATCTGCTAATCTTATCCTATTATTTATTGCTCTTCCTCCGACCAGCAGCTACTTCTCCACATTAGCTCCTTATACGGATTAGTCAGAAACAGTCTCAAAAGCTTATAAGGTTGTTGCAGGGTGGTTTGCGCTGAGAAATAATTGTTAAGAATAAAAAATCGATACGTTGCGCCGTTTCCGAGTTAATTAGCATTGAAGTTACCCAATCAGGCCGTTGTGCACGCAAATTCAAGCGGTCCGGGAGAGAAGGTGCAGTCAAATGTGCCCTTCGTTTGGTTTCCTAAAACCGAACAAGAGGCAAAAATTGGACATGGGACGGTAGTAAGAATGGAATACTGTATATACCAAAGGCTGAGCAGTGTCGTGCCCTGTCATCTACAGTATGAGAACAACTGACACTGATTGTACAGCTGTAGCCGCCGCATCGCCTCTTCCTTTGGAAATGAATACACGTCTGCAACACCCTTAGAAGCTTTTCAGACTGTTTCTGTCCACCCTGTTACGTGTGACTAGTCACATTCGACAAGAACGCAACGAGGAAGTTGATTAATGTTAATTAGACTGTCAATCCTTAAATTCCACATGTTCATTACTATATATTTTTTCGCTATTATTATTATTATTATACCTGTTGTGACCCTCGGCTCCACTCGCATATCGATACTTGTGTTAAGATGAGTGATAGTGAGTTAGTAAGCTTCTGTACTTGCAACAACATCAGTGCCTTCACGTTTCCGTCTGCTCGGGTGAACACAGATCGTGATGCACGCTGTTTCCCGCCTCTCCCCTTCCTCCTCAGCCCAACTACTCCGACGCACGACGACGTTGCGTGCCGAGAGGCGTGGGCGGGAGTGCGGCATGTATGCGTTGTGCTATTGAAGTAGATATACATTATACACCATGTACATTATACAACAAATTCAATAATTTTCTGATACTGTTAATGTTCACTGATGTAAAAAAGATGTCCAATTTTTTTACTTCCTAAAGGTGTCTATGTTCTTCCTTTCGGTTCAGAATATCTCCATACCATATTTAATCGAAATCGGTGAAGGTGGTTTACTCGTGAAAACGTAACAGGCGGAGTTACTTTCGCGTTTATAATACTGCTCGTGTACCATATAAACTATGTTAGTTAACTCACTAAGGAAGTCTGATTATATGTAGTAGTGGGCCTGAAGGTCGTATTCTTGCCAGGCGAAATAAATGCATAAATAAATCAATTAAGTGGATTTTGAAGACGCTAGACGCCCTGTAAGATGGTGACTGGAAATGTGTTATTAAATGATAAATTGGGAAGCTTTTAATAACGATAGTGGACAGTGTGGGGAGACTGACGTCCTGTGATTGGCTGGTGCATCTTTAGAAGTGCTGACGCTCTGGTCTTTCACATCACGACCTACGTACCTTAGCCACTACTATAAAATGGGAGAGTCTGTCTGGTGGTAAAGTCTTGATAGCGTCTACACAGATTGTCCCGCGAAGAATGGTCAGTAATCAGGGAGACGACAGGAACGATCACTCGAAGCAAAAAGGTGTAGTAAACTCGGGCTCTCAGATGTATGCCGTAAGACAGGCCTGACTAAACAGCGCTCCGCGAGCGCGAGCACTCCGACGCACTCCTGCCTAGCAGTGAGGGGAGCTCAGGGATCAGGGCAAGATTGCAGCCAGATGCTACAGAGCAAAGCATTCGCCTAGTCAGACACCAAGCAGTTAGTTGACAATACTACTTGCGTTAAAATAGATTTACGTTCTACACTGGGAATACTACGGCGTCTACGCATTTGTCCGAAAAAGTCTATCGTTCAATGCCGAATTGGAATTGCTAACCTTTTCGTATTCTTTGAAAGCCTTGAGAAGTGCTTAATATGCCGTCACACTATTATGAGCTGGAAAAACACTTAATGGAATGTCATTACAATACCAGCCACAATGTCGGTATGATTAATTTGTCTTCTAACGACAGTGGCTGCTGGCTGAACTGAAGGCGGTCTTTAGGGGTAGAGCGGTGACAAATCTTTTATGGCCAACATCACCGACTGTTTGAGTTCATAAAGAGTCTTAATGCCAGGAGAGAATTATTTGGTAACTGGTACGGCGGACAAGATTTATGCTATGAAACAAAAATTAATCCTATGGAAAAATTCGCTTAAGGTTCATGACATGGAACATTTCCCGGAACTGAAGATAGTCATTTGTGGAGCAGACATGACTGACTGCGGTTCAATAATTGAAATATTTCATGATGACTTCTCATAGAGACTCCAAGACATTGCAAGACTGATTTCGATTTATTTGTAAGATCTTTGTCCATTTTGTCTGCAGACGGTCCTCGTTGCTTCTAACTTGACCTGATAGACATACATTGTAGCTCCCAGATTAGCGACATGACTGTTCAATCCAGTAATCTACAAGACTTTTATAAAATGTTACTCCACGAGTAATTTCCTCGACTGCATACAGAACCCTCTCAAGTTATTTCAATGTTTGATTCAACACAAGTGTGCGAGCGTTTTTTCTGTTATGAAATTTACAAACTCCCTTCTACGTTCGTATCTAACATATTTTAATTTGCATACTTCCTTGTGTTGGAGTGCATCGTGAACTACAGTTACAGGCACATTACACATTCTAAAATAGAGATGGGTATAGATTTGTAAACATCTAAAATTATTGTATATAAAGCTTTTGTAGTTCTGCCCACCGTATTAGATCTATCTAATCTAGTTAATTAACTGAGTAATAAACGTTATCGATTTGGCAAAAAAATAAAAAGTTGAAAAGAAAAAAGACGTGATAAGAACACGTGCTTATAAAAGTACGCTGCAATACTCGACTGTTAGAAGCAGTCGCGCTGTGTTTCGAAAAATGTCTTCCTAAGTTTGCGACTTGTGCAAGCTTGAGCACACCTGCTGGGAATAGCGCAGTGGCAAGGGAAGCAGGATCGCTGAGCTGACTCGGCTGCGATCGCATAGCGCGGGCAGGCGCCGGAAGTGCAAATCTTGCCCAGGCTTGCCTTAACAGCTAACAGAGGCGATAGTGTGGACCAAAACGAGAAAGAAATTTCCAGTGAACATGGACTCTAAAGTGCATACCTTAAGAGCTATGAGCACTTACTGAGTGGAAGAGATGTGTTTCGCAGAAGCAACGGTGAACAAGTACTTATAGTTCTTAAAGTATGTATTTTATAGTCCCCGTTTACTAGACCTTTCTGCTACGAGTGATCGCTACTGTCATCTCTCTGAAAATTGACCATTACTGCTAGAACACCCTGTATACGACAGTCGTATCGTAAGGTAATAGCTGCTTAAGCTGTTGATTGAAATCTCACAGTAAAACCAATGCACTTTATGCCAATTCCCTCAGTCATTCTTTAACACAGCTGCAAAATGCCAGATAGAATTTCTCTGTCATAAGAAATATTCTACCTTCCTCATGCCACTGTTATCTTGGCTAAAAGATCACAGAAAATAAATGATCTCAGAAACTGTCGTGGTCCTGTCAAGGCAGATATCAAATGGGCCATCCCTGTCCAGAGCTACGCCACCCAGTATCAATATATGAAACTTCCCTGAAAAGTCTCAGTACAGTGGGCATATATCGTATTACCTGACAGACCTCACCACTATGTTTAAATATGTTAGTAATCTTGCACTCATCTGTTAACATATTCTGCTAATGACAGCATACACCTCGCCCGTAGTGACACTTCCTGCTACTTCTCTGCAAACCATCATTCTTCCACAGTATTCAAAACCTCCTGCACTTCCGCGGCATCTAAAACTACTTGAGACTCCAGGCTGACAGCAGGTGATTCCTATTTGCGTCTGTAATACGAAGTTTCCAGACTTGTCTAACCAAAGACTTTTTTACAGAAATCTGTAAAATCGCAGCTCTCCTCATCAGCCTTACTCTTGCCCAACATTATCAAACTATGTTTTAACACAACAATCTTCCCTTCCTGCTCTTCTATTAGTCTGTTGTTGCTTGAAATCTCGGAAAAACTAAGAAATGGAGGGCTCCTAACAAAAACCACCTATTTAGAAATACATTTTGCATCCACTGTGTAAAAATCCAATAATCATGCAGCTACGGCAGCTACCACACTTCTTACTCGTGTTCATAATTTTCTAAAGCCAAAACAATTAAAAAATAGGCAAAACATGGATTAACTGATTACATTATACTCATGTTAACTGAATTAGATGCACCTGTCTGCTTATTGGTAACTACTCATTTTCCCTCTGATGACGGCTTCGACGCGTCGTGACCTGGACGAGACGCCGGAAACGTTGGGATCCATTAACACTCAACTGCCGCTTACAGCTTACAGAGACTGGCATTCGGCTGGATCCCAAACGTGCAAATCTTGCTCGAGTGACGTAGATTAGACCCTATATGCTCAACTGCTGTCGGCTTAGATAACATGGGGAGCCACACAGTCACACTCGCATCTGCAGAGTGTTTTTCCGGACGTATAGTCACAATTCAACAGGTACGGGGAAGTCCATGGTCTTGCTGAAAATGCAGGTCACTTGGGGCGTGCTAAAATCGATCACTTAGAGCACGTGATTATGTACTAGTTTTCTGTGCTGTGGGCTTATTTCATGCAGTGTAAACATTCCCACACACAAAAATTCCTCAGTCACAGACCTAATCGTTCCGATGCAGGCTGAAGGGATACACAGCCGATGGTTTACAACATACTCCGTTCCTATCATCGGCGTGTACCAATGTATATTTTGTCTAATTAATCTAGGAGACTTGTTGCCTCACATCGTGCGTCCAAAGGCGATAATTATGAAGAAGTGCTAATATCTGTGCCATGTGGCGTGCTACGTGAGTGAACGGTTCCTTCTGTACACATACCAAGAAAGTCGTACTTAATGGCATGACCGCTCATTGGTTATTGTTGACTACAATTGAATTAGTTACAGATTTACTGTATAGCGTTCCTTCTATTCACTGTTGCCATTTACAGAAGGGAACAATGACTTCTGTCAGCAAGACGTTGTTTCATACGGGATTAGACCCTAGCGACCAAAATTTCCACCGAATGGAGGTACTTACTCTACGTTGTCAACGCATTGTCACTTTGAAAGTTCAGTGTCTGCACAGCCTCAGAGATCGAGGTCCCCATAAGTAAGGCCGCGATGAAATACTTTGATATTAAGTGTCGTGCCCATCATCCACTATTCTGTCATGGTGACGGTCAGTACGAGGTCTGACGACAATTCAGTGAGGTCAACCGTCCAGCTATTCTATTTCTTGTGGCCAAAGGAATGGTTTTGCGGCAACACATCAGCCATCACTAATTTATATTTAATGGCCATGTAACTAAATTGCACTTCCCACGCTTCCAAACCATCATGTACCTCTGATTCAATTACCTATGGGGTAACGCTGAATTCCCAACTTTATGTAACACAATGTACAACAAATAAAATGTGAAATCCTACATTTGTCATATTTACTTGGCGTGATTACTTGATACGTTTCCCGGTTTCACATCGAACTATTGATTTCGTTTTAGGGTATAATATTTCGACCAATAGAGAGGTTTCCTTCACCAGGTGCCGCATGTTGTGGTACTACGTGTGTGAGTCGCGTATATTCCAGACTGTCTGGTAGATATTACTGGCATCGCAACCCTATTTATGGCAAAATTCGACTCTTATCATCCGCTGCATCCTTAGATGTGCATTTTTATTTCTGCATACGTGCCACTGTACCATGAACTGATCATCTAACTTTGACAAAGGAGTCAGCAAAATTTTAAGAAATGGGTGCCGGATATCAAATCTTGCGCAAACTGAAATTCTTTGCAAGATATAAGAGCTTAAATTTCCGCTCGAACGATACATACGGACTGGTCCGCATAATACATTGGCAATGCCCGTACATTCAAAAACATGGCTCTGAGCACTATGGGACTCAACATCTTAGGTCATAAGTCCCCTAGAACTTAGAACTACTTAAACCTAACTAACCTAAGGACATCACACACACCCATGCCCGAGGCAGGATTCGAATCTGCGACCGTAGCAGTCCCGCGGTTCCGGACTGCAGCGCCAGAACCGCACGGCCACCGCGGCCGGCCCCGTACATTCAGACGGAGTGCGGGAGGTCCACACAAAAGGCCATGTTTTAACTGGGCGGCCAGTTACCACTAAGCGAAAAATCACGGAGGCTGTCGAGATAACAAAACGCCTGTCTAACACGAACCGTGTGTGTTGCTAACAGCCTAACTGCAAGCCGGCGAGCCGACCGCGTCACCGGAGCTGCCTCACCACACGAAATAAATAGCACACTGCAGGTGCCACCAAGTACTGACACGTCTGAGGTGCCAACGGTCAATATGTAAGCAGCACCACATCACGATGGTAGCTTTCATCGAATTCGTCGATAGCAATCAATAGAAATTAACATAAAATATTTTTAGCAAAAAGCATTCCCCTTAATCCACTCATCCAATGAAACCATAGTATGTCAGAACTCCCAATAATTTTCACATCTGTTCATATTATAAAAATATGTTAATGTATGTACGTCCAGCATCTCCTCCTAAACCACTGAATCGATGTCAACCAAGCTTAATACCCATATCACCAACTGTCTGGAAAGAATCGCTATAGGGTTTAGAACCAGCTACCTATTAAAGGGATGAAAAAGAAGTGTAGCCCACGACGCGTGAATAGTCAGAACAATGACAAATTTTACTCGTAGTTTTAAACATTTACCAAACTTTTCTCGCTGACAAACCCCACAACTTGACGATAGGAAAACAGTTTATCGCTTATTACATTTTCGCTGTTAGTGCAATATATCTGCCGCATCAGGCGTGAAGTTTTAATTTATTAAATCTTTACCACTAAATGTGTTAATGACACATTCTGCAGACAGTACTCATACGTACCACTGAACGTACCTACTAAATTATATCATTATATGACTCATAGTTCATGAGATATGACGTCATAAAGCTTGAACTGCGTGGAAAAGAAATCGCAGGCTGAAATTCGCTACAGATATTGGTGAATATGAGTACAAATATGTGTGAAATATATTAAATACATGTGAAATGTATGTGACATGAGTGTATGCGGACAAAGCCACGAGTAAAAGCTCCCTGAAAGCCCTGCATCGATTTTAACCAAACTTAGTACATCAGTCCGCTATTGGGGTGGGGGTTATAATTTAGAGATGGAGAGAGGATGAAATGAACAGAGATAGAGGAGAGAATATGATGTACGGAGAGAGAGGGAGAGGAAGATGGACATGCAGAGAGAAAGTAGGAGATGGCCATAGAGTGGTGGAAGGAGGCAGTGGAAAGAGGGGGAAGATGCAGATGTGCTAACGGACGATTTGAAGAAACACATATCCAGGCAACGCAGTGTACTCTGCTAATAATAAATATAAAGCAGCTACCACAAGCGACATTAAACGGACCACACCCTACCTATCTAACCCATGTTAATTTAGGCAAGTATTTGACCCATTTCTGAAAAACTATTTGAAGCAGGACCTTAATATTTTTACTGTATGTTACATGATGCTAATAGAGTCAACTGTACTAAAATCTAGTTTATCCATTTTACAGTTTTCAGAAATACTTTTTAAAATTTATTAACAAAAAATATTAAGTTTTTTCTGTAGAAAATTTTTTTGTGGACTTCCTAATGGGGGAATATTAATTAATGTAGTACCAGAGGTGGCTTTCTATGTTATTCAGAGTCTCTGAAAATTTCATTCATTTATCTATGATAGTTTCTGATATAATGGGGCATATGTACTGAAAATTGTAGTTTGCGGGAAATTGACTTCAAAGAAAAAACTTTTGAAATTTGTTACTTACAGTTAATTAAAACTGTCCTGCTGCATATGATGGCCCTTCTTTGGCCTCTAGCAGGTCTTCCAGCTTCTTTTTCACCTTCCTGGATGTTTATCTTGCTTTCTTGGCCATATTAGATGCAGACCTGTCTGCATCGGCTATCCTCATTTTATCGCAGTGTTGCAGCCCAGTGATCATATTTTTACCAGCATTAATACCCAGATTTTTCAGTACCCAACACTTCCCAATATTACCACAATTGAATGTAAGAACAGCATCATGAACTAGTTTCATTGTATGCATGCCTGCAAATACAGTTTTAGGAATGCGGTTCCAAATTATGCTGTTGAAACATTCATTTGGGTTCTGTGTCTGCCCATGCAGACATTTCCTTGGAAGGTCAGGATGAGCCAAGTCTCTGAAAACAGGTTTAATTGCTGTAATAACAGGAAGAGAATGCTGGTGAGAATAAAGATTCTCCAGTTTCCTGAGCCCTATTGTATTTGCACCACGAATTTTCTCTTGATGGACACAATTCACGACATGGCTTATCATCAGTAGAGGACTTATGGAAGAATATGGGCCAAACATCTCTCTTCATTGCCTCCAAATTTCCTTCATTTCTCCTAATTTCCTGCCCATAGTATATCTGCAAGTTTTCTATAACAACTACTCGCAATCACACTTAAACAAAACTAACCGCGTGTTTGAAAGCGTGTTGTTTACAAACAGCAGAAACTAAAGAATACAGACCGTTGCATTCCAAGGATAGCCAACACACTCGGGAGTAAAAAGAAAAATCCCAAACGTGCAATGTAGGGGATATAAAGATCTAAAATATATGCAGAAAAGTGGGTGGCAGAAAAGAGGGCGTGACACATAAACATACGTGGTAGGAAAATGCTCTTTAAATGCTTGAAAATATTTTTCTCAGCAAATCCTTTTCAGAGTACTCAAATAAAACCTTAAGCTATCGAAATATGATGAAAACCGAAAATCGATTTTTTTTACCTGAACCACGGTGTGGTCCCATTAAGTCTCCTTGCAATAGTAGCTGAAAGATTGGCTATTGTATTACTTATGACGCAGTCACACATCCATTAGAATTTTATTGAGATCATACTTGGACATTCTTATCCTTATGAACTTCTTAATTATGGTTTCCCAGAACCTTGGAAACTGTAAGAGCATACAGATCCTGTCATACTTCGTTTCATGATCATACTCCGTGCAGCGCTTAGTGACATATTTTTCTTAGCTGAATCAAGCGGATAATGTCCTTAATACACCTTGAGCATCCCCACTACTGTTACAATTGTCTGTCCCACATATAAGGCGCTCAACGGCACGAATATGGAATATGACCGGTTTAGGACTCGTAGATCACCGTTAATATTGAAAAAGAAAAATAGGTGAGATATCTATGTTTGGAGACTGGAATTCATTGGATGTTACGTGTCTTATTTATTTACGAATCTGCCATCAATCTCATGATATGGCACACAGCGGTAAAGAGACTCGACAACTACGTTAAGATGGTCAGTAATTTAAGCAAAAGCTTATTTGAAGGATCCGCTATCAAACATTTTAGCCATTTCCTTAGCAGAGGCCACCAACACTCTCTGATACCGGAATTAGTCGACTCGAATACTGGTGATGGAAGAAAATATCATAGTAAGAGTAGCAGGATGAGAGGGGAAAATTTACAGTTCCAGGTTAACAGATTATGCGTCAAAGTCCTAGTGAAATTCCCAAAGTCTCTTCGCAGTGCACCTTGGAGCGAGGACAAGTAACACATTTAATGACTCCTCACCGTTACATCCTATCAGTCCAAAAAGTATTGAGACTGGATTGATAAAAAATAGAGACAAGCTATGATGGTGGTTATAATACTTCAGGTGTTGTTCCTAGTGTCCCCACACTTGAGTACAACGCACAGAACATTGATGCAACCTTGAAAACTAGCAGAAAAGTCATGTTTTTGCATGGAGTTCTACTCGCGTTTCACATGGGGTTAAATGTCGGTTATGTCGTCAAAGCGTTGGCCCGTCCCATAAACTTCTGTACCTTGTCGTGTTGCGATAGGTTCGTAGTCACCCGTTGCGAATTTCTCCAGAAAAGAGTTCTCTGCGTTTTGCAGTTCAATCAAGTTGCAGTAGGCGTCCAGGCATAGTTTCTTTTGTTTGGAAGTTATGGTGTGTGGGGAAAGCTTCCCAAAGATTTTCTCTCTTCTTCAGTATATTATGCAGAATTTCCCGAATACTTGATTTAGGGTTGATGCTCCATTGCGTTTGGTACATAAAAACGTTGACACACCTTCAACTTACCACTGAAAGTTTACGTGACCACTCATATGCAGATCTGTTGTTTACAGTTATTAGATAGTCCAAGCTACCAAAGTAGTTACTACCCTCTTTCCACTTACCGGCGCCAGCCGCGGTGGCCGAGCGGTTCTAGACCCTTCAGTCCGGCACCGCGCGACTGCTACGGTCGCAGGTTCGAATCCTGCCTCGGGCATGGATGTGTGTGATGTCCTTAGGTTAGTTAGGTTTACGTAGTTCTAAGTTATGGGGGACTGATGACCTCAGATGTTAAGTCCCATAGTGCTCAGAGCCATTTGAACCGTTTGAACCACTTATCGGTCGGAAATAAAATTAGTCACTGGAGCTTTTTGACCAAGGGTGCATGGGCACGGAAAGTTTGGCAACCTAAATAGTGCTATTTCGCCTTAGAAAACTGAGCCCCAGCCTCTGGATTCATCCTTAACCTTATTTGTTTTTCACAATCTAATCATAGGACTACATTCAACAATCATCAGCGAATCATAGACATACAGCTGATATATTATTCTGGATGAAGACTCCACTTCAGTATTTCTGCACATTCCTTGAATATCCAAGACATAGGTCTTATATGTGTAATTAATTTCCTCGTGTAAGACATACATAGACGAACAATAACATAATAAAATAAAATGAAACATCGAAGTGCGTAACTTCTAACTGTTGTCAGCAAAATTTTAAGATTCAGGAGTTCCTAGAACGGTAAATTTTTTTGGGGTGCCTCTTATTTGAACTTCGTAGGAAGTAAAACGGTGACTTAAAAATAACACTGAACGAAAAAACTGCAACTGCAAAACAAAGTCTGTTGAACAAGCACTGTTCATAATCGTCCACACGACATGGATACACATTATGCTGAGAAAATATTGAAATGTATCTCACTAAAGTATGTGAAACTGGTGACATCTCTCTCATTTGAATTGATAACTTGGTAGATGTGCATGAAAACTACGAAGAGTGGCTTCTGCGGGTTTCGTGCAAAGTTTCGAAATTGTTAACGTATGAAGCATACTGGACAATAACAAGATTAAGCTGTTGGGAGAGTATAATGGGGCTGAGTGGACAGACAGCGTGGGAGCAGTAGAAGCGATTCTTACAGGCTGGCAGCCACGTTTGTGACGGCGCTCTGGCTGGAGTCCCCTTTCAGCAACTTTACCATCTCGCTTAACAGCGCTCTGCAGTCTCGTTCAATAGGCTTGGGCGGCGTGCGTGGGCGGGTCTGGCAACTCGGCGTGTAGTTGGCATTGTAGCCATTGCTATAGAGGCCGCGCACTCATTGTGCGCGCCGGTGCGATGACCGCGCCAGCCCGTCACTGGCCTTCGCAGATATGAGCCGAACGCTAAACGCCACGCCCATCTCCAATACAGTTCTCTGCCTCCCTGACAGGCCGCGTCCTAACATAATGTGTCCGTTTTCCTGTCTAGACGATGTTATTCGCAACCATGCTGTCTTTATTAGGGCTACACTCGGCAACAATTATTTCTTAACTGAACGACTTCGTTCAGTGCCGAAGACTCTGGACTCACAATATTGCGAATCATCCCTGGACAGTTCTAATTTTTTCCCATGTTTTACCACAAGCAGTTTGGGCGATTGGCCGGTGGACCCTTTCAGGGACGCCATCGTCGATTTGTTTTTCCATTATTATTCCATGAAGCACTTCCTATGTCTATAATAACCCCAATGTCGTCGAAACTAAACCCCAACATTTTTTCGTTTGTACCTCTCCCCCCCCCCCACTTTCTAACGCTTTAAGTTAGGGTAGTTTTCATTCTTCCATCAAGGCTCCTACAACGCAGTGGCAAACGAGAAGAAGAAGGCGTTCATACTATTCTGATTGTCATTTGTTGACGATCATTGCTTGAAAGACAACAGTATTCGAATACTAAGGCCAGCGAAGTTCCTTGTAGAAGCTGTCATTTGACGTTAAGCTCATTTATTTCGTCACTTGCCGACGGTGAATAAAGTCTTTCTCCAGGCTCCTCCGTGCATGAGAATCTCTAGCCGTATGCACGCATGTTTCTCCAACATTTTTTAAATACCGTTTACATGCCCTTTATTAGGTCTTTGTCTCTGAATTTTTCTTGATACTTGGATTCCAATATATGAGTTTTATGGTGAACATACATTTTATTCGCCTTACAACGTCTTTTGCCTGTGTTCATTTCACTTTTGTCATTCACAAATATCTTCCTTTTCAGTTTATTCTCTGGCACATTTGCTTATTTTTCTGTCTCTTCTAGCAACTTCTAGAATGTCTCTTTCACTAGCCCGTTCATAATAATAATAGTGTTTGAATGTATTCGTCACTAAAAATCCACGTCTCACTACAAATAATTAAATCGGTAATTAAACTATGATAGTAAAGTTTCCCAGTGTAAGGTGTAACTTTAACTTTTCATAAATTTTCATGTCTGCGTATACCAAACTAAAGAATAGACGTCATTTTAGTAATGAAGTTTTCATCAGTATTTTATAATCATACACGGAAAAATTTGTTATGTATCTTTGATAATAGTGTGCAGAATACATGCGATTAAATTTACTCCACATCTAGCTTTTGGGATTCATTGCGAGGTTGAGTTCCGTTTTTGTACTGATTTATCCGCTTGTCAGTTCCGTTGAATACTGTTTCTCTTGGTGTTGTTATTTAAGTTGCTTTTTTTCAACAAAACATCCTGCTTACCTAATGGCCTGACAGCTACAAAAACAAAATATCGTTGACAAACTGCCTATTGGCTTCTGTCTCGAGTTCATCTAGTGATTTTAATGACGTTTGGTCAGCACAAGTGGCTGGCATTGTCAAAGCTTCACTCTCCATTGCCGGTGGTGAACTGGAGCCGAGCTCGCGGCCGCAGACTGTATGTACCTGACGCGCCAACGTCCGAGGGCTTCTCCGTGGTCATTTCCGGTGCGGCTCTCCTCTTGCTACCTGCGACGGTCTTTCGCTGCAGTACGGGAAGCCAGGATCCGTTTACCTTAAGGCTTTCCTCTTTCTTGTTGCAAATGTTCGCCTGTTTTTGTATTTCTACAGCTTCTCTGAACAAGCGCGTGTGACAGTGCTTCTCTACAGCCAGCACTTCCGTGTTGGCGAATTTTATTACGTGGTCGGTCTCGTTCAGTGCGTGATCTGCCACGGCCGATTTCTCCACCTGCCCCAACTTGCAATGTCGCTTACGCTCCTTTATCCTGGTGTTAACTGATCGTCCAGTCATTCCGACCTAAACTTTTCCGCATGTGCATGGTATACGGTATATTCCCGACATTGCAAGTGGGTCCCTTTTCTCCTTCGCCGATCTAAGACACCCATTGATGTTCTTGTCGGTGTGAAAATCGTCTTTACGCCATGTTTGCGCAATATACGTCCGATTCTGTCCGTCACTCTGGGAATGTATGCAGAAAGGCCGTACCCGACATTTCTTTTTCTGATTCCTTACTTTTTATTTTGACAGATTTTCCTCTTCTTCGCAGTTTCCTAATATTTGATTACAGATTATTCCTTAATTCAAGTTGAGAAGTGTAGTTCAGCAAGAACATACACCAGGACGATTCCTTAAACAAGGAATAAGGAGACCGTCCAAATCAGTACAGACGGAAAACATGCTCAGATTGTACACTGAAGTCAATCATGTCCTTATCTACATCTACATCTACATCTACATCCACATCCATACTCCGCAAGCCACCTGACGGTGTGTGGCGGAGGGTACCCTGGGTACCTCTATCGGTTCTCCCTTCTATTCCAGTCTCGTATTGTTCGTGGAAAGAAGGATTGTCGGTATGCTTCTGTGTGGGCTCTAATCTCTCTGATTTTATCCTCATGGTCTCTTCGCGAGATATATGTAGGAGGGAGCAATATACTGCTTGACACTTCGGTGAAGGTATGCTCTCGAAACTTTAACAAAAGCCCGTACCGAGCTACTGAGCGTCTCTCCTGCAGAGTCTTCCACTGGAGCGTATCTATCATCTCCGTAACGCTTTCGCGATTACTAAATGATCCTGTAACGAAGCGCGCTGCTCTCCGTTGGATCTTCTCTATCTCTTCTATCAACCCTATCTGGTACGGATCCCACACTGCTGAGCAGTATTCAAGCAGTGGGCGAACAAGCGTACTGTAACCTACTTCCTTTGTTTTCGGATTGCATTTCCTTAGGATTCTTCCAATGAATCTCAGTCTGGCAACTGCTTTACCGACGATCAACTTTATATGATCATTCCATTTTAAATCACTCCTAATGCCTACTCCCAGATAATTTATGGAATTAACTGCTTCCAGTTCCTGACCTCCCATATTGTAGCTAAATGATAAGGGATCTATCTTTCTATGTATTCGCAGCACATTAGACTTGTCTACATTGAAATTCAATTGCCATTCCCTGCACCATGCGTCAATTCGCTGCAGATCCTCCGGCATTTCAGTACAATTTTCCATTGTTACAACCTCTCGATACACCACAGCATCATCTGCAAAAAGCCTCAGTGAACTTCCGATGTTATCCACAAGATCATTTTTGTATATTGTGAATAGGAAGGGTCCCACGACACTCCGCTTTGGCACACCTGAAATCACTCTTACTTCGGAAGACTTCTGTCCATTGAAAATGACGTGCTGCGTTCTGTTATCTAGGAACTCTTCAATCCAATCACACAATTGTTCTGATAGTCCATATGCTCTTACTTTGTTCATTAAACGACTGTGGGGAACTGTATCGAACACCTTGCGGAAGTCAAGAAACACGGCATCTACCTGGGAACCCGTGTCTATGGCCTTCTGAGTCTCGTGGACGAATAGCGCGAGCTGCGTTTCACACGATCGTCTTTTTCGAAACCCATGCTGATTCCTACAGAGTAGATTTCTAGTCTCCAGAAAAGTCATTATACTCGAACATAATACGTGTTCCAAAATTCTACAACTGATCGACATTAGAGATATAGGTCTATAGTTCTGCACATCTGTTCGACGTCCCTTCTTGAAAACGGGGATGACATGTGCCCTTTTCCAATCCTTTGGAACGCTACGCTCTTCTAGAGACGTACGGTGCACCGCTCCAAGAAGAGGGGGCGCAAGTTCCTTCGCGTATTCTGTGTAAAATCGAACTGGTATCCCATCAGATCCAGCGGCCTTTCCTCTTTTGAGCGATTTCAATTGTTTCTCTATCCCTCTGTCGTCTATTTCGATATCTACCATTTTGTCATCTGTTCGACAATCTAGAGAGGGAACTAAAGTGCAGTCTTCCTCTGTGAAACAGCTTTGGAAAAAGACATTTAGTATTTCGGCCTTTAGTCTGTCATCCTCTGTTTCAGTACCATTTTGGTCACAGAGTGTCTGGACATTTTGTTTTGATCCACCTACCGCTTTGACATAAGACCAAAATTTCTTAGTATTTTGTGCCAAGTCAATAGATAGAACTTTACTTTCGAATTCATTGAACGCCTCTCGCATAGCCCTCCTCACACTACATTTCGCTTCGCGTAATTTTTGTTTGTCTGAAAGGCTTTGGCTATGTTTATATTTGCTGTGAAAATCCCTTTGCTTCCGCAGCAGTTTTCTAACTCGGTTTTTGTACCACGGTGGCTCTTTTCCATCTCTTACGATCTTGCTTGGCACATACTCATCTAACGCATATTGTACGATGGTTTTGAACTTTGTCCACTGATCCTCAACACTATCTGTACTTGAGATAAAACTTTTGTGTTGAGCTGTCAGGTACACTGTAATCTGCTTTTTGTCACTTTTGCTAAACAGAAAAATCTTCCTACCTTTTTTAATATTTCTATTTACGGCTGAAATCATCGATGCCGTAACCGCTTTATGATCACTGATTCCCTGTTCTGCGTTAACTGTTTCAAATAGTTCGGGTCTGTTTGTCACCAGAAGGTCTAATATGTTATCGCCACGAGTTGGTTCTCTGTTTGACTGCTCAAGGTAGTTTTCAGAGAAAGCACTTATTTGAGGAGGCATCTCGGCAGTCACTTTACAAAGAGAGTAAATACTTAAATCAGGGTAGCCAGGCAAGTGACTGAAGCTCACATCTCAAGCATGAACACACAATTCTCCCTCCTGCGTTCTTTCCAAAATGCAGCTAGTGTTTTGTCTGTACTCTTCCGTCCTTCCAGACGCTTCACTTTCTTAGAGTTACTGATCAGAGCCGGACCTGCTAATCCACTTATTTGCAATACTACAATGTCTCTTAACTAGCCTCGCCTGGACTGGAAACTGGTACAGGACTTGTAATTATAATGCTTGAAGTTTTTCACTTTAGCATCAAAGTGCTCTGCGTTTAATATAAATGTATAGATGTAGCGGTAAATCTATGATTCCACAGTGGAATTATACATCGCAAACGAAAGAAAAGTTGTATTAGATGTAATTGACTGTGCCCTGTGATTCACCGCCCACATTTACTTACCTTATCTAGGCGATAACCTCATAACGAAATGTATGAGCACTTAGCAGAAACTTCAGACGGTACTGGAGTTCACGCTGACTCTTGTTGCAAGGTTGTCTGGGTTATCTTACTCTAAGTTTTAATCCTCAAACTGAAGCAGATACAAATAGCAGGAGATGTATTTAGAATGAATCTGAAGTTGTAGATGGGTGACTGAAAAATGCGGATGTTTGCAAAACACATTGACTTTGGGTACTGAGCCCAAGCAGTATGAATAACGTGTTATTGAAATGTATGTAGTACACTTCCACAACTCTTCTTTTACTATACGAATTTATATGGGTCCAAACTCACGATCTCTTGTTTGTAATCCTATTCACAATAGCAATAAAATCGAACGAGACTGGATGGAGCTGCGGAGAAAACCTGGTCAACCGCAACTGCAACGCCACTTGTTCACATGAAATGTGTTGATACATTTTGGGAGAGGGCATTGTTTTAACATGGCGAAACTGAGTTCTTCTGAGCTTGGTATGATTATTTTAGATCTAGGACGAATAGGATTATTTTACAGTTTTGAATTTTTCCCTCCCTTATTTAACACAGAATAACTGACTTGTTCAAATGCACCACCATTTTAATTTGATAGTATCAGCCAGTTTCTGAATTTTCTAACGGAAATCGAAGTCCCTGTCATTTTCACGTACCATAAGTTAACCATTTCGCTCAACTTGAAATTTTATATGATATTTCACTCGTTACGGGTGGACTAGTTTCGCTATCTAGACTTTTCCCCTATTGATACAAGGAGTTTCATCATGAAGGGAAGTGCTAGTCAGAGAGCGATTGTTAGAGCACCTGAGGTGACAGCATTGGTGATATGTATCAAAACTATAGGCCACGACTCTAACAACACCACTGCTCAACTTCACGTGATATATTTCCTTGTAGTCTGGCATTGTAGTTTCTTTAGTTAGTAGAGCATCATTGCATCATTCTTCCGGAACTCTTTTTTAAATAAAGGCTTGTTTGTCTTAACAGGCTCAGGCAGATAAAAAACGTATCGATTCATTGCGATATGTAACAAGATTACTTTAGATTAAATACTCCATTCGCTCCAGACACGTAATGTAGAGAACTTTGAGGATGTGGAACACATAAAAAGAAATAAAACTCTCTCTCTCTCTTTCTCTCTCTCTCTCTCTCCCTCCCTCTCTCTCTCTCTCTCACCACACACACACACACACACACACACACACACACTATTTGCGTGATTTGAGCATTCTTTCTGATCCTCCACTATTCTCTCATTTTTCTCCATGGAGTCTCTTCCCATCTTCAGTCCACTTTGTCTCTGCTTTCTTTGCGGCTTCAGTCTCTGGTCTTACATACCATTTGTGTCCCTTGCTTCTGTATATTTTTTCTGTCTTCAGTGTCTGTTGGATCGATTTCTGCTTTTCTAGGTCCAGTTAGATTACTTGTGTGGTGTATTGTACTGTTCACTTGCCCCTCGAGTATGTCAGCATTCTGTTGGTGAGACTTGGTGGTAGCCAGCTAATGTGCCTGCAGAGCTGTAACCTTCTTTTTCTGACATTTGCTGCTAGGTTTGACACCTTCTCTCTGATTTTTCTAGAGTATAATCTCTACCCCTGTTCTGTTACCTTTGGACAGAGAATTTTTCTGATGATTTGCGTCCTTCCTTCAGTTTGCTTTCCATGTCGCTTTTCGTATGTAGTGTGTCTCACTTGCATATAGTATTTCAGGCTCGATTACTGAGTTGTAGTGTCTGATCTTTGTACGAATGGACATACATTTCTTATTAGATAGATTGTGTTTTGCCGTAAGCTCTCTTCATTTTTTGTGGTCGAGTCTTCTGTGAGATCTTTTTTCCTCCTGTAGCGTCTACGATTTCACCTATATATTTTAAATGTGTAACTATGCTTTTCTCGCCGTATTGTGTGTCTAATTTTTGCATGTGTAATTTTGAGCTGTAGAATTCACTTCTCGATAGAGATTTCCAGGCCAAATTTTTCTGCACAATCTTTTAGTATTTCTATTTGTTTGACTGCTGCTACCTCGTTATCCGGGAGTATGGCCCGGTCGTCTTGCGAAGGCTAGGTTTGAGATTTCTGTCTTCTTCCAGAATCGTCAGAGTCACTTTGGTCTCCAGTATTCTTGGATTTTCTGTTATTTTTCCCATACCCTCACTACTTTTCCCAGGACAACGTCGAACAACAGTGAGGATAATCAGTCGCTTTGACGTACTCCAGTTTTGATCATGATGGGATCGGAGATTTCACCAAAGAATTTAACTTTCGATGATATGCCAGCATGTTTCTGTTTTATTAGTCGTAGTGTTTTTGGGTCGAATGCCTCTTCTTCTAAGATGTTGAACAAGGATTATCAGTCAACAGAATCGTTTGCTTTCTTGAAATCTATGAAGGTGCAAATGATTGGAATATTCCTTATAGAATTGTAGTTTAGGGTTATTTTCAGATAGATTTGTTCTATGCATGAACGACCGGCGGGGTAGCCTGCCTGGTATTCACCAGTGTTGTGTCCTAATTGCCGTTTTCTCTGGAGTAGACACGCTGAGGACATTTTGTAACTGACTTATGGCAAGGAGACTCCTATGTAGTTGTTCACATTCGTCCTATCTTTTTTCTTGTGCTATGAATAGATAAGTGCACATTTCCAGTTTGTCTGGCATATGGTTGTGATTGTTTGTGTAAGTTCGTGTAAAGAGTGTGGTTCGAGGTTGTTCAGTAGTTCTGCAATGATGCCGTCTTCACCGGATTTCCGGTTGCTTTTTAATTTTAAGTATCTGTTTGTGGATCTCTTTGCATGTTGGTGGGAGTGATTCTGGGTGGTTGGAGGTACAGTCCTGTGTTGGGAATCTTGTTTCAGTGTTTTAGGTTCAGGGCAGTTGCGGATATCAGCGATGTATCGTGACAAAAAATGGCTCTGAGCACTATGCTACTTAACTTCTGAGGTCATCAGTAGCCTAGAACTTAGAACTAATTAAACCTAACTAACCTAAGGACGTCACACACATCCATGCCCGAGGCAGGATTCGAACCTTCGATCGTAGTGGTTGCTCGGTTCCAGACTGTAGCGCCTAGAACCGCACGGCCACTCCGGCCTGCATATCGTGACTGATCTTGAGAGTTCTCTTGATTAGTTAATGTTAGTTTTCCATCTTGTTTCCTGAATCATAAGTTTTGAGGTGTGTACCAACGTATCTTCCTAGCGAAAGTCCCGTAGAATTCTCTCTTGTTGTGGTTGCCGAAGTTTTGCTTAATAGCGTACAGTTGCTCCTTCATGGGCGAGTACTTCGTCTTGACTTGTCTAATAAGTTTGGACGCCTGTTTCCTGGACTTGTTAAAACTATGTAGGCTTTCCCTGAATAATTTAGTGTTTCATTCCTAAATGTCTTGTGTACATTTTCCTAGTGCATTTTCACATTCTGAGGCACACCGAAGGTGTTTAGTGTTCTTTTTTCGTGGTATCAGTTCTTTTGCTTTTTGCGTGATCTTTCTACGGAATTCTTCGAATGTGTTTGGTTGTTTTTTCCCTTTTCTGCTTTATGTTCGATTTTACAATATTTTCCGTGTCAGACTTTGGATTATGTGTTTTTTTGTCAGATGGATTTTCTTCGGTGTAAATTTGATTTTAATTCGAGTTAGCTAGTGGTCTGAATGAAAATTAGCACCTGGGAGAACTTGATTGTCGCGGATCTGTTTCTGGACTGGCGAGGAAATCGCTACATGGCCCATTTGCAATGCTCCCATCTATTATATAGGTTACCTCCATGTATTCTGTTTTCACGCGGTTCCTTAAAGGATGTTGACATAAACTTCAGGAACATAAACTGCAAGAATAGTTCGATGAGTGTCATGCCATTTTTATTTGCGCACGGGAAACTTCCCCACGGTTCTGTGGTAACTTTTTTCTCTAGCGATTTGTGCCTTGAAATCACGTAGCAAAATTTTTACGTCGTCTTTGCGGATCTTAGTCTTCACTATTTTCAATTTTTCCCAAGATTTCTCTGTTGATTTGAAGTCTTTTTTGTATCTCCATTCGGGCGTGTATGTTGATCATGTAGTATTTCTTATTTGCACACTGCGACCGAAATGTCAATAGCCTGTTGTATAAGGGGGTGACTTCTATGATTGATCTGATTATCTTCTTGTGTACCATGTACGCCATGTCCAGAAGTGGAGCACTCCCTGGCGCTTGGCTTTTCTTGCAGAGTGTAACTTTTTATGTCAACTATACTGATGTTGATTCTCTTTCCATCCACGGAGAAATTTTAGCAAGAATGGGTGCTTAGATGTGCCACCTCTTATGGCCCGGCATTGTCTTCCCAGTCTTTCCATTACAATCCCATATGTAAAACGCTGAATGTATTACCACATGAAACACAGTTCTTGGAATTTTCTGCCAGTATCTTGCAATTCAACGTCCAACATTTCTGTCATTTTTTTTTTCAAAAGTGAAATAAGACTTGCACAGTTGTTAGCATTCTCATGCAGATCGTAAACGTTTTACTTACTCATTCACAACAAAATATAAGCAATATTAGTTTCCGTCTCACAGACTGCAGACTTAGGTGAAAGGAAGCAGTAACAAAGTAGGACCACTGAGACCTTGCATTGACAGAAACATCAGCAATTCTGGGCTGTCTGTACAATAAAGGCATTGAGTACGTAGAATTACTCTCCCCCCTCTTTTCATTGCTAACACGCTTCAACCGTTCCTCTGGAATCGATAATGGAAAAGCGTGAAAGGTTAAAGTTCATTCGAAAGTACCTCGGCCGCGAGGGAGACAAATCGTTGTCCGGTCGGCTGTAAAACACCCAATTTTATTCTAGCACTAGGGCGTAAACTTATTGTAGACATTATTTTTGGGCAAGATCTTGTGCTTTTATTTCTTCCGGTTTGACATTGCTCTCAATCAGACAAATATACGAAGAGTTTAGGAACTGTCATTAGGACCTCAGACCCCAGTGCTGGTGTAAAGCTCTTCGTTTTTATTGCTGCGCATTGAATGTGTTCCTCTCCCTGCACAAATGAAATAAGATTTAGTGATTCTTAAATACAGAATTCTTTGAATATACCGTTATTTAAAAGAAAGGTCTAGCAATTCGTTTTCGAATGACTAAGCCGTTCAGATAGTACTATTAACGTACACTCACAAAACCCTACGTCGTGCAACGTGCCTAGCACAAGTAACACTAACAGTGCAGTAGCAATAATACTGCCACAATCTGCTATCGAGCGCCCATTTCAGAAGTGGCCTAATTCTTCTTTTTCAATGCCAGTAGCTTCATCTATCGTTTGTTCTTTTAAAATACAATATCTGCTTCATTATTTCTGTCTATAAAATGAAGGTAACGTAAAATATGCTTCCGGCAATTCGTAACAAAGAAAACTAGAAACCAAATAAATTGTTAGAAAACTAACGGAACGAGTAAGGACACCAATAAATATTTCCACATGAGATATGAAAGTGATTATTAAAATAGCGATGTGTTAGAACTTTATTATAATGGATCTAAACCTCAATCTTTACAAATTTTCTCTTGCGCATGAGTAAAAGATTCTGGGCCAGTATGAACTTGTTCATATCTGCCTGTTGGCAGGAAGAAAGGAAGAAAAATTAGGATCATTGGAAACGGAACACAAGCTCGGAATGTTTCAAGGATGGGAAGCTGGCCCTGCCACTTCAAAGGTCCCTTCCCGGCGTTCGTCAAGGCAATTTAGGTGAATCACGGAAAACTTAAATCTGTATGGCCGGACGCGGAGTCCACCCACTTCTCTCGGATCTGTGAATTAAGTGATGATGAGACATTCAAAGCCTCGGTTTTTCAATTGTTCAAATGAGGCCTGAGTCAGCCTTTTCTGGAATATGAACTAACAGAACACGCGCCACAGTGCGTCAGAAGCTTAACCTCAGTACGTCGAATATTCTCAGCATAAATGTAAGACTGCGTCTACATCTGCAACTGCAGTTACGGTCCGCAAGCCACCTTACGGTCTGTGGCGAAGGGGACTTTGTGTACCAGTGTCACCTTTCCCTTTTCCTATTCCAGTCGCGTATGGTTAGCGGGAAGAACGATTGCTGATAAGCCTCCGTGTGGGCTCGGATTTCGAAGAAGGCAATATATTGGCAGACTCTTGTAGGAATGGATGCTCTCGAAACTCGAACAGTAGACCATACCGTGCTGCAGAACGGCGCTCTTACAGCGGCTGCCACTGGAGTTGGCTGGGCATCTCCGTGACGCTTTCGCGCTTGTTAAAATGAACCTATAACGAAATGTGCTGCTCTTCTTTGGATATTCTCCACTTCCTCCACCAGTTCTGTGTGGTAGGGATACCGTGCAGACGAACGATATTCAAGCATTGGTTGAACAAGTGTTTTGTAAGCTACTTTCTTTGTTGATGTACTACATTTCCTGAGGATTCTTCCCACTAATGTCAATCTGCCATCCGCCTTACTCGCGATTAATTTTATGTAGTCGTTCCACTTCAGATCGTTCTGTACGCATATTCCTAGATATTTTACTACTTCCAGTGATTCTTCTGCATTTTCGCAATCATGCAATAAAGTGTCTTTCTGTCTACGTATTTACAATATGTTACATTTGTTTACGTTGAGGGTCAACTTCCACTGCCATTGCCATTACAATCGGTACAGAATATTCCAGTCATTTTCCTTTGGCCACCTGTAGGTTACATGTGAGAAAAATTTGAAAATTTGTGGTAACCTTCTGTGGGACCAAACTGCTGAGGTCATCGGTCCCTAGGCTTACACACTACGTAATATAACTTAAACTAACCTACACTAAGGAAAACACACACACCCATGTCCGAGGAAGGACTCGAACCTCCAACGGGGGGACGTGGAAGGGGGGGGGGGCGGAGCGGATGAGCCGCGTGAACCGTGGCAAGGTTCCTGAGACCATGCGGCTACATGTGAGATTTTTACTGATTTCTTGTAATTCTAAAAAGCTTATTGAATTCCTTCGCAGGTTACAGGGAATTTGAGTGAAGGGTAGGTGTCGCACAGATGACGGACACGCGGATTAGAAATACGTCCATGACTGTTTTGGAGTTCGAGCCCACAACCCCAACTGCTGAAACTGGGCCACTTGCTGCAGTATTTTATGAAATAAAACGACCATTGTTTCCTGAAACCTCTAAAGCAGTCTACTACTAAGCTTGATGCTCTACGGTTCTCGCCTTATCACATCATGAATTCCGTTTTGTCTCCACCATTACAGAATTCACAGCTTTGTCTCTTCAAGGCATAATGTAAACTGTGGTTTGAGTGGATTCCTACAGCAATATTACGAAAATTTTATTTCTCAAAGCGCATTTTTCGCTAGTCTTTGTAGAGCAGTTGTCGGAAATTCCTCCCGACATTTGACGGAGCAGTTCACGGTATGCGCACAAGTTTCTATACTGTGAAACAAAAGATAGTTCCCGATGGAATTTTGATAACGAAACATTTACAAATTTGTTAAGTTAACTACATCCCTCGTAGCAGCTAACTGTAAAAATCTAAGTGTGTCGTTGAATTCTTGATGCACACACATATCTGCTACACAAACCACATTACTGTTTCTGGCGGAAAGTACGTGATGTACCACTATCATTTTGCCGCTGTTCTATCCTATTCGGTTATGGAGTGCAGGAAGGGTGGTTGTTGATACACCTTAATCTTATTCCGAATTTCTCTCATTTTAAACGGCACAGACTCTATATTAGTCTCACACTTAATGACCGCTAACAACAAACATGGTTAGTTAGACAGATACATTTATTAAAAAAGTGTTCCTCTAGTTTGGCATGGCCTAGCCACAGAAATGACATGTGGTTCCTACTACTGAGTAATCCCCGTCGAGCATTGTCCTCCAAACCAGTGAAGACACATTTCTAAACCTAAAACAGTACTAAAAGATGTCGAACAAAATTTCTTTTGTGTCGCATTTCATTGTAATACACGACACGCTTTCCTGTGTCTGAAAATTGTTTCAAAATTAATTAATAAACATATATTCACACACTGCTTACATTTGAAAGAGCCAACTTTTAATGAATTGTGATTATATTTTACCATAAAAAGCCTCTGTTGCTTGTTACACGAGACTAGCATTTTTGGTTCGTTTTGTTACAATGAGATTTTAAATAACGGAACAAAAGGCGTAATAAAACTAGCTGTTCATTACTTTATTCGCTTTGTATCGCTCAGTAATGATACACATACAGTGTCTGTAATTTGCAGTAGCACCAGAGATATCCCACATTTGGAGATGGTTTCAAATTTTGTGAGGAAGCGTTGTAAACTTTAATTTCTTCGCGGTATCCATTGAAGAGAGTATTTCTATTTTTATAGTTAACTTTTTCAGTTAAATCTGATGGATAAGGGATGTACCCGAACAGAGCTACCCACGTTCATGCTTGACTTAGTGTGACGTGAAAACCCTACTACCTGCAAGACCTCAGAGGTAGTGTGTCGTATGAGTAATTATTTAGCAGCTATCGTATTCGCTTAAACCATGCATTGCCATCTTATGCTTGAGTGTCTCTCCGATAGTCAGTTGCTAAAGAATGTGTAGCTTGACATATAGATTGATAACTGTGGATGATGTATATGAAAGGAAATAGATTTTTATATTAATTTTTCATTTTTTATTAATTGATTCACTACAGGACGTTAGTTTCTTTAATTTGGAAAGTAATTGAACGTATAATACCTTTTGAATGAATAAAAAGTTATTTATGTATTTCCTAAAACAGGCGTTCAAGAGGTTGTCTCTTAAGTGATAGCTTCGGAAAATTAACACAGCAAACCATCTTCTTAGCTTTGGAGTAGACTGAAGATAATATTTTTCTGATAGTGAGTTGTTTTACTTTGATAAACTATTCACACAAAAATACTTGTCTTCTAAAACATATTTCTATTACTGAATAATCATTTTCTCTGTGACTGTCATTTGACGAAATGTTTCTTTTATAACAGATTTATTTCCCATATCTTCCGAGATGTTCCGTAAGCACTTCGCTACATTGCTGAAGTACAGAAATCATAGTCATATGGAAGACTTTCAACTTTCGACTAAATTTTCATGAAATATTGGAAGCTATTTCGCGGAACTGGACGCACTAATTTATAAAATTGCAGTGAAATTGACGGCCGGAGTGGCCGAGTGGTTCTAGGTGCTACACTTTGGAGCCGCGCGACCGCTACGGTCGCAGGTTCGAATCCTACCGTGAGCATGGACGTGTGTGATGTCCTTAGGTTAGTTAGGTTTAAGTAGTTCGAAGTTCTAGGGGACTGATGACCTCAGATGGTAAGTCCCATAGTGCTCAGAGCCATTTGAACCATTTGCAGTGAAATTTCGTGTGCTGTTTTCAGATGTCTCCATGCTTCTTGTACTATAGGAGAGAATGTTTGAAATTTTGGGATTATGATAACGTCGTACGCGGCAGATAACATCTCTCATAGCTCTTGAAGAACATTATCCATTCAGGAACACTTAAAAAAATATAATTTTAGTATCATGCGAACCTCGGTTTCCAAATAAATTATGGACGTTACTCACTTTTGGACTAAGGAGTTTTAGCTTAATACAAATACTGATTTGAACGCTTTAAATTAGTATCTTTTGCAGAAGTGCAGTGGAAGTATCTTCACTTGGTCAAAATATAAGGAGGATCGAAAACGGGTAGACGAATCATGATGGGATGACTATGTTGAGTCATCCATGAGTGTTACAATTATTCACTGTTGGACTCCGCGTTTTATGTACCTACCACATTAGAGCAGTATAGGTATGTGAAAAGGTGTAAATATAATAATCTTTCCTCGTTTTCTCTTTGGATGATAAAAAAGTTTCCGGATTCTCCCGGTTTACACTTTGCAAATGTAGTTATCTATGAATACGACACACAAACTTTGCCTGCGGCATCATTCGCCTGTTCTCTTTAGTTAAAACAAAAATCTACTCTCAGCAGAACATAACTGTTACTGTCTAGGTCTAGAACCTATACTGTACATCAAAAGAAGGGTAATATTTTAGTGCCGGACTGACATACATCAAAGTAAGAACATCATGTGTAGTATACATGTGCACACGACGTATGCTTTATGTGCAAAGAAGGTGCTCAAAGCGCTGTCTGCGCATTATAGAACAACCTTGTGTGCTGTTGTACTGCATACCTAAAATATCAGGCGCCTGTTACAGGAATTCAGTTACCTCTTCTTTCGTGGCGATAAAATTTTCGTGCCGACCAAGGACTTTGTACAGCCAAATAATCGAAACAACATGTGCTAACTAAAGGTGAACACAATGAATTGAATAGTTGGAAAACCAATCAACACAAAAGCAAAGCACCGGATGCGGCGGTATCAACGGACAGTCATTACAAAAAATAAACGTAATACATTCTCAAACAATACTATTTCTAGGAAACAATGCGCTATAGAATCGTGTATATTATATATTTGCTTTTTTTACGTAATTTATCAGCCACGGGACTATCAGCAGCTACAGTAACATTTTCTGAAACTTCCAACAGCGTTATTTCGTTTTAATGTTGATGAGTTTCTTTCGGGAGAGTCTTAATATTGAGCATAAAAAATTTGGCCTGAAACCAGTGCATTAAATTGCCTGGCAGACTGGTTATCTAGTAAGTTTTATAAATCATCCCACCGTGAGGCTCTGTGATCGTACAGTACACGGTTTAAGCTTACCGTATTCTAGGCATCTCAGGAAACTTCTACTGTTGTATTACTATCCACGTCTTAACCCAGAAATGGGATTAGTATTGCATCCACCACGTAACTTTAGTAACTCGTTTCATACGAGATGTTAAGGCATTTCATTCGTAAAGGAACATTCTCGTTTTCTATATGCACCTATAACTACTCGTACGTCACCATTGGGCAGTGGAAGGGATATACGGAGTACAGCGTGGAAGCACAGTTAGAGAGCAGCAATCTCGATCAAGTTATAGCCCGTATAAAACTCATAAAGTTCCTTACTACTGGCGCAAGATGCGCAGTACTAAAACCAAGAACCTACACATCAGTTCGAATTCAGGTCACCCTCATTTATTTCCTCCTTACTTATCACGTGAACCATCAAGAGCAATATATATCACTCTGCTGTTAAGTGTCTTCAGTGGAACTAAAATAAAGACAGGGAGACGTTCTTAATAGCGCTGACCATCCGCGTTTCTGATCTGTTCGGGTCTTGCTTTGAAAACTACTAGCATGACAACTTAATTTTAGCTAATGTATTTACCCGTTTAATAATTATCCCTGGGATGGCTCAATAAGTTTATTTTCAGGAAAATGTTTATTCTCTCGCAATGAACGCTCCTCACTAAATTCTATCCACTGAACATCTCATACCTAGTTTTTCCTTCGTAGTTACTACACATACATTGGCAAAATATGATTAACGCCACGAAATGTGTCACAGGAAACAGGTTTTCGACAGGAACTGAGATATTGTATTTTAACCAGTGGCTAAATTAGCAACACTTCTGTGGAGATTCAAAATAACTCTAAGTGACTTTGAAAGAAAGTAATGTATGTAATTCCACAATTTTCTAGTATTATAAATAACAGATCGGGGGAAGTTACGCACGTTAATTGCAGTGCATTTAGCGAACTCAGAAAACACTATTGTACACGTTACCTAAAGAAATATCTACAGCAATTGTATGAAATACTGCGAAACAAGGAAACCTGTAACCAATCCGAATGCCCTATACTTAGTTTTTCAAGAACAGTGTGAAATCTGGGTGAGATAAAAAAAAAGTAACACTAAACGTGCACATGTCTGTGAAACGCTTTGCTGATTTTATAGTATAGAAAAGGTGCTGTCTTGAAGTCCAGCATCTAACACTTCGACTTTCGTACCTCTCACCATAGCACTGACCACTGACCTGATATGACTAGTTCAGCTTCCGGGGAATCAGGGTTCTACAATGTTCTTCACAGTGTACAGTAACGTACTTATGATTTTATTCTGGTAATATAATAAAGGGAAGATTAAGGTTTCAAGCTCTGTCGACGAGGAGATCCATCGAGTTGACACACGACCTGGGGGAGGACAAAGTTGTGTAGGGAAATCGGCAGTTTCATCCAACTGTTCGCCTGATTCGACATTGGGAAATCACGGTAAAACTAACTCTGGAAGGCTGAACGGTGACTTGAGTACCTCTCGAATGAGAATTATGTTGGTAAGAAATGAATAACGCCTGATACAAATGTTGAGCAAACAACTTCTCCTGGTTAAATAAATGTTGAAATTCCTCAGTGTGTACGGCGACGGTTTGCCCACGGAAAATACTGTATGTCTGCAATGTCTCAAGTCAGATTCAGGGATTTGTTAGTAAAATAACGTGTCTACCGGCTTTGCTACACACGACTTAATTTCGATTGCAGTGGCTCCTAAATATTTATGTATCAATCACACCGAATTATTTGTCACCTACTGGAGAACTCAACTAGACACATTTCTCCATTTGCAGCGACTTTTGAGCCTAAGCAATTGCACTACTTAATTTATTTGCATACGTAAAAAATTTCCTGTTTTTGTAACAATAAAAGAAAAATTCCTTCTTCTTCTGCATGTAATTGCCGTAATGACTTAAATTCCTTGACAGAAACAATGCATTTCAAAGATGCGTTAGAATGTGTGTCGATGGATGATAATGAATGTCTGATAGGTTGTTCATTTTTTGTGGCTTGACGATTAAAGAAAAAAGTCAGGAAGTGAGCTGATGTTTATTGTGCATTCCGCGCTGTATCAGATACGCACATTTGATAAGAATGACTGAATGCTGACGATTAAAAATAAACCGAAACGCGTAAACCTTCAGTGAAATTTGGCACCGAACATCTACTGTTTGTCAGTGTTTCCTAATTTGCATCTGGTAATGTGAGAGGACTCAGCGGGATTTCGGTAGCTGTGCTGCCCGTCTGCGTGGCTCAGTCTACTATTTCACGCAGTGACAGCTCAGCGAAAACTCCCCTGCATTATTTACTGACAACGGACGCAACTTCCCTCCCCTACTTTCTCCTCTCTATTAGTCGATTTACATTTCTTTAGCGGCGAGCTGAATGAAACCAAGGTTAATAATTTAGAAACACGTCAAGTCTCTTACACATTCTCGTATAAATTGGACGCTATTTATAGCTTTGATATTGTTCTCAAGTCACGAAGACAAAGCCTAGTAAATGTGAGGTACGGGAAAGAACTGAATGGCAGTTTTATGCGTTCCCCATTGCTGTCATTATTTGAGGTTAGAAGAGCGTAAGGAACAGCAGGATTTCTAAAGAAGCTGATCAGTGGTGTTTCCACTGCGTGTTTAAGGCATGAGGTGGAATGTTTTATCAAACTATCAGTCTAGACGTTTACAATGAGTGAATACTTCTAGTGTGAAAGAAATATTTAAGATGAAATCAAAGATTCTCGAAATTCATTTTTGGATGTCGTACTTGGCTTAGTAAGTGAATCACAAGGACAGTATCAAGAAAAATGAAGCAAGCTCTTGGAAATGCAGTCGGCTGAAAAGGTCACCAACAACAAAAATGCCTCATCTGGCGTCACAAAAGGTGATGTTACCAAAACTGGTAATGCGGAACGGAAGTCGGAAATTTTAAACACCTATAAACGCCTGCCTTGTGTGTATTTCTTCGGCTTACCCTCTCCTACATCTGCTGAAAATTTCCTAGCTGTGCAGACAAGCCAGAGGTAGTTGAGAGAAACAAGTTATACGATTTTTTCGTTTTATTACAAAACCCACAAACATTGTTAACTTCAAAAAATCAGCTTTGGATGAACTGTAATCAACACAAAGCGTTGCTCCCTGACATACGTTTAAAGGAGCATCATAGTTTTTAAGATAGAGTACTAAAATTTACGTGTCCTTCTCGGAAAGTTGTTGCAAAGGATCGTCATCTGATGCAAGCGATGTCGACGGTGTGCAGTGCATTGTTACAGTGAATTAGAAATTTACGTATACTAGTCAGTAAGCAGCTGATAAAAATTCGCTTTAGTTTGAAATGAGCGACGGTACTGTTGCATTGTATTATATGCTGGCAACCCATTCGCCCTGTACGGCTGCCTTTCACAAACGAACCCGACGAGCGGGTCTTCGTGAGGACAATACAGTTCGATCAAATAGCCTGACCTGGTGCTGTACAGGCCGCATTTCTGAATGGCGTGCCTTGAGATGTCGGTGTTATCAGGTTAAACGGCAGTTGGGGAGGACGGGTCGTCCGCGGTCGCTACGAGCTGCTATCGCATCCGTGGCGCCCGCGGGGTGGGGAGTGAGCGGCGCGCTGGAGGGGGTAGCCACCCCTCCTCGGCCTTTCCCTGCGCCACCCCTCCGTGCGTACGTCGCGATCGCTGAACCCGGCTTTTTCCGATGTAGGTCACCGCCGAGCGGGGCTTGTAACGGCGCGAACAACTACTGTTTTGCTTTTTTGGGAAGAGACTCTGTATAATATTCAGTTGTACAGGCATTGAAAGACGCACGGTATTCATTTAATACACTACGAATACTGAAGCTCTAGCTGTGTGGAACACATGGTCATGTGATGTGTGTACTGTGATAGCCACAGGACAGGAGTAAATTCGGTTTTGGTGGATATTGGTGATCCTCGAAGATACTTACGATGACTGGACTGTTAGTAATAGCGTGAAACATCGCGAAACTTATCTGAGAGGTTGCTCTATATGTGTGAACTTTGGCGTGACACGGCGGAGCTGATTGACCTTGAAACAATAACGATAAGACATTCTCCGATTCTCTGTCATCCCTCAACATGTTGGATGAAGGTGAACTAATTTTGTTTCTATAGAGACTTTAGCATATTACGTACGACTCGATGCAAACAACTCAGATTTTTATCATGGTCCAAGAAGCTGGTTGAAGGAACTACAATAATCAAAAAATGATTTGATGAAAACACGTTCTATTTTGGGAGTGTGTCTACTCTGACAGGCATCCGCCGCGTTTGCTGATAGATAGAAAGAAGCACTTCGAGGAAGGCAGGGAAATTGATCAGAAAAATTCGTTTCACGCGGTCTGCTGCCTCGGGGTTGACGAGGCGACACGCGCTGCACGCTTCAGGCTTTACTACGCTCGCTCTGGTTGCCGCTTCATTGTCACGCCCTTTCTTTCGAGATAAGTCGAAACGTGTAACGTGGCGTGTTTTGAGTAGGTGCCACAACGGCCCGTTCCACGAACGGGACAAATTCCGTTAGCAAAGAGAAGCCCGTCGCGACAGTCTCGCTGTGCGGAGCTCGTTTCGAGGATAGGAGGTTGGGGATCGGTGGCGACCTTGCCTTCCTCGTGAGTGCCGAAATAGCACAGCGAGAAGCAGCGGCGAGCGCAGGCAGGCGGCTTACGTGAAGCGATGCGTCGGCGCCGACTCCCGCCGCTACACTGCGAAGCGAGGCAAGGCGAGCGTGGCCCCTGTGGCGTGCTGATCGATAGACCGCGGCCGTTGCCGCCACCGCGCCGCCGCCCTAGCCTAACCTTTCCTTGGCTCTCCTTGCGCCATCGATCCTAGTTCGAACGCCCGAAGGCCACGTATCGGAAATTCCCTTCCGGCAACTTTCTCGGAAATGGATCTGGATGAGGCGTTTCTCCCCAGCAACTCACTTCGTCTCACCGAGCTCCCTCGCGACGCCGCTGCCGGAGGAGTTGCCTGTGACCTTGTAATCGAGTCTCCTATAGCCTTCTCAATTCTATACTTGGATTTTAACAGTGGAACTATTCTATAGGCGACCAATGCGTTATTTCGGGACAAGACATCGCAAATTTTGGGATGTGCAGCATAAATTCTACATGAGGATTCCAATTCGATTTATACTCCAGGAATAAAATATTCTGTAACTTTTCTTTTGTGAATTTTATTTAATAATGGGCACTTGAAGAATATAAATATATTAGCGGAGATACTATAAAATATTATGTTATTTTTAGATAAAATTTTAAAAAGTTTTAAAAGAAAACGGTCAAATGTTTTGTGAAATGATTTATGTTAAAGAAAAAATAAAATACATTAGAAAATGTATTGACACGCCTTTGAATGATGCTCGAAATCACGAACAGCAAATGAAGTACGTAAATATGTTTCTCTAACCTACTTTATTTCTTACTTTCACATAAATGATTTCACAAAACATATTCTTTTAATTTCGAAGTTTTGTTCATAAAGCAGGAAATGCAATATACATATCGATCGGTATTCTATTATTATTGACAGTATACAGATTAAGAGACAGCAGAGTATTTCAAATTATACCGTAATTTGATATTTATTTTATTTTTTCAACATGAAAAAAAGTAATTGCACAAATTCTACGCAAATGGAGCTTTTATGCACAAAATAGTTATGCCACGAAGAGATGAGCCGCTCGAAATTTCATTTACATAGCTAGCAGCAGCTATTCTTGAAATATTTCAATTTTCTATCAAATAATTAAGGTTTTCTTACTTACCCTGATTACTTTCAAGCAATTAAATCCTATTTTGCAAAATTAAACCTCACGAAGCTCAATTTGATACCCCATTTGTTCATTTCTGCCTTTTCGTTGGCCCACGAAAATTCGGACTAAAACCCTGTGCGTAATTTCCAGGGAAATATTTGCCCAAAAATACAGTCACTTTTTTTTAGTTCTCCTATTTTTTCAAAATTGCAAAAAATAGTTACTTTTTAGGTGAAACGCAGATGAATTTTGCATTTAGTGCACTGCAAGAATGTGAAACCCTCGCATTTGGGCTAATTGCAACTGGAACGACTTATTCATTATCTGACTCAAAAGCAAGGTATGGAATTTCCATGCTGTAAGTGATGAAATCAACTGTGTGTCAACATTCCCCCAACTGTCATTCTTCACTTGCTTCTTCCTCTCTGGGTCAAATTGTTTTACATTGACAACTCTGGTAAGTTCGAACTGAAAATAGGCTGCAATTTTTTTTCTTTGTCGTCAGGTCCTTTCCCGGCAGCCGCTTGATACTGCACGTATATAGCAGATATTGAAATGAAAATAATACGACCTCTTTTTGCATACTTTCCCAGCACACTGTCCATATTGTTGTTGCAGCCTTCTACTACATGCACTAGTATACTAACTGTCTTAGACCAGGGCCTACGGTCTTCACCTAATTCAGCACCATACCATGCAGATCTCAAGTAACCAGGTATACTATTGCCGCCTTGTCATTACAACTGATAAGTTGATCAAAACTGCCGTTCCGTAGTCTCCTCAGATCTGCATCAATCCTTAAATTTAATGATTTGGGTGAGTACCTGGCCACGATAGTACCACACGATAAGGTGCCGTGTGTAAAACCAATAAATTACCACATTAACTGATGTGGATGAGTTCCATTTGTAATGAAACAATTATTCAAAGATAATATGTTAATGATAGCAAATAACTGAAACACGTTCATTAGTCATAAATTGTAATATTAAGCAACTGAATAACGAAAACAATCCCATTGGGATGTGCAGGTATAGGTCGTTGCCGAATGTTGAGCCAAGGCTACAACCAGAAAAATGTATCACTATAATGTTGTGAGGAAATAAGTTAATTACATATTGAATACTGTAGTGAATATTAGCATCTTATAACGTAATGTAAACATATTCAAATTCAAAACTGCTCAAAATATATAGAAATTACTTTTACTTCTCGAAGCTATGTAAATACTGTGATATACAGCTTTACTGGGGCAGGTACATCTACATCTACATAGTTACTCTGCAATTCACACTTAAGTGCCTGGCAGAGGGTTTATCGCACCATTTTCATACTACTACTCTACCATTTCACTCTCGAAAGCCGCGTGTGAAAAAGGAACACCTAAATCTTTCCGTTCGAGCTCTGATTTCTCTTATCTTATTATGATGATCATTTCTCCCCGCGTAGGTGGGTGTCAACAAAATATTTACTCATTCGGATGTGAATGTTGGTGATTGAAATTTCGTAAACAGATGTCGCCGAAAAGAAAACCGCCTTTGTTTCAGTGACTGCCACCCCAACTCGCGTATCATATCAGTGACACTCTCACCCCTATTGCGCGATAACATGGAACGAACTGCCCTTATTTGCACTTTTTCGATGTCGTCCATCAATCCTACCTAGTAAGGATCCCATACCGCGTAGCAAATTTCCAGCAGAGGACGGACAAATGTAATGTGGGCTGTCTCTTTAGTGGGTTTGTCCCATCTTCTAAGTGTACTGCCAACAAAGCGCAGTCTTCGTTTTGCCTTCCCCACAATACTATCTATGTGGTCTTTCCAATTAAAGTTGCTCGTAATTGCAATTCCTAGGTATTATTCGAATTTACAGCCCTTAGATTTGTGCGATTTATCGTATACCCAAAATTTATCGGATTTCTTTTAGTACCCATGTGAATGACCTCGCCCTTTTCTTTGTTTAGAGCTAATTGCCACTTTTCGCACCATACAGAAATTCTCTCTAGATCATTTTGTAATTGGAATTGATCGTCTGATGATTTTACTAGACGGTAAATTACAGCGTCATCTGCAAACAATCTAAGGGGGCTGCTCAGATTATCACCTAGATCATTTATATAAATCAGGAACAGCAGAGGGCCTATGGCCCTACCTTGCGGAACGCCAGAGATCATTTCTGTTCTACTCGATGATTTACCGTCTATCACTACGAACTGTGACCTCTCTGAGAGGAAAACACGAATCCAGTCACACAACTGAGACGATACTCCATATGCATGCAATTTGATTAATAGTCGCTTGTGAGGAACAGTATCAAAAGCCTTCTGCAAATCTAGGAATATGGAATCGATCTCAGATCCCTTGTCGACAGCACTCAATACTTCATGGGAATAAAGAGCTGGCTGTGTTGCACAAGAACGATATTTTCTGAATCCGTGTTGGTTATGTATCAATAAGTCATTTTCTTCAAGGTGATTCATTATGTTCGAGGACAGTATATGCTCCAAAATCCTACTGCAAATTGAGATCAGTGATATGGGTCTGTAATTCAATGGGTTACTCCTATTTCCCTTCTTGAATATTGGTGTATTAGTGTGACCTGTTCTACTTTCCAGTCTTTAGGAACGGACCTTTCGTCAAGTGAGCTGTTGTATATGATTGCTAAGAAAGGCGCTACTGTGTCTGCATACTCTGAGAGGAACCTGATTTGTATACCATATGGACTTGAAAACTTGTCTTTCTTAAGTGATTTGAGTTGTTTCGCAACTCCTAAGATATCTACTTTTATGTCACTCATGCTAACAGCTGTTCTGATTTCGAATTCTGGAATATTTACTTCGTCTTCTTTCGTGAAGGAATTACGGAAAACTGTAGTTAGTAACTCCGCTTTAGTGGCACCATTATCGGTAACATCTCCATCGCTATCGCGTAGTGACGGCATTTACTGTTTTTAGCCACTGGTGTACTTTACATACGACCAGAATCTCTTTGGGTTTTCTACCATATTTTGAGACACTGTTTCATTGTGGCAACTATTACAAGCATCTCGCATTGACATCGGCACTAATTTCGAGCTTCAGTGAAACTTAGCTAGTCTTGAGGATTCAGCGTTCTTCTTAATTTGGCATGCTTTTTTCATTGCTTCTCCAACAGTGTTTTGACGTGTTTTGTGTACCATGGTGGATCAGTCCCGACTCTTATTAACTTATGCGGTATGAATCTATATACCGCTATCGATACTGTATCTTTGAATTTGAGCCATATCTGGTCCACAGTTACAAATTAGCTTTGAAGGAATGGAGATTCTCTTACGAAGGCATCAGTTGAATTTTTATCTGATGTTTTAAATAGATATATTTTGCGTTTATTTTTAGTGGTTTTGAGCCTAGCTACAATGACCTTGTGTTGACTAATCCCTGTACCCGTCATGACGCTCTTTATTAGATCAGGATTATTTGTGGCTAAGAGGTCAAGTGTGTTTTCGCAATCATTTACAATGCGTGTTGCCTCATAAACTAATTGTTCAAAGTAATTCTCAGAGAAATCATTTAGTACAATTTCGGAAGATGTTTTCGGTCTACCACAGGCTCTGAACATGTATTTTCGCCAACAAATCGAGGGCAGATTGAAGTCTCCACCAATTATAACTGTATGAGCGGGGTACTTATTTTTAATGAGATTCAAGTTTTCTTTGAACCGTTCAGCTATTATATCATGTGAGTCGCGGGGTCGGTAGAAGGAGCCAATTATTATTTTCGTACTGCTGTTGAGTACAACCTCTACCCATAGTAATTCGCAGGAACTATCTATTTCTACTTCACTACAAGATAAACTGCACCGCCGGCCGGGGTGGCCGAGCGGTTCTAGGCGCTACAGTCTGAAACCGCGCGATCGCTGCAGTCGCAGGTTCGAATCCTGCCTCGGGCATCGATGTGTGTGATGTCCTTAGGTAAGTTAGGTTTAAGTAGTACTAAGTTCTAGGGGACTGATGACCTCAGCAGTTAAGTCCCATACTGCTCAGAGCCATTTGAACCATAAACTGCACCAACAGACACAAACACACCACCACATACTTTAGTTAATCTATCCTTTCTGAACACGGTTTGCGCATCTGTAAAAATTTTGGCAGAATTTATCTCCGGCTTTAGCCAGCTTCCTGTTCCTAAAACGATTTCAGCCTCTGTGCTTTCTATCAGCGCTTGAAGTTCTGGTACTTTTCCAACACAGCTACGACAATTTACAACTACAATACCGACTGTTGCTTGGTCGATTCTCGTCGTTTCTTTGCCCTGTACCCTTTGGGACTGGAGCCCTTTTTGATCTTTTCCAAGACTGTCTAACCTAAAAAACCGCCCAGTCCACGCCACACAGCTCCTGCTACCCCGGTAGCCGCCTCCTGTGTGTAGTGGACACCTTACCTATTTAGCGGAACCCGAAACCCCACCACCCTACGGCGCAAGTCGAGGAATCTGTAGCCTACACGGTCGCAGAACCGTCTGAGCCTCTGATTCAGACCACCACTCGGTTCTGTACGAAAGGTCCGCAATCGGTCCTGTCGACGATGCTGCAGATGGTGAGCTCTGCCTTCATCTCGCTAGCAAGACTGGCAGTCTTCACCAACTCAGATAGTCGCCGGAAACCAGAGAAAATCTCTTCAGATCCATAGCGACACACATCCCGTATCCTTCATGGCATCCGGAAGGACCCTTTCCACATCTTGGATGACTCCCCCCTGTATGTACACGTAGTGCACATTGGCCTTCTTCCCGTCCTTAGCTGTTATATCCCTAATGGGCTCCATTACACGCCTAACATTGGAACTCCCAATGACAAGTAATCCCACCCTCTGCGTTTGTCCTGGCCTCTCAGGGAGACTTCCACAACCAGAATGCACGTAGTGTAAATTATCCACTGAGATGACAAAAATCATGCGAAGCCTCCTAATATCTTGTCGGACATCTTTTTGCCAGGCATATTGCAGCAACTTGACGTCACATGATCTCAACAAGTCCTTGGAATTCCCTTGCAGAAGTATTGAGCCATGCAGCCTTAGTAGCCGATCATAATTGCGAAAGTGTTGCCGGTGCCTGGTTTTCTGCACGAAGTGACCACTCGATTATATCTCATAAATGGTCGACAGGATTCATGTCAGGCGATCTAGCGGCCAAAACATTGACTCGAAGTGTCCAGAACATTCTTAAAACCAATCGTGATCAACTGCGGCCCAGTAACATGTTTGGGAACATGAAGTTCTTGAATGGCGGCAAATGGTCTCGAAGTAGGCGAACATATGCAGTTCCAGTCAATGATTGGTTCAATTGGACCAGAGGACACAGCTCGGCTCATTTCATGTAAACACAGCGCACACCATTATGGAGCCTCCACCAGCTTGCGCAGTGCCTTGTTGACAACTTGGACCCATGGCTTCACTGAGTGTGTGCCACACTCGAACTGTACCATCATCTCTTACCGACTGAAATCGGGACTCATCTGATCAGGCCACTGTTTTGCAGTCGTCAGGGTCCTAGTATCCAGTCGATACGATCACGAACGCAGGAGAGGAGCTGCAGGTGATGTGGTGGTGTCAGCAAATCAGCAAAGACCCTCGTGTCGGTCGTCTACTGCCATGGACCATTAACGCCAAATTTCACCGCACTGACCTAACGGATGCGTTCGTCGTACGTCCTGCGTTGATTTCTCCGGCTTTTTACTCAATTTTGCTTGTCTTTTAGCACTGACAACTCTACGCAAACGCCATTGCTCTCGGTCGTTAAATGAAGTCGTCACCTGCTGCGCTAGCCACGGTGATAAGTAACGCCTGAAATTTGATATCCTCGGCATACTCGGCATACTCTCGAAATATTGAATTCCCTAATTATTACTGAAATGGAATGTCATACGCATCTAGTTCCAACTACCATTCCGTGTTCAAACTCTGTTGATTCATGTCGCGCGGACATACATCGGAAACATTTTCACATGAATCACGTGTGTGCAAATGACAGCTCCACCAATGCACTGCTGTTTTGTACCTTGATTACGTGACAGTACCGCCATTTGTAACACAAACACAGAAGCCATAATACTCAAAAAACTTAGGAAAATCTTCTAAATCAAAATGTCGTCATTTCAAAAGCAGGCAATGAGAACATAGTGGTACTTATACACTCCTGGAAATGGAAAAAAGAACACATTGACACCGGTGTGTCAGACCCACCATACTTGCTCCGGACACTGCGAGAGGGCTGTACAAGCAATGATCACACGCACGGCACAGCGGACACACCAGGAACCGCGGTGTTGGCCGTCGAATGGCGCTAGCTGCGCAGCATTTGTGCACCGCCGCCGTCAGTGTCAGCCAGTTTGCCGTGGCATACGGAGCTCCATCGCAGTCTTTAACACTGGTAGCATGCCGCGACAGCGTGGACGTGAACCGTATGTGCAGTTGACGGACTTTGAGCGAGGGCGTATAGTGGGCATGCGGGAGGCCGAGTGGACGTACCGCCGAATTGCTCAACACGTGGGGCGTGAGGTCTCCACAGTACATCGATGTTGTCGCCAGTGGTCGGCGGAAGGTGCACGTGCCCGTCGACCTGGGACCGGACCGCAGCGACGCACGGATGCACGCCAAGACCGTAGGATCCTACGCAGTGCCGTAGGGGACCTCACCGCCACTTCCCAGCAAATTAGGGACACTGTTGCTCCTGGGGTATCGGCGAGGACCATTCGCAACCGTCTCCATGAAGCTGGGCTACGGTCCCGCACACCGTTAGGCCGTCTTCCGCTCACGCCCCAACATCGTGCAGCCCGCCTCCAGTGGTGTCGCGACAGGCGTGAATGGAGGGACGAATGGAGACGTGTCGTCTTCAGCGATGAGAGTCGCTTCTGCCTTGGTGCCAATGATGGTCGTATGCGTGTTTGGCGCCGTGCAGGTGAGCGCCACAATCAGGACTGCATACGACCGAGGCACACAGGGCCAACACCCAGCATCATGGTGTGGGGAGCGATCTCCTACACTGGCCGTACACCACTGGTGATCGTCGAGGGGACACTGAATAGTGCACGGTACATCCAAACCGTCATCGAACCCATCGTTCTACCATTCCTAGACTGGCAAGGGAACTTGCTGTTCCAACAGGACAATGCACGTCCGCATGTATCCCGTGCCACCCAACGTGCTCTAGAAGGTGTAAGTCAACTACCCTGGCCAGCAAGATCTCCGGATCTGTCCCCCATTGAGCATGTTTGGGACTGGATGAAGCGTCGTCTCACGCGGTCTGCACGTCCAGCACGAACGCTGGTCCAACTGAGGCGCCAGGTGGAAATGGCATGGCAAGCCGTTCCACAGGACTACATCCAGCATCTCTACGATCGTCTTCATGGGAGAATAGCAGCCTGCATTGCTGCGAAAGGTGGATATACACTGTACTAGTGCCGACATTGTGCATGCTCTGTTGCCTGTGTCTATGTGCCTGTGGTTCTGTCAGTGTGATCATGTGATGTATCTGACCCCAGGAATGTGTCAATAAAGTTTCCCCGTCCTGGGACAATGAATTCATGGTGTTCTTATTTCAATTTCCAGGAGTGTAGAAAAACAACAATACGTTTGAAAATCACAAGAATTCATGTTACAAAATAACATTGCAAAAATGAAATCAGACCAAACAGTTTCCAGAAAGAGTAAAAAACACTCTGATAAATGTCGACATCACACTGGATAACACAGATAAAAGAAAGCTGACACAGATTAATCCCGCTGCATCTGTCCTCCGAAGTCTACCACAGATCTGCTAACCGAATTCTCCCGTCGTATCAGTACTGGATTTCAGAAAATCTCCCACTTACAAGCTTGCAGGATACATGTTAAAACTACTGTGTTAAAATTTGAAAGTACAAGAAGACAGAACAATTAAAAACACTACACAGCTAATACAACAAATAAAAGATACAAAAATCCCAGGCATAGCAAAACTATTCCCATTAGATATAGAAAACATGCACTCCAACATACCAGTAACCGAAACAATAGAAATCATAAATAAGAATCTAAAAAAAAGTAGTCAACTCCATGGCGAACATATTGAGGAAATGCATTAATAAAGCTCATTACAGAACAAAATTACTTCCAATTTAATTATGAATTTTATTGACAAGCAGAAGCATTACCAAATTCACTTTCGGGATATAACAATCAAAATGCAAAAGAATAAGCAAGTATTTGAAATTCACCGTAAACCTACAGCAACTGACATTATCATCCCCCAATACTCGAACCACTCATACTCACAAAAGCGAGCATTACTCCGACTCATGCTTCATAGACCGAACACAGTCCCACTCAACAAAGAAAACTAGCCAAAAGAACTGGACATAATAAAGCAGATGGCCCAAAACAATAGGTACAACAGTAACATAGTCACAAAGCTAGACAACAAAATTAAAAGTAAAATAAAAGTAGAAAGCACAAAACCATTGACAACATCACAACAGAACAAAACACAACCACAGTCATTCAGTAGACAAAATAACCAGCAGAATATAAGAGAAAACACAAGATGGCACACAATGACATACACATAACCAGGAGAATATAAGACAAAACACAAGATAGCACACAATGACATACACACACAAACTCACAGATAAAATCACCAAAATTTTAAAAAGACTGGGAACAAACATGGAATACACAACAGACAATTCCATTGCTCACCGCACACACTGGCTTCATACGATCAGGGCGTCCTCTGAGGAGCGTGGTCACTTTACGAACTGGTGTACAGGGGCTGGGCTGCTTTCCTCGGAACAAAGTCGTTATTGTTTCTGACCTGGACAAGTTTGCTTGTAACAGTCATGCTTTCTACGGTCATCTCCACATTCTGGGATTATAAGGACATATGTAATTTCACATTGTTTGCCAGCATATCACACCAGTTACGCGATAGTTCTCGATATCAAGCATAATGCAGTATGCTATCAATACACTGCACAGTATAATTCCGAAGATAGAGAATGGAAAGTATATGTGTAGAAGGAAGAAACTTAAGCGACGTGCAGCGAGGCAGTACATGCTGCAAACCACTGTGTAACCAGAAACTTATATCGTCTGCGAAGGTCTTTATGTGAAAACTTGAAAACAGAGGAAACTGATGATTCCATTCGTATTTGTTTAACGAACACCGATGTCAATGATATAACAGATTCCAACTCAGCCTTCTACCTTACAAAGTCAACTCAGTCAAGTGTTTCTCTTGTCTAGAGAACCAGCAAATGACTCTTCCACATGTTTTTCACCATCTAGATGCACACAACACATCAAAATTGATCATCTCTCAAAATAATAAAAGCTGAAAATGTGTGAATGGTGCTACAGGCAGCCATCCGGACAGTTTACATGTGAAGGAATAGCTGTCCAGCGCAAACACTTGACCATATTGAATCTTCTCAAATTTCCACAGCAAATTCTCCCAACTCACGTGACCACAAAGGCTGCCCAACACATACTGAGTATTAGTTTGCTATTGACCCACGTAGAGGGCGACATGGTTAGGTGACCTGCATGTTGTACCCTAGTCCGTATGGTTTCGAGTGTTCCCACCGCAAGCCAGAAATGTCAATTGTTCCAGCTACAGGCTACCTCCTCTATGTGTGCTCCTACGCCCCATGTAGAATTACCTTAGAAAACAAGCCACATATTTATCACTGTACTTATAGCCAAATATTGCAATTGCGACCTCAATCTGATGACATGAGCGAAGTATCGGTAACAGCCACTGTTGTTGACTGTGGCTCTGGAAATACGAAAATCTGTTTCCTTCTTATGACTGGACACAACTTTCCACATAAAATCTTCTATTGTCCTTCTGGTTATTGATGCGTTGAAGACAGAGTTTTCCATGTCAAATCCACACCTTCCTTATCGGAGGATAAAACCATTTTCTTTCCACATGACGGAACACTGACCTTAGTAACTTTGCACCCAAACACATACCTTATAAGCCTGCTGATCACAGAGAAACTATCACACATCCACTACTAAGTACAATACCTCGTCAATAACTGCGTGCTGTCGATATGAAACAATACTGAGCTAATATCCACGACGGATGGACATTTCTCATTTGTTTTTCTTTCGTGTGCCACCAGTGTGTCCTATGAAGAGGGACATAATCGTTCCATAAGCGACCAGCTTTTAAAAATACGATTTCAACGGCTATATTAGTGTCACCCTACAGAAAAATGGTTCTGATTCTACAGGCGCACACAATTATTGCTGATGATATCCATGTTAAAAACTATACAAACTTTGTCAATCAAGGTATGGTACTGTTACCGAATGAAGTGGCCTACCACAAAAGTTGAACGACACTGAATATAGATGGTGATCGGTGGGGTATGTATTAACAAACCAAAAGCGCGGGTGCATGTCACTAGCGGTGTAAGCTTGGAATGAAACTACCGAGCTCATAAAGTGATACAGCTAAGGAACGTGGTATTAAGCCAATATTTGTAACTCCATCATGCCACCTGTAGGTATTTCTCACGTGAACAAATAGTGTTTGTAACGCATTCTATCACTATGCCATGTCTGATGTTCTGCGATGTATCCACTGGGTTATAGGTGAAGGAGAATGATGACTGACTGAGAATGATCCCAGACAGTAGATGGCGTGCTGTGTGAGGAATCACTTAAAAAAGTACAACTCTAGATTGAGGTGCTAGAGGTCTTGCCACAGTGGTAACACTGGTTCCCGACAGATCACCGAAGTTATGTGCCGTTGGGCTGGGCTAGCACTTGGATGGATGACAATCCGTTCTGTCAAGCGCTGTTATCAAGCGGAGTGCACTCAGCCCTTGTGAAGCAATCTGAGGATCTACTTGATTAAGAAGTAGTGGCTCTGGTCTCGCAAACTGACATACAGCTGGGACAACGGTGGGCTGTCCACATGCCCCTCAATATCCGCATCCAGTGACGCCTGTGGGCTGACGATGACACTGCGGGCCGTCGGTACCATTGGGCCTTCCAAGGCCTGTTCAGACAGAGAGAGACTGAGGTCATAAGAAATGTACAAAATCCTATGCCCATTATACTAGCTTGTAAGATGTTTTGTGTTACACTTTCTGGTAGAAATGCCATCTGCAGTTTGGAATCAACTCTTTCCATTCAACTACACACTTGTATAGGATCCTATGGAGATGTCTTTTAATGATTACAGCTCCTAGTGAATCATATTCGTGGCATTCTCAGTTCTCAAACGGGCCACCTTTTCCGAAGCTATCTGCTAAGGACCCCATTCAGTAAAACTCCAACTTTTTATTTTAGACACTCCCTCTGCATCTTGTAACTGTTCCTCATTCTATGCAGATATGACAATGTGATCATCCCAATTTAAGTCAGAACTGAGTAGATGTCGCGGAGTGCTGTATATACCACCTTGTGCAAACCACGGAGAAATAGAGTGAGCTGAGTTAATGTGACAGGACCGTGTTATGACCTCTCAGTGGAAATGGGAACATGTTACCGTAGCTCCACCAACTGCATACAATGTGTAAGGACAGCGCCAAATGAAGCTTTCTCATGCAGCTCGAGAGAGTAGTAGAAAAAGATCTACATATTTTTAGCACTTCGACCATAGTGCGGAATTTACGATTACTATTGCCCATCTTTCCCTATGCAGATGGGAATCACAGAGGATTCTCACATTCATAAAATAAAGTTAGAGACTGAAAGATCTACTCAAATTTTCTCTGACCAACCCTCCCTATAACACTGTCACCTATTTGGTTAGCAGCCGACCAGAATTAGACTGCTACATTCCACATCTCGTGAAGAAACAGTGTGAGCCGAGTCCATAACTGCTGTTCATTGAAGACTGTTCCGCACCAATCTTACACACAGCACCCATGCAAGTGCACAAGACGAGGCAGGGGAATGGAGTGCGTCACATAAATCTTCATTTTTCTAGAGGAGGGTGACGAAACTGGATGGAGATTTTGCATCATCACACATGAACTGAATGTCCTCTTATGACTGAGAGGTTGGACGTTAACGATAGGAAGTAGATAGTGCTCTAAGTCACAAACAGAACAGGTAGCTGGATAAGAGTCGAGCGCAGGTTATACGATACACCGTTAGAGAACATCGGGAAAAAATAGTTAAACGCGTGAAAAATGTCCCAAAGAAACATATCCCTCCCTCTAGAATGCATAAAATTGTGTTTCCAGTTTTATAACTACAGTGATTCTATGTTAGTGGCCGGTGTTTTTGAGGTACTGCAATACCTGTGTATACTGCTTGACAGATGTCCTGCTTACGGAGTTAGTGGCAGCGTGACCTGTAATTTCACATGTCAGATACCGCTTCTATGCGTTTGTTTGTGTTCCTTGTAAGAGGCATTTACTTTCTATTGGACTGATACGGCCATAGTATAATTCCTGACCCGTGATTAGATGTGAACAGTGGGAGCTATGCACCTCCAGAAAGCTAAGTTGTGCATATATCACAAAGATTCTATGTTTTAATGAATGGTTTTATGTTCTTAAAATGTGTCACCATAGCGACTAGAATATAAAACTTGCAGTTTGCGTGTATGTCAGAGGTTGGACATTAATGTCCTGCATTAGAATGCATGTGTTTATGTTCTACACTCATATCTCTCTTACCAATACCGTCTTGGTACTGACCTCAGACATTAGAACAATACTTTAGAATTGATAGCGCAGTTTATTTATGTAAAACGCTTCAAACTCCACCCATCTGGAGCTCCATCATTCATAAAACCACACGTTTTCTTCATAACTGTCTGTTACATAATCACAAAACTTTTATATCTATTACACTCTGGTAAGCAGAGCTAACCTCCTTGGCATGCGCACATCCGGAGAGATTTTGTGCACTTGGATGGGTGCCGTGAGTAAGATCGGGGCAGTACAGTCTTCCCTGAATAGCAGTTACAGACTTGGCTCACTATGTTTCTTCACGAGATGTGGAAGGTAGCAGTCCACTTCTGATCAGTTGAAAATTGAATCGATGACAGTGTTGTAGGGAGGGTTCGTCAGAGACTGAGCTCCCTGCCGTCGTTGGATAAGCAGCTGCCGCAGCAAGTCGTATACTCTTAGCTCACTTATTTGTTACATAGTTTAATTCTTAATTTCTTTGCGTCTTTTTTGGTACTTGCATTGTTTAATTCATAAATTTCGGGTGTATTATAGTATTTGAGAGTTGTAGCATCGCGTTTTTAGTACCTGAATAGTGTAAAATCGCGTAGTCTCATTCCGCCACCGAGCAGTGTGTCAGCAGTGTGCAAGTAGCAGCATTACTGCATTTACTAGGCAAACTTGTATTTTAATAATCGTTTATCTTTTCTGTCGAATTGTTTGTGCTCTCTGTAGATTAGTTCAGATGTTCTTTGCACAAAAGTTTTTAGCATGGATAGGGACTGCAACTGCTGTGTTCGGATGCAGGCTGAGTTGGCATCCGTTCGCTTCCAGCTTCAGGCAGTGTTGGCTTCGGTCACACAGCTTGAGGCTGTTGCCAATAGGCATCACTGTGGGGGTCCGGATGTGGGTTTGTTGGGGACGGCCAGCTCGTTCCACGCATCCCCCAATCGGACTACGACTGTGGCTGCCCAGGATACTGACCCCTCACTTGTGGTAGAATGGGAGGTCGTCTCGAGGTGTGGCAGGGGGCGAAAGACATTCCGGAGGGCTGAACGGAAGGCCTCTCCAGTTTGTCTGACGAACCGGTTTCAGGCTCTGTCTCCGGCTGATACTGATCTTCGGCCGGACATGGCTGCTTGTCATGTTCCAGAGGTTGCCCCTCAGTAGCAAGATCTGGGCGGTCGCAGAGGGTGGGCTTACTGGTAGTTGGGAGCTCCAACGTCAGGCGCGTAATGGGGCTCCTTAGGGATATGGCAGCAAGAGAGGGGAAGAAAACCAATGTGCACTCCATGTGCATACCGGGGGGAGTCATTCCAGATGTGGAAAGGGTCCTTCCGGATGCCATTTAGGGTACAGGGTTCACCCATATGCAGGTGGTCGCTCATGTCGGCACCAATGATGTCTGTCGTTATGGATCGGAGGAAATCCTCTCTGGCTTCCGGCGGCTATCTGATTTGCTGAAGACTGCCAGTCTCGCTAGCGGGATGAAAGCAGAGCTCACCATCTGCAGCATCGTCGACAGGACTGACTGTGGACCTTTGGTACAGAGCCGAGAGGAGGGTCTGAATCAGAGGCTGAGACGGTTCTGCGACCGGGTGGGCTGCAGATTCCTCGACTTGTGCCATTGGGTAGTGGGGTTTCGGGTTCCGCTGGATAGGTCAGGAGTCCACTACACGCAGCAAGCGGCTACACGGGTAGCAGGGGTTGTGTGGCGTGGACTGGGCGGTTTTTTAGGTTAGATGGCCTCGGGAAAGTACAGAAAGAGCAACAGCCTCAAAGGGTGCGGGGCAAAGTCAGGACATGCGGGGACCAAGCAGCAATCGGTATTGTAATTGTAAACTGTTGAAGCTGCATTGGTAAAGTACCGGAACTTCAAGCGCTGATAGAAAGCACCGAAGCTGAAATCATTATAGGTACAGAAATCTGGCTGAAGCCAGAGATAAATTCTGCCGAAATTTTTACAAAGGCACAGACAGTGTTTAGAAACGATAGATTGCATGCAACCGGTGGTGGCGTGTTTGTCGCTGTTAGTAGTAGTTTATCCCGTAGTGAAGTAGGAGTGGATAGTTCGTGTGAATTGTTATGGGTGGAGGTTACACTCAACAACAGAGCTAGGTTAATAACTGGCTCCTTTTACCGACCTCCCGACTCAGCAGCATTAGTGGCAGAACAACTGAGAGAAAATTTGGAATACATTTCACATAAATTTTCTCAGCATGTTATAGTCTTAGGTGGAGATTTCAATTTACCAGATATAGACTGGGACATTCAGATGTTTAGGACGGGTGGTAGGGACAGAGCATCGAGTGACATTATACTGAGTGCACTATCCGAAAATTACCTCGAGCAATTAAACAGAGAACCGACTCGTAGAGATAACATCTTGGACCGACTGATAACCAACAGAACCGAACTTTTCGACTCTGTAAGTGCAGAACAGGAAATCAGTGATCATAAGGCCGTTGCAGCACCCCAGAATATGGAAGTAAATAGGAATATAAAAAAAGGGAGGATGGTGTATCTGTTTAGCAAGAGTAATAGAAGGCAGAGTTCAGACTATCTAACAGATCAAAACGAAAATTTCTGTTCCGACACTGACAATGTTGAGTGTTTATGGAAAAAGTTCAAGGCAATCGTAAAATGCGTTTTAGACAGGTACGTGCCGAGTAAAACTGTGAGGGACGGGAAAAACCCACCGTGGATCAACAACAAAGTTAGGAAACTACTGCGAAAGCAAAGAGAGCTTCACTGCAAGTTTAAACGCAGCCAGAACCTCTCAGACAAACAGAAGCTAAACGATGTCAAAGTTAGCGTAAGGAGGGCTATGCGTGAAGCGTTCAGTGAATTCGAAAGTAAAATTCTATGTACGGACTTGACAGAAAATCCTAGGAAGTTCTGGCCTTACGTTAAATCAGTAAGTGGCTCGAAACAGCATATCCAGACAGTCCGGGATGATGATGGCATTGAAACAGAGGATGACACGCGTAAAGCTGAAATACTAAACACCTTTTTCCAAGGATGTTTCACAGAGGAAGACCGCACTGCAGTTCCTTCTCTAAATCCTCGCACAAACTAAAAAATGGCTGACATCTAAATAAGTGTCCAAGGAATAGAAAAGCAACTGGAATCACTCAACAGAGGAAAGTCTACTGGACCTGACGGGATACCAATTCGATTCTACACAGAGTACGCGAAAGAACTTGCCCCCCTTCTAACAGCCGTGTACCGCAAGTCTCTAGAGGAACGGAAGGTTCCAAATGATTGGAAAAGAGCACAGGTAGTCCCAGTCTTCAAGAAGGGTCGTCGAGCAGATGCGCAAAACTATAGACCTATATCTCTGACGTCGATCTGTTGTAGAATTTTAGAACATGTTTTTTGCTCGCGTATCATGTCGTTTTTGGAAACCCAGAATCTACTCTGTAGGAGTCAACATGGATGCCGGGAACAGCGATCGTGTGAGACCCAACTCGCTTTATTTGTTCATGAGAACCAGAAAATATTAGGTTCAGGCTCCCAGGTAGATGCCATTTTCCTTGACTTCCGGAAGGCGTTCGATACAGTTCCGCACTGTCGCCTGATAAACAAAGTAAGAGCCTACGGAATATCAGACCAGCTGTGTGGCTGGATTAGAGAGTTTTTAGCAAACAGAACACAGCATGTTGTTATCAATGGAGAGACGTCTACAGACGTTAAAGTAACCTCTGGCGTGCCAGAGGGGAGTGTTATGGGATAATTGCTTTTCACAATATATATAAATGACCTAGTAGATAGTGTCGGAAGTTCCATGCTGCTTTTCGCAGATGATGCTGTAGTATACAGAGAAGTTGCAGCATTAGAAAATTGTAGCGAAATGCAGGAAGATAGGCACTTGGTGCAGGGAGTGGCAACTGACCCTTAACATAGACAAATCTAATGTACTGCGAATACATAGAAAGAAGGATCCTTTATTGTATGATTATATGATAGCGGAACAAACACTGGTAGCAGTTACTTCTGCAAATATCTGGGAGTATGCGTACGGAACGATTTGAAGTGGAATGATCATATAAAATTAATTGTTGGTAAGGCGGCTACCAGGTTGAGATTCATTGGGAGAGTCCTTAGAAAATGTAGTCCATCAGCAAAGGAGGTAGCTTACAAAACACTCGTTCGACCTATACTTGAGTATTGCTCATCAGTGTGGGATCCGTACCAGATCTGGTTGACGGAGGAGATAGAAGATCCAAAGAAGAGCGGCACGTTTCGTCACAGGGTTATTTGGTAAGCGTGATAGCGTTACGGAGATGTTTAGCAAACTCAAGTGGCAGACTCTGCAAGAGAGGCGCTCTGCATCGCGGTGTAGCTTGATCGCCAGGTTTCGAGAGGGTGCGTTTCTGGATGATGTATCGAATATATTGCTTCCCCCTACTTATACCTCCCGAGGAGATCACGAATGTAAAATTAGAGACATTCGAGCGCGCACGGAGGCTTTCCGACAGTCGTTCTTCCCGCGAACTATACGCGACTGGAACAGAAAACGGAGGTAATGACAGTGGCACGTAAAGCGCCCTCCGCCACACACCGTTGGGTGGCTTGCGGAGTATAAATGTAGATGTAGACAATGTGAGGAGATCTGTAACTTTATCCTAAGAATGTGAAACTGCTCTGTGACTCCCATCTGTATAGGGAAAGATGGGCAATTGTAACCGTAAATTACACACTATAATCAAAGTGCTAGAAATATGTAGATTAGTATAGGATTCCATGCATGTTCGAGAATTAATTATCAATGGATGTATTGCACAATCATATATCTACATTTGGAATGGTACTAGCTAAGTAGTGGATGGGTGGTTATAGTGATGACAAGAAACTGAGAAGTATGCTGTCATGTCATTGGTCGGTGCTGAAATTACGGAAAAGTTCTGTAAAACTCCTGAAATTGATTATACTACGAATTGTGATGCTTGTTACAGTACATTGGCCGGCCGGAGCGGCCGAACGGTTCTAGGTGCTACAGTCTGGAACCGCGCGACCGATACGGTCGCAGGTTCGAATCCTGCATCGGGCATGGATGTGTGTGATGTCCTTATGTTAGTTAGGTTTAAGTAGTTCTAAGTTCTAGGGGACTGATGACCTCAGCAGTTAAGTCCCATAGTGCTCAGAGCCATTTGAACCATTAGAGAGAGTCTTGGTAGCTACCACTGAAACAGTAACTGCGTACATGACTCAATGGTTCAAATGGTTCTGAGCACTATGGGACTCAACTGCTGAGGTCATTAGTCCCCTAGAACTTAAAACTAGTTAAACCTAACTAACCTAAGGACATCACAAACATCCATGCCCGAGGCAGGATTCGAACCTGCGACCGTAGCGGTCTTGCGGTTCCAGGCTGCAGCGCTTTTAACCGCACGGCCACTTCGGCCGGCATGACTCAATATGAAGAGTCAGTAAAACCGAACACCGACTGATCTGCTACCCTGTCATTGTGAAAGATGAGTTTAAATGTGGAGGTCATCAGTAACATTTGGGCAGGTGTTTGGAAATGCTCAACAATGCCTCAAAACTCTTCCAGTTTCCATATGTTGTGACTGTTTTTTATTTCAATCATCAATCTGTGTGATGTGGGAGCAGCAATGTAATTTACACCATGTGATGTCCAGCTTTCAGTCAGAGCCAATGGATTGAAACAAATTACTGTCAGTTTAGAACCTGACAAAGACAATGATGTCATGGTGGAAAAAATAAAATGTATGGTGGTGTACAAAGCTGTAATAATACACTGCCCGGATGCGATACAGTAGAATCTAATAGTATATCAAACAACAACACAGGGACCCTCATTTGGGACTAATGATGTGTGGGATATGGTCCTCCTACGTTACACGTGACGAAACTTTAAACTGGTTTGTGCAAGCGACTTCGACCACTGAGGATATCAATACCCGTGTATTCAACGGCGTCATCATGTATGCTCAATGCCAACATGCAGACAGTGTGTGGTTCCTGATATACTGAGTTTTATACTGGGTGACATTAGTGGAGTTTTTGTAGTTCATAGTTTTCCTCTGTTGGATGCTTCAAAAATAACGATGATAGAGAGAATGTTTGATTGACAGACAGTCATACACTCTGAGGGATGCTGATCCTCTTCTGATTGCAGTACCTGTGTTTAGTCTATAAATGCACCGCACTTCAGTAGCAAACTTCTTGTCCTCCTCCCAGTTCCCGTAACTGCTCGTACTGTCTTTTTTTACTACTGTCTCGTGTTGCAGGAGAAAGCTTCGTGTAGCGCTACCCTTACACATCATACAAAGTTGGTGGAATTACAGCAACATGTTCCTTTTCCACCGAGTGGTCAGAACACGATCCTGTCAATTCAGCTCACCCTGTTTCTCTATGGGTTGCAGAAGGTGATATATACAGCGCTCCCCGACATATACTCAATTCTGACTCAAACTGCAACGATCATATTGTCATATCTGCAGAGACCAAAGAACAATTACAAGATACAGAGGGAGTGTGTATAACACCAAGCTGGGGTTTTACTGTATGGGGTCCTTAGCAGACAGCTTCGAAAACGGTGTCTCGTACCGAGAAGTGAGGGAGCCATAAAAATGATTCAATAGTGGCGGCAATCATTACAAAACGTCTCCATAGTATCCGACACAAGTATATGGTTGAATTGATTCCAAATTGCAGAAAACATTTCCAGTAACACTATAGCTATGGAAAGCCAATATTTTCGTCATAGGATTTTGTACATTTCTTAGGACCTCAATCTAGAGTTGCATTTTTTAAAGTGATTCCTCACATAGCACACCATCTACTGTATGTGATCATTCTCAGTTACCGACCTCCCTCACCTATAATGCACTGGATATATCACAGAACCTCTGACATGGCATAGTGATAGAAGGCGTTACAAACACTATTTGTTCGCGTAAGTAATATCTAGTGGTGGCATGAGGAAGTTGCAAATATCGGCTTAATACCACACTCCTTAACCGAATCAGTTTCTAAATTCGGTGATCTTATTAAGAGCTTCCATCGCTAGTGACGTGCACCTGCGCTTTTGGTTTGTTAATACATACCCCACCGATCACCATCTATATTCAGTGTCGTTCAACTTTTGTGGTAGGCCACTTCATTCGGCAGCAGTACCATACCTTGATTGACAAAGTTTGTATAGTTTTTAACATGGATATCATCAGCAATAATTGTGTGCGCCTGTAGAATCAGAACCACATTTTCTGTAGGGTGACAGTAATATAGCCGTTGAAATCGTATTTTTAAAAGCTGGTCGCTTATAGAACGATTATGTCCCTCTTCATAGGACACACTGGTGGCACACGAAAGAAAAACAAATGAGAAATGTCCATCCGTCGTGGATATTAGCTCAGTATTGTTTCATATCGCCAGCACGCAGTTATTGACGAGGTATTGTACTTAGTAGTGGATGTGTGATAGTTTCTTTGTGATCAGCAGGCTTATAAGGTATGAGTTTGGGTGCAAAGTTACTAAGGTCAGTGTTCCGTCATGTGGAAAGAAAATGGTTTTATCCTCTGATAAGGAAGGTGTGGATTTGACATGGAAAACTCTGTCTTCAATGCATCAATAACCAGAAGGAGAATAAAAGATTTTATGTGGAAAGTTGTGTCCAGTCATAAGAAGGAAACAGATTTTCGTATTTCCAGAGCCACAGTCAACAACAGGGGCTGTTGCCGATACTTCGCTCATGTCATCAGATTGAGGTCGCAATTGCAATATTTGGCTATAAGTACAGTGATAAATATGTGGCTGGTTTCCTAAGGTAATTCTACCTGGGGCGTAAGAGCACACATGGAGGAGGTAGCCTGTAACTGGAACAATTGACATTTCTGGCTTGCGGTGGGAACCCTTGAAACCAGACGGGCTAGGGTACAACATGCAGGTGACCTAACCATGTCGCCCTCTACGTGGGACAATAGCAAACTAATACTCAGTATGTGTTGGGCAGCCTTTGTGGTCACGTGAGTTGGGAGAATTTGCTATTGAAATTTGAGAAGATTCAATATGGTCAAGTGTTTGCGCTGGACAGCTATTCCTTCACATGTAAACTGTCCGGATGGCTGCCTGTAGTACCATTCTACACATTTCCCGTCTTTATTTGGTTGAGATAAAATCGATTGTGATGTGTGTTGTGTGCATCTAGATGGTGAAAAACATGTGGAAAAGATTTTATGTGGAAAGTTGTGTCCAGTCAATCCAGTCCAGATTTGCTGGTTCTCAAGACATAAGAAACGCTTTAGTTGTCTTTGTTAAGTAGAAAGACGATTTGGAAACTGTTATATAATTGACATTGGTATTTGTTACAAAATACGAGTAAAACTACTAGTTTCCTCTATTTTCGAGTCTTCACATAAAAATCTTCGCAGACGAGATAAGTTTATGGTTACTCAGTAGTTTACAGGACGTTCTACTTCACTGCTCCTCGCTAATGTTTCTTTTTTCAGTCTTTATCATTGGAATTATACTGTGCAGCCGGTCGGTAGCCTACTTCTACGTGCTTGATATCGAGAATTATCGCATAAGTGGTGTTATATTCTGGCAAAACTATGTGGAAGTACATATGTTCATGTAATCCAGAGCCTGTAGATGACTGTAGAAAGCATAGCAGCAAGCAAGCAACTAAACAAGCAGGTCGGGGCCGGAAACAGTAACGCCTTTGTACGCGGGAACCTGCGCACTCTTTGTACAACTGTTCATGGAGTGACTGCTATCCGTGGAGGGGGCTCAGATCGCGAATGAAGCAAGCGTGTGTCGTGGGCGGTTGCCTCGTAACCTTTGGCTATGGTGGATGACTGACTGACATCGTGGGAAATATCTAGTGTTGCGACTATATACAGTGGATATCCTTATGCTTTTTGGTATCTGTCTTTCTTCGCTGAACATGAATGAGTTTCAGGAGGCCAATAGGTATATGCAGGACGTATAAGTGATGATTTTGTATGGTGCAGGATACGAATTATGTTTGACACTTCGATGTGAGTATGTTTGGTGATAGTAACCATATATCAGGATCTAAAACCACCTCTGTTTGGTTTAACTGTCAGTGCAATATGACTGCTGTACGTACTTTTTCGATCTGAACAAAATGCATTTGCCATTGAAAGTCACGTAATTTGTCCGCCTGCATTACGAGGTGCATTGAAGTTCTAAGGCCCCCGATTTTTTTTCTAATTAACTACTCACCCGAAATCGATGAAACTGGCGTCACTTCTCGACGTAATCGCCTTGCAGACGTACACATTTTTCACAACGCTGACGCCATGATTCCATGGCAGCGGCGAAGGCTTCTTTCGGAGTCTGTTTTGACCACTGGAAAATCGCTGAGGCAATAGCAGCACGGCTGGTGAATGTGCGGCCACGGAGAGTGTCTTTTATTGTTGGAAAAAGCCAAAAGTCACTAGGAGCCAGGTCAGGTGAGTAGGGAGCATGAGAAATCACTTCAAAGTTGTTATCACGAAGAAACTGTTGCGTAACGTTAGCTCGATGTGCGGGTGCGTTGTCTTGGTGAAACAGCACACGCGCAGCCCTTCCCGGACGTTTTTGTTGCAGTGCAGGAAGGAATTTGTTCTTCAAAATATTTTCGTAGGATGCACCTGTTACCGTAGTGCCCTTTGGAACGCAATGGGTAAGGATTACGCCCTCGCTGTCCCAGAACATGGACACCATCATTTTTTCAGCACTGGCGGTTACCCGAAATTTTTTTGGTGGCGGTGAATCTGTGTGCTTCCATTGAGCTGACTGGCGCTTTGTTTCTGGATTGAAAAATGGCATGCACGTCTCATCCATTGTCACAACCGACGAAAAGAAAGTCCCATTCGTGCTGTCGTTGCGCGTCAACATTGCTTGGCAACATGCCACACGGGCAGCTGTGTGGTCGTCCGTCAGCATTCGTGGCACCCACCTGGATGACACTTTTCGCATTTTCAGGTCGTCATGCAGGATTGTGTGCACAGAACCCACAGAAATGCCAACTCTGGAGGCGATCTGTTCAACAGTCATTCGGCGATCCCCCAAAACAATTCTCTCCACTTTCTCGATCATGTCGCCAGACCGGCTTGTGCGAGCCCGAGGTTGTTTCGGTTTGTTGTCACACGATGTTCTGCCTTCATTAAACTGTCGCACCCACGAACGCACTTTCGACACATCCATAACTTCATCACCACATGTCTCCTTCAACTGTCGATGAATTTCAATTGGTTTCACACCACGCAGCTTCAGAAAACGAATGATTACATGCTGTTCAAGTAAGGAAATCGTCGCCATTTTAAGTATTTAAAACAGTTCTCATTCTCGCCGCTGGCGATAAAATTCCATCTGCCGTACGGTGCTGCAATCTCTGGGACGTATTGACAATGAACGCGGTCTCATTTTAAAACAATGCGCATGTTTCTATCTCTTTCCAGTCCAGAGAAAAAAAAAATCGGAGGCCTTAGAACTTGAATGCACCTCGTAAATGGCGGACAGTGCTCTCACATGGGGGCAGCAGCAGCTGTATGACAGGTAAACTCAGTAAGAACCAATCAGAATGCTCTATTCACAGGAAGATCCATGGCGTCAGAGAGTCATAAGACATCCGTTGCGTGGGGCATAGAATCCTGTACAGAATGGTTTGGGCAAGAGAAGGGCGAGGTATCTACTAAAAGTTATGTGACATTTGAGGGTCACGTGATGATTTTTTTTGTTCGAGTGTTCAGAGACATGTCCAAGCAGACCATCCTCCTCTCGTTTGGTCAGGTGGGATGCTTTCCCTAACCCGCCATTGCGGCTTTAAAGCATCTCCTGACCAGCAGCTGTTGGACATCGAAAATTGACCGAAAACACAAGCCCTTTTTCTCGCCTGTAGGACAGTGCTTCGAATTCTGTTTGTGCAATTGTTCTGATTCTCCCGTCTGTGCTTGACACCAGTCTGCGCTTCGAGAAGCGAGGAAAATAACGTCTCTGACCCCAGCAGCAAATATAAACTAAGTTCACTCACCGTTTCACAAAAGTGATGAACACCACAGCAGGTGTAAGACTCAGAAATTTTTCTGTCCCTCTTTCAGTGCCTTCAAACAAGCAGCTAAAACTCGAAAAGCGATAAGCGTCCTGTATAGAGTTAAAGATATTTATTTTGACTTCCAAATACTGTCGTTTTAGAGTGTAAGATATTGCAGCTGATATCAGTTTCAGTATCTATTTTCCTCAAAGGCATGTGAAGTGTCTCAAGGATGGTTTCATAAATGCACTGGGATATTTTTTTAGAATCTGTGTTCAAGTGTGGTGGTGGTGTTATTCCTCAGAATAAAATGTATATTTGCATCACAAATTATTTAAATATTCTAGCATCATCTGCAAAGCTCTCGCTTTTTTTGCAGTGGTACTTTTAGTTCCTGTGACATCTTCAAGATGTGTATGTGACAATATTCCACACAATGCTTAAACATCAGATTTAATAACTCCTGTGGCAGTTCGTGTTCAACAAGTCATCCGCGCGCCACAAAGAAGGCTGAGGTATTTATTGCTTAGCGTACTGTCACCCTTGCATCTGCCGCGTGCCAGCGCTATGAGCGCAGCCTGGAGATTCTGGGGAAGGGAGCACATGCAACAGAGTGTGTGAACGTCTTCCTTCTTGCGCTTTGGAAGACCTAATGGACTTTTATCAAATGACCTTCAGTTACAGCACACGCATTTATCAGCATGAGATGCTAAGTTTAACTTAGCTCCATCCTGCCACATCTTCATTATTTGACATAGAGTATTCACCTTCTTCATACATTCCCCAAATGTCATTGCTTTCTACACATTGTGCAGGTGGCTATAGACACAGTCCTCAGCTGCATGATGAAAGCTAATATACCTATTCAATTCCTCCTTCTCCTGCACAGACGTCTCATGAATTGGACGCAAAGTATACAGTAAACAATTATATATGTCCTCCAAATGCAGCAGCTGGACACAGACTGAGCGAATTTCCCCCACCATTTAACCCTGGACCACCATCTTGGATTACATCACAGGAGTGTGTGTGTGTGTGGGGGGGGGGGGGAACAGTGCCCTCTGGTGGTGGTGTTGTGAACTAAATCAGCTGGACTCTGAAACTCAAGGTGAACGCACAGGATGGAGAAACTGTCTATGATAACTCTAGCCGTTTAAATAAACAATGTACTGCAATGACCACAACATAAAGACTTACATCCATCCTATCCAGCAGCCCAGAACCGACTGATTACTTATCCCACCAATTTCTAGGTGGGTGAGGGAAGGGGAGGGGAGTTGAAAGGGGGGTGGATGTGTATGTATGTTGTATGTTAACTGGGGACCTAGAAACGATGGAGAGGCTCCTTCCCCACCGCATCTGTAGTGGTCCACAGCCCCACGACGACTACCGCAGTTCACTTCACACCTCCATCGCCCCACACCGAACCCAGGGTTATTGTGCGGTTTGGCCCCCAGTGGACCCCAGCAAACGTTAAAACCTGCGAAGATCCCAGCGAGGATCCCCCCCACTCTACCCCCCTGTGACACCCACCCCGCACTCAGCTCGCCCACGACGGGTTCTCACCCCACCCCCATACCTCGCTCACGAACGGGACCTCACCCCACCCCCTATAGTTCCCTCACAACGGAAGACCGGAAACAGTACCTGCATTTGCGTATGGAAAATACGGTCAAGCTACATTTTATAAACATAAAAATATTGAGTCAAGTGAGGATATTGTAAACAAGTAGGCCTGTCAATTCTTATTAGATTATTGCTTCTATTCCGTAGCAGAATATTTTGGATGTTTGAGATACAGAGACTAGAAACAAGATAGCGTTGCTAATGCAAATAGTGCAAGCTTTTTGGTGGCTAAAGCTTACATTTATGTCTCTACTGACATAACACAGTATTTTTACTCTGCTGTTTTGGTTTGTGTTTGTTCTGTGTCTTATAATCTGGAAATATTTTTTTGGATGAATAAAAGAAATAAACTCTGTTGCCATCTGCGGCATCGTAAGCTTTTATTACCGACATACATAACATTTCCAACCACATTATTTGCGAAGTGTAGTTTTCCCGAAAGATCACGTTATATTAAGCGATTAATTTGATGATAATTGTCTCACATTGTAATTAACAGACAGCACGTTTGTACTTCGCTTTCATTTATTATTTTAAATCATTCGTGATTTTTTGTTCCGCTTGTTATAAGGTTTAGGTACCGGTAATCCATTTTAAGTTATAGACACTTCTACTTCATCAATAACACACAGTTATAAACGTTTACGTTAATACCTGAAACTGAAAGTCTTTGCATTATACGTTGGAAATTGTTCATTTTGTAGTTCTCGTTCTAGGAGTAACATATCTGCGACGATGTGTATCTTTTTGCTCCGGTTGGGCGGAGCATCTTGCTGATCAGGGGTGGAGCTTAAGTGGGGTGGGTGGGGACTATGTGTCGGGATCTTCGCAGGTTTTAAGCTTATGTGTGGACCCCCCCCTCCCCACCCCTAAGGAATATACGGATATATGGAGAACTTGTTTGCGCAGCAATCGCCGACATAGTGCAGCTGAGGCGGAATAGGGGAACCAGCGAGCATTCGCTGAGGCAGATAGGAAACCGCCTAAAAACCATCCACAGACAGGCTGGTTCACCGGACCTCGACAAAAGTCCGCCGGGCGGATTCGTGCTGGGGACCAGGCGCTCCTTCCCGCTCTGGAAAGCCGTGAGTCAGACCGTTCGGCTATCCGGGCGGGCAAGGGGTGGAGTTAGGTTAGTGGAGGTAGCCCAATTGACCAATTTTTCCGCCAAAATTTGAACTTCCCACCACGATGCCAGCGTGACGTTGCCACCTGTGCGGCCGCCATCTTGAATCTACCATCTTGAATAAATTTGGCAACAATGCCGCGTGGGTTTACGCAAACTTCATCCCAGTACTGATGGTCGTCTCCACAAACGCCATCATCGATGTGAACAGCGGCTCGAAGTGCGCAGTGTGCCAGGGATGCAGGCTGATTGGAGTAGTATTGTGTTACGGTAGACATCCTCCTGTGCTTGCATGGGACCTGTGCTAGCAATCGAAGACACAATAACACCTGTGAACTACCTGCATCCCTTCGTGCATGATGTCTTCCCCGAAGGCAATGTCATATTTCAGCAGTATAAGTGTGCGTTTCTCGGAGCCAGAACCGTGGTACAGTGATTTGAGGAGCATTATAGGAACTCACATTGATTTCTCGATGATCAAATATGCCTGATGTAAATTCTATGGAACCCATATGAGTCGCTATCGAGGACCATCACCACGTACGCAAATGAATGGCCCATTATTTACGCGAATTACGTGACCTGTGAGCAGACATGTAGTGTTACACACCTACACAAACCTACCAATAAACTCTTGGACCCATGATACGCAAAATCAGTGAGCTATTTCGTTCCAAAAACGGACAAACAAATTATTAAGCAGGTGGACATGATGTTTCGGCTCTTCAGTGTAGCGTGATTTCGAATCGCTCATTTACTGATAAAAGTAGTCGGAAATTATCAGAATCGCCGGGATCATACCTCAGGGGAAAGTAAGTAAACGGGAGTGGCCCTCAAACATTACAAGTGAAAAATATCTGTTGTTACCATTATAATGTAATTTGCCATTTGCACATTATTAGCAATGGGTTAAAGATGGGGAACATGATCACCATGGTCAATTGCTAGGTATTAGTCAGACACTCGTTTGGATTAATTTAGGAATACCACCAAAATACAAATGAAGTTGGTTAGCTCGAGTGACATTCTACGTGAGCATTATAAAAGAATACGATTACCACCTTAAGAACTTGTTAGCCCATACATGGAACGCCATACACCGTCGATTCTGAGTAGGTTGAATTCGACCGCTTTCCGGCGGTAGGTGGTATTAGGTGTCTACACATAGATCACACAATTACCGTGAGTTACAGGCAAATAGCTTGCAGGTGCTGAGCTTTAGCCATACAGAATCTGGGATGTGTGCAATCGGGCTCAGATTAGGCGAATCTGGTGGCGAAGGCGTCGATGTAAGTTCGCTATCATTTTCCTCAAACTACTAGCATCATTCTGGCCTTGTGACATGGACAGTTATCCTGCTGGAAGATATAATCTCCTTGATGGTAGCATGAAGCATGAAGAGTTACAGGTGATCTGTAATAATTGTCATGTACTCCATAGCTTGTCACGATGTCTTTAGTTACTACCACAAGTCCTGCGGTAACCCAGGTTAATGACTCCCACCGCATACTACTACCCCACAGAACTATTTCAGTGGTGCAGTGCATGTCTCCAACACCCATACTAGTATACGACGGCGTTAGCGAACACGACCCTCGACCTTGACGTTGCAGCAAACGTGATTCGTCCGACCAGGCGACGTGTTTCCATTGATCCACCGTCTAATCTCAATGATCAAGTGCTCTCTGGAATTGTAACTGACAATGTTGTCAGATCATGAGAGCACGAATGGGTCACATTCTGTGAACGGTGTACTCCAAAACAAACATTTTTGCCTGCACCGGCATTGTACGCTGCAAACATATCTGCAAACGTCACCGCCTATCCTGCTTTACAGTGGGAGCAAGACTCTGACGTCCTCGTTCTGTGACGAGACACGGTCGTCCAATACCTTGTAACCTACTCGATGTTTCACAGTTCTCTAACCATTTTCTATAGATGCTGATGACAATAACACGGGAGGGGCTGATCAGCTCCGAAGTTTCGAAGAGCCTCGTTCCCGGGCGTTGAGACAAAGAAATCAAACCTTTGCCTAACTCACATACGGCAGTGGGTTTGCTCATTTTGGGCCATATTATCTCTATAATGATTCCCCATTCATCTCCTCTCCATTTATACACTTTCCTTACCCCGTCACGCCGCGGAATCGTCGCCTGGCGGCAAACAATCTCGTGGAGTGAAGCGGTCAAAAGACTGAATAATCATTTTTGCAGTGCGGACCGCTGCAAGACGTTCAGGAAGAGACTCAGTGAGGTTCTGGAAGGTAAAGGGATGTGTAGCCATGCCGACTCCGACGCCGTGGACAGCTGCTTGGGTTTTTCGGTTGAGGTTCCCTGGCGTGAACAGCCCGATCGATGTGGTCCCACAGATTCTCGATTGGGTTTTAATCTGGAGAGTATGGTTGCCAGGGTAGTACGGTAAACACATCCTGGTGTTGTTCTAACCACGCGCATACACTAAGAACTGTGATACGTTGCATTGTCTTGTTGGTAGATGCTATCGTGTCAAGAAAAAGCAAACTGCATGTAAGGGAGCACATGGTCCCTAAGGATAGACACGTACTTGTGTTGATCCATTGTGCCTTCCAGAATAACGAGATCATCCAGGGAACGCCACGAAAATATTCCCTAGGTCATAAACCTCCCTCTCCGGCCTCGAACCTTTACTCTCAGATGTTCAGACGTTTCATTCCGAACACGCCAACAGCCAACTGTCTGATGAAGCATAAAACGTGATTCATCTGAAAAGGCCTCTCGTCGCCACTCAGTGGTTGTCCAGGTGGGGCAATGGCGTGCATAATCCACACTTAGTCGCCGATGGACAGAAGTCAGCACTGATGTATGAACCAGGTGTTCGCTGAACAGTCGTCGAGGAGACGCTGTTGATAGCCACTTGGTACAATTGGGCAGTCAAGTGCTCAACAGTTGCATATCTATTGCCCGTACACATCTCAGCAGCCGTCGTTCACCCATGTTATCATCGGCCGTAGTCAACCGCAGCTGCCTTGGTGCCGGTTTCGAATAGCGCTGTTTTGAAAAGTGTGATACACTTTAACCACAGCGGCACGCAAACTGTTTACAGACTTTGCCGTTTCGGAAATGTTTCCCCCCTTGGTCCACCAACCAGTGATCATCCCCTTTTGGATGTTAGATAAATTGCTCCCTTTCCACACAACTACAACTGCACTGGTATCCATGTCCCCCCGACACACTTTATATAACCTCCTCTGCTAGAGCTGCCACCTGCCGTCTGTGAGTGGTTATTGCACGTTGACGTCAAACGTAGATGGTCGTCCCATTAATGTGACTAGATCTTTCAGCAGCAAATGGGAACCAGATGGGACTAAAAATGTACTTTTTGCCTCTACTCAGTTACATTTAAGTAATGACAACAAGAGACAAAAATATGCAACGTTAAAGAGCTTGAGTGCACCGGAGTTGCTAATGGTGTGCACTTTCCCTATCGTAAATGTAGTTACATTTAACTTCTGCAGGAAGTCATGGAAGTTTGTCCCTGATGAGGGTAACCATCCCCAGTATTGAAGCTGAGTGTCCCTCCCGTCACTAATCACACCAGTTTTACAACTGAACACCCTTAACGTGATGACATCATAGCATCTGAATGCCATGTGCGAAAGACCTGACACCACACGTCCGAAAGAACAGACAACACACACGTACACACACGTAGTAAGGTGCGGCAACCAAAGATCCATTCCTTCAGTGCGGATGCACACCAAGCCCAGTCTCTTGTGGGAGTCCGAAATGGCGGGTGAGGGATTCGTGGGTAGGATATACTATGCTAGTAGTGTGTAACAAGCTGGCAATTTGGGTCGAAAGGAATGCGTGCTGGGATGGTCGAGGTAGTTAAAGTGAGTGCTCTTGTTAAGCGGGAGAGCCGGGTTCGAGTCCAAATTTTCACCTGTTGCCATCGATTCATTTCGAAGCACAAGTGCTGCTAATGTTATTGAAAACCTTTAAAAATAATAATCATACAGGGGTAATAAAGAAGCAGGTAGAACCATGAACACGAAAACTGGAAGTTTCCATGAACAGCATAGCGAAAGTTCAGAAAACAAACCAGTACTTAGTAAATACGGGAAAAGTGAAAGATGAAGGAATATACAGAAGGGCTATACAAGGAAAACGATCTTGAGGACAACACTATAGAAAGGGAAAAAGAAGCAGATGATGAGATAGGAAGTACGATGCTGTGAGAAGAACATGACAGAACACTTAAAGACCTAAGTAGACACAAAGAACATGGGGTAGGCGAGATTGCCTCAGAATTACTGAGATACTTGAGAGGAAACTTCTTCACTTGGTATGCATGATAGGCAAGGGGTCATGAAAAAGTTTCCGTTCGAGGGCCGTATAGTCAGGTATCAGTATGCCACTCAGGCAAAATCACCGCGAGCATTGAGGCAGATTGAAGGTACCCGTTTGGTAAAACACTGTGACCTGCTGTGTGAAAAAGCACATCGTCGACAGGAATCGTCGACCCTTCAAAGCATTTTTTGTAAGGGACCGAGGACGTGATAATCGCATGGACTGAGATGAAGACTACAGGCCGGTGCTCGGGTATCTCACTCTTGCGTTACGAAATTTGCAATATGCATGTGTGCGTTTTCAGGAAACAGCAGCACTCCTTGTCGCATTTTCCCGCACGTTTCGCCTTAATTGTACGCCGTAGTTCCTCTAGCTTGCGCAGTATTGATGGAGACACCAGTTTCCTAGAATGGATGATGCTGGCCTCCAAGATGGACCGGTGTCTCGTATCGAGTCGTTACCAGCACGGAACTAGGAGCACCATTCCACAATGGTAGTTATCGACAGACATGCTGCACCATACACATTCTTCATTCACCGATGGATGTCTACCGGTGACTGTTATTTTGAAGCCAACAAACGAATATCAGCACGTTTGGAAGCATTTGGTAATAACTTCGCTTTAATTCATGCTTCCTCATATACAACACGCACGTCGGAGAGACACGAATGTCACACTAATCCCTTGCCTATATGTCGATGCATATAATAGCATCGGAGTCATGCTGCGTTGCATATACGCTGCAGCAACGCTCTCAGATAGATACTTTGTGATCGACCGTTATATGATACAGGTGAAATACACGCAGACTGCAAGAAGAGTGCAATAGTTTCAATTTCAAATACTGGTGTTCACAACCATGAATATCACCGAACAATCAGTTTAATATGTCACGATTTGGAAATAGTTAGTCGAATTATTTATAGAAGAATGAAGAAACTGGCATGAATCGACCTCGGGGAAACGATTTCGGGTTCCGGAGAGATGGAGGAACACGCGAGGCAATATTGACCACATGAGTTCTCTTAAACTTTAGACTGTTCGAATGGTTCAAATGGCTCTGAGCACTATGGGACTTAACATCTGAGGTCATCAGTCCCCTAGAACTTAGAGCTACTTAAATCTAACTAACCTAAGGACATCACACAGCCGGCCACGGTGGTCTAGCGGTTCTGGCGCTGCAGTCCGGAACCGTGGGACTGCTACGGTCGCAGGTTCGAATCCTGCCTCGGGCATGGGCGTGTGTGATGTCCTTAGGTTAGTTAGGTTTAAGTAGTTCTAAGTTCTAGGGGACTTATGACCTAAGATGTTGAGTCCCATAGTGCTCAGAGCCATTTGAACCATTTTTTTGACATCACACACATCCATGCCCGAGGCAGGATTCGAACCTGCGACCGTAGCGGTCACGCGGTTCCAGACTGAAGCGCCTAGAAACGCACGGCCACACCTGCCGGCTAACTATAGACTGTGGAAGGCAAACCTATATTAACAGCATTGTACATTTAGATAAACATATTTGACAATGTTGAAAGGAATACTCTGTTTGAAATACTGTAGGTAGCTTGGATAAAATACAGGAAGCGAACAGCAACTTGTACAGAAACCTAGCCAGTTATAAGTCGAAGTGTATGGAAGGGAATCGGTAATTGGAAGTGACTATGACATGATTGTTGCCTGTGCCCAATGTCATTCAATCTGTGCACTGAACAAATTGTGAGAGACGGCAAGGAGTAATTTGGGAATGAAATTAAAGTTCAGAGAGAGAGAATAAAAGCTCTGGTTTTCCATTGAGATTTGTAATTCTGTCAGAGACGATAAATGACTTGAAAGAGCAATTGAACGCAAAGTATAGTGTCTTGAAAAGACATTATAAGATAAACACACACAAAAGCAAAACAATGCTAACTGAAGAAGAATAAAATCAGACGGTGATGAGGGAATTAGGTCAGGAAATGACACACTGAAAGTAGTAGATAAATTTAGTTACTTGGGCAGGAAAATGATTAGCGTTGAATGAAAGGGTGACGTAATTGAGGCGAGATATATCGCACCAGGTACACCGCCAATAAACACTTGACTGATGAGTCTAATTCCAGAACCCGATAGAGCTGTTTAATTAAGTAACACCAGCCTATTCCACTAACGGTCTGCAATTACTGGGTTTTATCTTTGAGTGATCTTCGAATCGTTTAGGAAGTTTCATTTAACGCTGTTGGATTATCTCTAAAAGTTATAGGAGGGAGACCGAATGGGAATTTGTACGTCAAGATAAACCAGTCCATACACTGATGAGCCAAAACATTATGACCTCTGCCCACCACGAGGTATAATGTCGCCGTGTGGCGCTGCGGGAGGTGACGCGGCAACGAACGCATCTAATTATATTTGTGGCGTCTGTTCTTTCGCACATATCCGCAAGAACAAACATCACATATACGGATAATTAAGTCAATGATGCACGCCAAACTCTAAGTGTTACGGGAATCGGCGAGATGCCGCGAGGAATGAGGCTGATGAATAGCGGCACTACATCAGTACCGTGTGGTGTAAATTGAGAATTTTCGTCTGACGGGTGGCGTGCTGGAGTAGTCCGCAGGCCTAGCAAGCACGAGACCCGGGCTCGAATCCGAAGCTGGCACAAATTTTCAACTTGCCCCATTGATATAAATCAGTGCCCATAGGCAGATAATGCCGTCAATTTCCTTGTATGTAAACGCATAAAAGCGTAGCAGAGATAACAAGGGAATCATTCCAGAAACATTGATTGGCGACTCCATGTTGTCTTGTGCACCACGACCAGGTAACAGGTATACTTGAAAAAAGAGACAGCATTGGTCGTATATTTTTCTATTGCAAAATCGATTTTCTGTCACTGAGTGACCATCTTCAGTGCTATATTGTATAACAAATTGGGATTGCATCCCAATTTGTTATACAATATAGCACTGAAGATGGTCACTCAGTGACAGAAAATCGATTTTGCAATAGAAAAATATACGACCAATGCTGTCTCTTTTTTCAAGTATTCCAGAAACAGTGAGGGACGCAATTGGAGAAATTCCCTGACGTAAGTAACTTTGAATAAGTCCAGATTGTTACTGTCCAGTGTATGGGAAGGAGCATCTCACAAATGACGAAGCTGGTTGGCTGTTCGCGTGCTGATGCTGTGAGCGCCTGTTGAACGTGGTTCAAGGACGGTGAAATGGTTAGTAGGTCATAAGGCGTTGGAAGTCCACGCCCCATAACAGAACGTGGAGCGTTCAAATGCAACATATATGGGTACTTTGGCTGCACAGGAAGATGAAGTGAACTTATCATCTTTACTCACTGGTTTGCAACTGTTGACTGATCCAATGTTAATGACGTCTAAGATTGCATAATGAACTTGGGTTCGCTCATTCGAGGACAACGGAGGTCCAATTTTCACCCTACGCACTACACCGATAGGGGCCAGTCCTCGATATTGTTACTCCGTCCTACAGGGCCACTTTTGCATGCATAAGCCTGAACTAATTGTGTAGCTTCAACGTTGAATATAAAAGCGAACGGAAGTTTTAATTTTAAGTGAGTCTCAGAATTTCTGTTTCTGTCAGAGTAGTAAAGGTGTTCCCATGTTGTGAACTATAAAGTTGCAATTGTTGTAGTCAAAGGATTCTGAGACTTGAACCTGACATATTTACTACCACTCTCAGTATAGGCAGTTAATTATTTTAATGTAATTTGTATGTTCCACTGCAAGGTCTTTAATAGTGTTTTACACGATATTGAAAAATCAGATTGCTCACTTGTATCAGAGCCATTATTTAATATTAGCATCAGTAACTTATACTAAATCTATAGTTTCATATGAATGTATATGAACGTATGTTTGTAGTACGTATATGCTGATATGTATAAATGAGTAAAGCAGCTTGACTTCGGCTACTTATTCTAAGGTAATAATATTGAGTCAGATTCTGGAATACGGTGTTGTTTAATCCACCGTCATTATTACGAAGTCATGTGATTTGTATCTGCTGTCATTGTGTACCATATTGTGTCACATAGTTCTTTAAGTGTTACACTAGTACTTCATACAAATACTCAAGATGAATTACGCGTACCACTGTTTTCAGTTATTTTCAATAAAGTATTGGCCTCATGGATAGCTATAGTCAGTTGATTAACCTTGGTGCCATCATTCTGTTTGCCGTTGTGAAATTATGGGGTAACTCAGTAGTATGATTAATGATAAAGGGTTTCTACTCCCCCCAGATGATATAAATAGTCACTGTGCTAATATCAGCATCCCATTATCGGCTTTAATTGTAATAAATACAGGACGCTTTGTCGTTCTTACGGTATACAGGGCATCCGCAATTAAAGTTCGAGAGTAAAAAAGCTATAGAAAGAGAACCACTGTTCAGAATGGCATCAGATTTGAAGAGCATACTACTGACGCATGGGAAACTCCATCGAAAATAAAAGAAACAAAGTCGAAAATTTTACCAATAGACAGCGTTGTAAGTGTCTTAACGTTAATGGGGTTGGCTGCATGTTACGGATGAATTTTCTCAGTATGACGGCTATGGACTGAGTTGCACAGTGCACCGTCCATACTGTTCAATGTGCATGATTGCGCAAGTTCGGCAGTCAACAGGTGTAGAGAAAGCAAAATTACGCTGGGTGTTAGTTGTCGTGGGGCCGAAAGCCTCACAAAATGCAAAATGACATCCATTTTCAATTGTCCTGGAGTCAAAATACGAATAAAAGGCAAAATGACATCGGCTGCTAAGTGATGTGAGACAGGTGCAAGGCACGTTCACGTCTTCTACCACTAGTTGAAATAGAGAAACAGCATGTTCCAAGACAGATCGGAGGGTCTCGACGGTCATGTTAAGAATGCAATGAGTGTCTTCAATTTAGCTACGCTTGTAACTGAAGCACTCAACACAGCTTTCAAGTAACTCAACAGCCGAAAGTAACACGGATTAAAATCACGTGACATGGATGGCCAGGCTGTAGGGAAATAATGGCTGATAATGCTAGCATTTCCGAAATGCCTCTGCAGCAGTCACTTCACTGGCTGTGCAGTGTGCGAAGGAGCGTCATCTTGCACAAAAATGATCCTACCCTCACATCCAGGCTCTTGGAAGGCTAGAATGACTGTGGTGAGCAAAAGACTTTCATAGCATTCACCAGTGACGATGCAGGTAACAGGACGCTCAGGACCCATGACCTTGAAAAAAGAAAATACGGCACTACGATAAACAATGCCGTCAACTTGCACCACACAGTCAAATTTGCAGAATGAAGTGGAACCGTTTGATGTGGGTGTGGATTTTCCGTTGTCCATATTCTGCAGTTCTGCGTATTAACGTGTCCTTGGAGATGGAACTGGGCTTCGTCTGTCTCCAGGAAGTTCCATGGACATTAATTTTCCGCTTCCAAGCGAGCAAGAAATTCCAGAGTGAACGTTTGTCTTGGTTGCATCTCCTGAACATGGGTGATTTTTTATGGATAGCAATGTAGGATATTTCATAGGATTTTATGCACCGTGCTCGCAGGCATGTCCAACTTTCGGGTAAGTCTCCATAAGCATACTAGCACTCGACCCATTCGGCAATGCTGTGGCTACATTTTCTACAGATATCGAATCAGCTGCTTTCCTCCCTATGTTTACATCTACATACATACTCCGCAAGCCGCCGAACGGTGTGTGGCAGAGGGTACGCTGTTTCATTCGCAGACGGAGCGGGCGAAAAACTACTGTATATATGCCTCCGTGTGACCCCTAATTTATCGTATCTTATCTTCGTGGTTCTTACGCGAAATATATGTTGGCGGCAGTAGAATTGTTCTGCTGTCAGCTTAAAATGACGGTTCTCTGAATTTTCGCAGTAGTGTTCCTCGGAAACAACATCGCCTTCCCTTAGCGGTAATAAATCTAACAGCCCGTCTCTGAACTACTTCGATGTCTTCCTTTAATCCGAGCTAGTGAGGATCCTAAATACTCCAGCAGTACTCAAGAAGATTGCAGGAGCGTCCTATAACCCGGCTCCTTCACAAGTAAACCGCACTTCACTAAAATACTGCCAGTAAACCAAAGTCGACCATTCGCCTCCTCTACCACAATCTTGCCGCATTGAACTTCAAAAGAATCACTCTTTTCGAATTTCGCAATCATTTTCTCCAGACCCCTATCAGACATCGGATCAATGCCGTCTCTCATACCCTTGAGTGTGCTGAACTTCTGCAGAGCTACTGGCGCACACTCACCGTTCTTGTAAAAAAGCTTTACCAGCAGCGCGCTATCCTTCATGAAAACATTCATGTTGGGCGTCCCGGACGCCAACTGAGAAACAGCCTTCTGTTGGTGTGAATATTCTGACTCTTACAGCGCCACTTTCTGGTAAAATTTATGTTAGATTTTTTTGTTCACTGACGTTTCCTTCTGCGTCATATAGTATACTGTTCAAATTTGACGTAATTCTGACAAGGGAACCACCCAGTCGCACCCCCCTCAGATTTAGTTATAATTTGGCACAGTGGATAGACCTTGAAAAACTGAACACAGATCAATTGAGAAAACAGGAAGAAGTGGTGTGGAACTATGAAAAAAATAAGCAAAGTATACAAACTGAGAAGGCCATGTGCAACATTACAACATCAAGGATAATGTGAGCTCAGGAGCGACGTGGTCCCGTGGTTAGCGTGAGCAGCTGCGGAATGAGAGGTCCTGGGTTCAAGTCTTCCATCGAGTGAAATGTTTAATTTTTTATTTTCAAACAATTATCAAAGTTCAGGCACTCATACATAATCAACTTCGCTCTCCAAAATTCCAGGACATGTTCAGATTTGCTTGGACATATGCAGGATTTGACGGTCTACACACGGAAAAATTTGAAAACGTTAAAAACATATGTTTTGACAGAGCACAGGGAAAACTGTGCGACTGTGAAACTGTTGCACTCATTTGTTGCAGTTTATGTCACAAACTCTTTATGTTTTCTTCACATTTTTGGGAGTGATTATCACATCCATAAGAAAACCTAAATCGGGCAAGGTAGAAGAATCTTTTTACCCATTCGCCTAGTATACAAGTTAGGTGGGTCGACAACATATTCCTGTCATGTGACGCACATGCCGTCACCAGTGTCGTATCTAATATATCAGACGTGTTTTCCTGTGGAGGAATCGGTTGACCTATGACCTTGCGATCAAATGTTTTCGGTTCCCATTGGAGAGGCACGTACTTTTGTCTACTAATCGCATGGTTTCGCGGTGCGGTCGCAAAACACAGACACTAAACTTATTACAGTGAACAGAGACGTCAATGAATGAACGGACAGATGATAACTTTGCGAAAATACAGAAAGTAAACTTCTCACTCGAGGGAAGACTTCAACTACGGACCTCTCGTTCCGCAGCTGCTCACGCTAACCACGAGACCACAACACTCCTGAGCTCACTCTCTCCTTGATGTGGCCTATCTTGCGCATGGACTACTCAGTTTGTATATTTTGCTTATTTTTTTCATAGTTCCACACAACTTCTTCCTGTTTTCTCGAGTGATCTGTGTTCAGTTTTTCAAGGCCTAAAATGGCTCTGAGCACTATTGGACTTAACATCTATGGTCATCAGTGCCCTAGAACTACTTAAACCTAACTAACCTAAGGACAGCACACAACACCCAGCCATCACGAGGCAGAGAAAATCCCTGACCCCGCCGGGAATCGAACCCGGGAACCCGGGCGTGGGAAGCGAGAACGCTACCACACGACCACGAGATGCGGGATTTTCAAGGCCTATCAACTGTGCCAACTTATAACTAAATCTGACGGGGGTGCGATGGGGAGGTTCCCTTGTGAGCAGTTGTTCTGCTTCAACGGCGTTTTCAAACTGGAACTTTAATTATTGACACCCCGTATAAAGCAGATGTGTTAAATAGCTCGCGCAAGCGTTAATAAACATTAAAGAGTGATCACGTTAAACCCGGAACTAACAGCTAAATAAGGGGCTGAGAGATTTAATGCGGGTAGTACTGCAAAAACTAAGGATTCTATCGTATCGGCCTGGAAATATTAGAAGAGTAACGCACCATTTTAGACTGGTGAATGGCAAAGCATTACCAGGTCCTTCAGTTGTTCCCTATTCACTGAGCTTTAATTTTCTTAACTCCTGAACTAGAGAATTCTCGGCATGATTGGTGTAATAAAGCTCCTTGGTAATGGCACATTAAGATTCTACGGCAGACTTTTTAAACGAACCTTTTACTGCTGTATATCAGTACCATTTTATATTAATTCGCTTTCATAATTCTTGACTACCATTCTAATGCTGTACAGAGGAAGATTGGGATTTAACGTTCCGTCGGCGACAAGATCATTTGTGACGAAGGACGAGCTCGGATTGGGGAAAGGTGGAAAAATAAATAATCCGTGCCGTTTCAAAGGAACCACCCCGACACTAAGCGATTTATAGAAATCACAGAAAACCTACATCTGGATGATCGTATGTGGATTTTAACCTCTTTCCTGAATATGAGTGTAGTGTTTTACCTATGCATTACCTCGCTTTATTCCGCCCCCGGTAGCTGAGTGGTCAGGACGACAGAATGTCAATCCTCGGGGCCCAGGTTAGATTCCCGGCTGGGTCGGAGATTTTTTCCGCTCAGGGACTGGGTATTATGTTGTCCTAATCATCATCATTTCATCCCCATCGACGCACAAGTCGCCGAAGTAGCGTCAAATTGAAGGACTTGCACCTGGCGAACGGTTTACCCGACGGGAGGCCCTAGTCACACGACGTTTTATATGTAGGGAAACGTAAACCCTGTCGAGGCGACTACATAAACTTTGTGTGATTTATTTGTGCTTTAACAAAATGGGGTAAAATAGCCCCAATGTATATTTCAGTTTGTCTTTTCAGATAGCGAAAGTCTGTAAAACAGTTAATATTTAGTACTAGATCTTTCTTCGTTTGGAACACAGTTGAAATTTCTGCCTAAGAATGATGCTTCAGTGTTATTTCTCTAAATCTCATTGGACAACCTGATTGTTTACCCACACCTGACCACTGTCACGTTGCTTATGTTTGAGCGTATGACAGCTGAATATTATTCATTCTATATCATACGCAGCTTAGGTTCTTTCACTAAAACTGCAGTAGCAGTACTTTGGCTATTGCTACTCGTATTGTTGTTCGTGATAGTGGTTAGATTGAACTACGTAAAACATAGGAGTGTGAAAAATTGGGACTTTGTATGGGCGCCGATGATCGCGCTGTTGAGCACCCCACAAACCAATCATCATCATCATCATCATCATCATCATCATCATCATCATCGCATTGTTGTTATATTGTACGAACTTGCTCCGTTAGTTGTGCATTCTCCAGTCACTTCCTTGGTCTTAGATCATATATTTGTATATCTTTTTCTGTTCTTCCTGTTCACGATTTGACATGAGTTTGCGACTTTCAAACAGAAATTGACACAAACTCTTGGATCCTTGTCCCAAGATTTCGACGTCATTTTTATGGCATTCTTTCCTCTGTTCAGCTCTTTAGCTGTCTTCGTTTGTTCTTTCCTTGACCAGAGAGTCTTCTATAAACGACATCTATACCAATTTGCTCTCTAGTCTGTATTTCCTGTGAGTTACCTCACTGTTCCTTTGTGCGATTAAGACTTCTGTTGATTGGTTACAGTTTTCGATGAATGAATAACCGGATATTTGATGTATGCATAACGACCTCAGAAAGAGTGCACGTACATATGCGAATTTCTCTGTGGTATACAGTATACTGACACTTGCCTGTAGGTTTTCTCTTCGTAATGTTTGTTTACTTTCGTGTTTACGAGGCATCATATTTTGTACTCCTTTCAATGTCTTCAACATCGCTATTTGTTTAACAGTCTTTTTTCAGGACAAATTTTATTAAGATTTACCGTTTTCAACTAGTTAATTTGCCATCTTATGAAGCCTACAAAGATAGGGATATTATAAATCTTTAGACCTTGGCTATATGTTTATGTGAAGTATAAAAAGTGTATTACAGAAACTTACTTAGTTTAGCAGACGTCAGCAACTTCTTCGTAGAAGGACAATGCCGTGATATATTCAGAAATTTACGTGTTGTATGTGATTATATTAAACATTGTTTTACAATTTACAATAACTGAATTACATCTATGTATCTGTTGTGTTAGCAGCAAGGAACACGTATAGAAGCATATATAAAAATATAACCAGGGCAATGAAGAAGTAATGTATAATACATTTTCAAAAACATGACAGACAATTCTAATATATCAAACGGATTGTCTAATTTTTAAATTAAAATAGAACACTTGGCAGATGCAACAGATCCTTTAAGAGACTGCCTACACTACACTTGTCCGTCCTCTTCTGGAGAACTGCTGCACGGTGCTGCGCCGCAAATAATTAACTGGGCACAGTGAAGTAAAAGTTAAGACACCTGCCACGGCTTATGTAAGGGGCTGCATAACCGGGTGTGACCAGCGCTGACCGGACTTTGAGGCATCGGGGACAGCAGCTGATACAAGAAGAATTTGGCTGCGACGTCAGGAATGGAAATACAAATGACGCTGAAGGACGGTAGAGGCATTTTGGAATCGGTGGTCCGGCTACTTCACAACCCAGCCACAGACTTGTTGTGGTTTATGTGATAAAAACCAGTCATGTAACAGAAAAGGACGGGCCATTACAGTGTACACACTCGTCATTCGTAGAGAAAGGTATCGTAGTCTGCCGGCCGCGAGTCCCGAGGAGGGGTCTGCATCGGTCCACGAGTCTACGAACCTACATGTCCGTCAATCTGCAAGTCTACGAGTGTACATTGCTCAACCAGTGACCCTCTCTGGACTTCGCCGCAGCTAGTTGCAGCTCTGGTACTGGTGCTGTGGACTTGGCGCCCTCTAACCCTCAGGACACTTGGCGGGTATAGTATATTCTTTGATAAAGGCACACGGGTGGACTCTCGTGACCAATTAAATAATCTTGAAGGAACATAACAGCACCAATGGCAAATGGCGCCTAAAGCACTCAACTGTTAGTTTACTCTGAAAAATTCGAGTCTGCATCTTATCTCTGAAGTCCAATTATCTTTTCTTTTGGATGAACGTTAATTGCTTGCACGGCCGTTCGTAACCTACTGGGCCATCAACCAACAATGACATTTTGATCTCGGGGAAATTTTCATCCGCTCAGTTCAAGGCAACGAGTATAATTTCAGTCTAAGTAAAGATAATCAGCATTTATGTATACCTATCCACGAACCTACTATGCTATCGTAGAAGGCGGAGAGGTCATACTCGACGTGGAGCGTCAAATGTGGTGGATAGGTGGGTCCTCACTGGCTTGTTGGCGGACTTCAGAGAAATAAAATAGCTCTCGCGTACCAAACACGAAACAACATCTACGGTTAACAACCGTAGCTGTAACTCTGAACTTGCTCCATACTTTCTTTGAAAGTCAAACATGGAAGGAAATCTTCTAAGCAAAAATACACCGCTTGGCAGTTGTCAAGGAAGACTGCTCTCAGATACGATGGGCAGTCACTTGAAAAATAGCTTACATAAGCTGGAGCATCTGAAAATATCCTAGGCTGAGAGAAAATAAAAATTTAGACTAAAAACAGGGCATATAAACTACATAACAACACAGAAAATAAATTCCATCATACGATCAGGAAACTCAAAATTTTGACAGACGAAATGGACCACAAACGGATTCTAATAACTGGACTCAAAGAAATGGGAAACATTGATCAGGAATCAATAGAATCACAAGGATATAAAATTTATAAGGGAATACCAGGATAAGGAGTAATAAAGCAACGTCCACAATTCGGAACGAAATAACAGAATCCGTAATAGAATTTAAATTACTATTTCCCAGGCTATCAACACTAACTATAAAATCTGCAAATAGAATATACACAGTAATAAATGTCCAAGCTCCAACTAATGATAAAAATAATGAGAAAGAACACAGAGAAAACGTGGACGAATTTTGGGAGTTTTCAGATCAGACGACAACAAACATAAACAAAAATCATACCAAGATTTTAACAGAAGATTTTAATGCTTGGATAGGAAGAGAGAAGAGATATAGAAACGTAATAGGGAAATGGTCAGCACGAAGAAGAACAAACAGGAATGGCAAGAGACTGGGGGAATTCAGCAGAAATCATTCCATGATCTCAAAGTCAACATACTTCTAGAGAAGACCAAATAAACTTAAAACTTGGAAAAATTCAGACTAGGAAAGAAGAGAATGGCTAATGGGCCATGCCTGTAGGCATAAAAATTACCACAGCGAAATCTACAATGTGAAAGTTCTGAGGGAGGCAGTTACCGTATCGGATCATTGCATGTCAAAAATGAAAATTAAATTCACCCATGTGACAAAGAAAATCTCCTACCCTAAAACGAGGAGAACCTAAGCGCTCCATAAATTGATAAATAACGAAGAATACGGAGAACAAGCAAGGAATACAAGAATGATAGATGATCTAAAGGAAATAGTTCCCAAAGCCTCAATAAATCCAAGTAAGAAACACCAATGTTAGATCGATGAGTGTGATAAGGTATTAGAGTCACAAAATAGATAGTAGAAACATACTTGGAACTCACACAAAAGGAAAGCTAACCAAAAAAATGGTGATAAGAGTTAAACACCAATATTTCTCGAAGTCCGCCAACAAGCCAGTGAGGACCCACCTATCCACCACATTTGACGCTCCACGTCGAGTATAACCTCTCCGCCTTCTACGATAGCATTTGTATTTGTATGATAGAAACAAATAGCGAGGAAAAAATCTCAGAAACAACTAGCTAGAAAACAAACTCAAGGGATTAATACAAAATATTTAGCAGACAACTACAAAGATAATATCCATTAGCATTAATGTTAAAGCATAAAAATAATAAGATGGCCGATAACAGCGGAAAAAGTACGGAAATCTCAGCAGAAACACTTAAAAAATTGTTAAATTGTGAAGATCCTCCAGATTTACTACAAACACCGATACCCTTATTTAAACACCAGCAGAAAGTATAAACTCACCCACAACTCATGACGTCCATGTAGCTTCGAAAGTGCTCAAAAACTACAAAGAATGTTGAGAAGCACAAACATTTGTGGAACTTTAGAAATTATCAGCAGAACCAGTGAAGATATCATTATACTAATGCACAGTCAAAATCTGGAAAAAGAACGGCCAGATCATTAGTCTACAGCTACAATCCATCCACTACACATAAAAGGAGACAAATTAAATCCAGACAACTACAGAGGAATTTTCCTTTTGGATAACACATGTAAACTCATGTCAAGAATTTATAGGATCGTTGTAATGATCAAACTTGAACTGGAACTAGGAGAGTACCAAGGGGGATTTAGACCATGAAGAAGCTACCCAGAACAGGTAATTGTTTTGAAAATGGTAATGGAATACTTCAAAACAACACAAAAGAGTAAGTCATAACCTTTGAAACGTTCCCTTAGCAAAAATTTATATATGACTGTGCTTAAACTGACACACAATATTTTTTTAGCGCAACGCAATCTGACTTTCAAAAATCGCTACAAAAGAATGGCCCTGATTCACAAATCACTTACCTCACAAAAATCTTCGTTACCCAAGCTACAGCAATACAGCGAGCGCCACTACTGCCAGCTAAATAAAAGATTCAAACTACGGAAGGCACTAACTACTGATAGGCATAGTTAGCAAATGAAAGATTTTAATAGAGAACAAACAATGTATTTACCTTAATAATCATAATATATACAGCAGTTCATGACATCCATTTTTACAAATATCAAACCTCCGCCATGTCTCTCTCTCCCCACATCCACCACTGCTGGCGGCTCACCTCCAACTGCGCAAAGCTACGCGCTGTTCACATCCAGCTGCCGCTACCAAACACTACAATGGCAGACAACAACGCAAACTAGCCACAGACTGCACACAGCACAGCCAGTGATTTTCGTACAGAGCGCTACGTAACGTTGCCAATAAGAAAACATAAACAGCCTACTTACATAAAGAAAACATAAACAGCCTACTTACACCTTTGTGGACTTCAGAAAAGCTCATGATTATATTGAATGGTGAAGATGCTAAGGAATCTTGTACTCCATTCTAAATTAAGAAAAATGATAAACTTAACTTTAAAACACACCAAATCTAAAATAAAGTTCTGACCAGAAATATCTGATGCATTTACGACTAAAATAGAGTTAAGACAGGGGGATGATTTAGTGTCTTTACTTTTCAGCTCTGCTCTCGAGTATGTGACGGGGAAATGTGACAAGGAAATTCCTAAAAATATAAGAACTCGAACAAAGGAAGATCAAATAACTTAAGTTGCATGGGATTCGCAGATGATTTAGCGTTATAGCTAATAACATTCCAGAAGGCAGAATTCAAATAACAAGCCTACAAAGTATAGCACAATAGGACTCCAAATATAATTCGAAAAGCCTCAGGTAGTGATAGCAGATCCTCTAGTGAGCGATTACACAAGAGTAAATAACAGGAAAGTAAAAACAGTGAAACCATTTAAATAATTGGAAAGATTTTAAAATACAACTTGGACGAGAAAGCTGCATGGTAAGTAAGAACTAACAAACTGATAAAAGCTTAAAAATGAACATGGTCTACATACAATAAAAGTGTCCATCAACCAAAACAAAATCAAAACAGTACGAATCGGTGGTTCAACCAGAGGTGACATCCTAAAAGTACAGAGAAGAATAGCTAGAACATGCATAAATAAGAAATACCAAAAAAAAACGTATATCTTTTATGGGTCACATTATGAGAATGACACAAACCAGATTATGAAGAAAAATTGTAGAGAAACTGGGGAACATAAAGCAACAAGTAGGATGGATAAAGGAAATCATTGAAGATATGAAAGAGCTAGAATTAACCCTGGACAATTTGCAAAACCAAACAAAGCATTTGAAGAAAATGAATAACACAAAAATAAGATTTAAACCAAAAGCAGCAAAACAACAAACAATAAAAATGATATTTACGTATGAGGAACGTCAGAAAAGATGGGAACGAATGGAAGGATACAGAAAGTAAACATATTGATGAATATGACCAGAAAATGATTGACTGCAGTGGTCCAATGAGGCCGTAAGATATATATGAAGTTTTAGAATTAACGTTACGCACTTCTAGAGGTTATAGAAGGGATTTTGTAGATCAAGTTTTACATGAGAACCCATGTCAGGAAACGTCATCCAACGACGCTACAGAGCGTCAAAGTAATACGCGCCGACGCCTGTGGATGTGTGTGTATATACAGGGTTATTACAAATGATTGAAGCGATTTCACAGCTCTACAATAACTTTATTATTTGAGATATTTTCACAATGATTTGCACACACATACAAAAACTCAAAAAGTTTTTTTAGGCATTCACAAATGTTCGATATGTGCCCCTTAAGTGATTCGGCGGACATCAAGCCGATAATCAAGTTCCTCCCACGTTCGGCGCAGCATGTCCCCATCAATGAGTTCGAAAGCATCGTTGATGCGAGCTCGCAGTTCTGGCACGTTTCTTGGTAGAGGAGGTTTAAACACTGAATCTTTCACATAACATCACTGAAAACAAGTTTCGCACTGAACGCATCCTCTTCCATGAGCAGTTGCAACCGCGCCGAAAATTCAAAGCGTTTGACTTTGTCATCGGGTGTCAGGGGTTGTAGCAATTGTAAACGGTAAGGCTTCTGCTTTAGCCTTTTCCGTAAGATTTTCCAAACCGTCGGCTGTGGTACGTTTAGCTCCCTACTTGCTTTATTCGTCGACTTCCGCGGGCTACGCGTGAAATTTGCCCTCACGCGTTCAACCGTTTCTTCGCTCACTGCAGGTCGACCCGTTGATTTCCCCTTACAGAGGCATCCAGAAGCTTTAAACTGCGCGTACCATCACCGAATGGAGTTAGCAGTTGGTGGATCTTTGTTGAACTTCGTCCTGAAGTGTCGTTGCACTGTTATGACTGACTGATGTGAGTGCATTCAAGCACGACATACGCTTTCTCGGCCCCTGTCGCGATTTTGTCTCACTGCACTTTCGAGCGCTCTGGCGGCAGAAACCTGAAGTGTGGCTTCAGCCGAACAAAACTTCATGAGTTTTTCTACGTATCTATAGTGTGTCGTGACCATATGTCAATTAATGGAGCTACATTGAATTTATGAAATCGCTTCAATCATTTGTAATAGCCCTGTATATGTAGGGTGATTCCGTGACGATGTTACAAGATTTCTAGGATTGTGAGGGTTATGGAGAAGGATAAACTATCAATTTGAGGTCAGAGTCCCTGTACCGGAAACGAACGAGTTGAAAGTTATCAGTGAAAACCCTTCTGATACCTCTCAAGTGAAATACATGTTCTGGTACTGTTGTTGCTAAGATTGTAGGTTAGGTAACTAGGAGAGATGGTAGTATGGACGAAAACATGGAAAAAAATGTCCAGTGAACTTGGACTCTAAAATGCATACCTGAGAACCTATGAGCACTTGTTCATCTTCGCTAGTGTGAAACACATCTCCTCTATTGAACAAGTGCGCAAAGCTCATAAGGTATACATTTCAGAGCCCATGTATACTACGCATTTTCATTATTTTGGTCCATACTACCACTTCTGAAAGCTGCATATCCCATCATCTCAGCAACAACAGTACCGGTACATGAATTCCACTTCAGAGGTATCATCAGAACGGTTTTCGCTGATAACTTTCGAATCTTTCTTTTCCTGTACAGGGACCCTGGCCTCAAATTGATAGTTTATCCTTCTGCATAATCTTCGTAATCCTAGAAATATTGTGACATCGTCACGGAATCATCCTGTATATATATATATATATATATATATATATATATATATATATATATATATATATATATCCACAGGCGTCGGCGCGTATTACTTTGACGCTCTGTCGCGTCGTTGGATGACGTTTCCTAACATGGGTTCTCAAGTAAAATTTGATGTCCTAAGTCCCCTCTACAGCATCTAGAAGTGTGTAACACGAATTGTGACAGGCCGTGTACATTTACAGGGTGTTAGAAAATTCCCGTTAGGAACCTCCAGGACTTCTCGCGGGGAGTGGGTATATAATATATTGAACACGAACCCATGTCCAGAAACGTTCCCTTTCCTTTCTACGACGATTTCAGTTCGTATGTTTAACTCATCTACTGCTGCCTGAGGAACTGAATTAACCGTGACACAGTACGATTATTAGATAAAAATTCGAAAGGAAACGAAACGGCCGGCCGTTGTAGCCAAGCGGTTCTAGGCGCTTCAGTCCGGAACCGCGCTACTGCTAGGGTCGCAGGTTCGAATCCTACTTCGGGCATGGATGTCTATCATGCCCTTACGTTAGTTAGGTTTAAGTAGTTCTAAGTTTAGGGGACTGATGACCTCAGATGTTAAGTCCCATAGTGCTTGGAGCCATTTGAACCATTTTTTTTAAACAAAACGAAAAACCCAATAATCACTTAAGCACATTTCTTTGCATTAACATTTAAACATTACGTGTTTACATGATTCCAGAACAGGAAATTACCCAGTACACTGTACGTACCGACGCCGGCCGCTGTGGACGAGTGGTTCTAGGCGCTTCAGTCTGTAACCGCGCGACCACTCCGGTCATAGGTTCCAATCCTGCCTCGGGCATGGATGTGTTTGATGTCGTTAGGTTAGTTAGGTTTAAGTGGTTCTAAGTTCTAGTGGACTGATGACCTCAGATGTTAAGTACTAAAGTGCTGCAACGCTCTGTGTTTGACCGGTCACGGCTCGCCTGTTGACGGGGGGACCGAGCAGCTCGTGTCCGGTCCCATACTACTCGGCTCGGTCACGTACTCGCCCCATGTCTGATGTCCGGATTCCGGACCCGCGGATAACCGAGCATGACCGGTCACCGCTGACGTCTCACCTCGCCTCGCCCCGGCTCGCGGCACCGTACTGTGCAAATCCAACGTGTCTCTCTCTCTCTCTCTCTCTCTCTCTCTCTCTTTCTTTTAATACAAAAGTAACATTTCCAAGAACGGGTACGTGACACAGCTAAATTCATAAAGCACCTGGAAAGTAAAATGATATTTCAATACAATCGCGGACAGAAGACGAATCTCGTTTCCAAACAAGAGATATTTTTCCTTTCATTTATAGGAAACATTACATAAGTGCTTTTCCTGTAATCTAGAAGACAACCATCTTCATAAAGAAAGCATACAAAGAACATTAAACATTTACAGACGTAACTTGTCATACGTTTCAATTGTTTGCAACATAAACAAAATTATAGTTATTGTTGATCGGCAGGAAATCACTAACGCGTTCCGGATTTAATTGGCTGCGGCATTTTGTTAGTAACATGCCGGCTTTACTAAAGCACCTTTCACTAGGTGCGCTTGTTGCTGGGATACATAAAATACGTCTTGCAACTGCAGCCAAACCTGTCGGATCTGATTCATGTCTGCTCCACCACTTTAAGATGTCATCATCATCTCCGGGGTGCATTAAAATGTACAGATCTACTTCATCTGCTGCGGATGATCTGTTGTTCCTCCATTCCTTGAAACGGGCTCTCTTTCCGGGTGGTGATGACACAGTACTTGAAGGATCTATGATAATAAATAAAAGAGACAAGTAATGCAGAACTGATATGGAAATCATCGAAACATTCCCGTAAGAGACCGATGACCTCGCTGTTTGGTCTCTCCCCCCAAACAACCCGACCCCCGTTCCCATAAAAACGAGATGTTTTACGTTAATGAAATATTATACGAGTCACAACATTCCCGTTTCTCTATAATACACTTTCCACTAACTATGCAAAAACGATTATGTTAATGATTGAATGTTGTACCTGCGTACGTAGCACACATTTGTCGCACATTGTTAAGAATTTCCTGCTTTTCACTTATTTCAAGCATATTACGAGGGCTGTCCAGAAAGTAAGTTACGATCGGTCGCGAAATGGAAACGACTATGAAAATCAGATAAATCTTTGCAAAGATGTGTTGGGTAGTGTCTCTAGTATGACTCTAGGTAGAATTATGGCGCTCTTTTCATTCCTAAGCTCTTAGTGAGCGCGTAAAGATGTTATAGAAAATAGTGTCTCCCGCCAAGTACGAGGGCCTGGTGAGAATTTCCCCCTGAAACTATGCAACCAACATTACATAACTGTCGTGCGGTTTTTTCTCCAAGGCAATTCTCAGCCTCATTCTGCAGGGGCAATGAAGATGTTCCTGAATCGTTTCAATTGGAAATGTTTGGTTACCCACAATACAGCCCGTAATTGTCTCCCACTGAGTTTCATCTCTGCCCAAACGAACCGCTGGCTATGAAGACAACATTTTGGCACAGACAACGAGCTTTAGGCCAGCGTAGAGAATTGGCGGAAAGCACTGGCGGCTGCCTTCTATGATGAGGGTATTGGAAAGTTGGTACAACGCTACGACGAATGTCTGAGTCAGAACGGCGACTTTCTGGACAGCCCTCGTAAGATAACGGAAGGACGGCCAAAGAAACGATCTTTGTGAGGTTTCTTGCAACTGTGTTTCTTTAAATGAGTGGTTCCCGACTGGAAAAACAATAAAGTGGAGCAGTTTATGCACGATACGTACCCAGTAGACGCAATGTTTTCATCTACAACCAACAGAAATGTACTCCATACTTGGCTTTTTAGACCTTCCCGTTTCTTTAATGTGTAAACACTGGTCTCAATCTTACGTCTTACTACACTGGCTTCCTCGCGCTGCATGATTACAGAAAGAGGCACACCACATATAAGAAGCCCGTACTGGCTGCAGTGTCACACGGATATTAACACGTGTAATGTGTTTGAAGCTATGTGCTACGTATTCGGTCACGGCTTCTATGCTCGGTCACAAGAACTAGTGCGGGTAGCCTATCCAGTTAGGGTGTGCTCGCCCCACCTCGTATTTTGTGCTCGCTTACTCGGTCATGCAGGACTCTATTAAGTACCATAGTGCTCAGAGCCATTTGAACATTTGTACGTACCTAACAATACTGACGCATTACAAAAGCGGGTCAATGTGTCTACCAGCAACGTTGTTACAGACATTGTACGTACGGAGCATGCTGTGGTACACACTCTCCGTCTCATCTGGTGGCTCTTTATTTTCTAATGCAGCGTCCAGAGCTCGTGCCAGGAGATCTTCCTCTGTTTGTACAGGAGTCTCGTAAACTAAACTTTACATACGAGCCCACAAAAAATAGTCCACGTCATCCTGTCTACACTATTGCGTGCCAGGTCAAGCAACTCTGAGACTTGTCTCTTTCCCTCAGCAGACGCGACGCGTGACACATCGTAATTTAAACCGTCGTAGGACGGTTCCGCAGATGATATCCTACTCAAAATACACTGATTAGCCAGAACATTATGACCACCTACCTAATAACCGGTATGTCTAAATTTGGCATGATTAACAGCTGCGACGCGTCGTGGGAGGGAAGCAATGAGGTTAAAAGGTCGATGGAGGGAGCTGGCACCACATATGCACATACAAGTCACCTAATACCCGTAAATTCCGGAGGAAGGGCGAGGGGGGGCACGAGCTCTGTCGCCACGTTTAATCACATGCCATATGTGTAAGATTGGGTTCAGATTTGGATAGCTGGAGAACCAGCACATTAATTGAAAACGCACCTGAGTTCCTCGAACAACTCTATCACACTCCTGGCCTTTTGACATTGGTCATTAACTTACTGAAATATGCCAGTGCCGTCGGAAAACATGATCGTCATTAGGTGTGTACGTGGTCTGCAACCAGTGTACGATACACCTTGGCCGTCATGGTGCCTTGCACGAGAGCCACTGGACCCATGAATCCAACTTCAATGTTCGCCACAGCATAATGGAGCCGCCACCAGCTTGTCTCTGTCCCGCAGAGCTGCTCCTCTGGAAGACGACGGATTTGCGCCCTTCCATGACATGATGATGGTTCAAATGGTTCAAATGGCTCTGAGCACTATGGGACTTAACATCTGAGGTCATCAGTCCCCTAGAACTTACAACTACTGAAACCTAACTAACCTAAGAACATCACACACACCCATGCCCGAGGCAGGATTCGAACCTGCGACCGTAGCAGTCACGCGGTTCCCGACTGAGCGCCTAGAACCGCACAGCCACCGCGGCCGGCCTGACATGATGAAAAAGGTATCGGGATTCATCAGATCAAGCAACGCTCTCCCACTGCGCCAACATCCAGTGCCGATGGTCACACGCCCATTTCAGTCGTAGGTGCCGATGTCATGGTGTTAACGTAGGCACACTGACGGGTCGTCTGCTGCGGAGGCCCATCGTTAGGAGTGCTCGGTGCACTGTGTGTTCAGACACACTCGTGCTCCGCCATACATTAAAGTCTGATGTTAGTTCCGCCACAATTCGTCGCCTGTCCTGTTTTACCATTCTGCCCAGCCTACAACGTCCGTCATCTGAAATGAGGGATGGCACGCAACCCCACGATGTCTGGAAGTGGTTTCACCTTGGTTTTGCCACGTGTTGAAGACTCTTACCACAGCACTCCTCGAACATCCAGCAAGTCGTGCAATTCCCCTACTGCCCGTGTCGAGCCTTCGAGCCTTGAGAATCTGCCCTCGGTCAAACCCAGATAGATCGCGCGCCCTTCGCATTCCACACACGGACACCAAGCTCACTGAAACTACATGCAATGTGCATGTGTCTGACTAGCAATCATTCCTCGCCAGGTGACGCTGCTGTCTCCTGGATATATTGCTTGGAAATTCACCGACCTACTATCGATATAAACCGATATATATATATATATATATATATATATATATATATATATATATATATATATATATTGCTTGGAAATTCACCGACCTACTATCGATATAAACCGGTCCAGGAGATAGCAGCGTCACCTGGCGAGGAATGATTGCTAGTCACACATGCACATTGCATGTACTTTCAGTGAGCTTGGTGTCCGTGTGTAGAATGCGAAGGGCGCGCGATCTATCTGGGTTTGACCGAGGGCAGATTCTCAAGGCTCGACACGGGCAGTAGGGGAATTGCACGACTTGCTGGATGTTCGAGGAGTGCTGTGGTAAGAGTCTTCAACACGTGGCAAAACCAAGGTGAAACCACTTCCAGACATCGTGGGGTTGGGTGCCATCCCTCATTTCAGATGACGGACGTTGTAGGCTGGGCAGAATGGTAAAACAGGACAGGCGACGAATTGTGGCGGAACTAACATCAGACTTTAATGTATGGCAGAGCACGAGTGTGTCTGAAGACACAGTGCACCGAGCACTCCTAACGATGGGCCTCCGCAGCAGACGACCCGTCAGTGTGCCTACGTTAACACCATGACATCGGCACCTACGACTGAAATGGGCGTGTGACCATCGGCACTGGATGTTGGCGCAGTGGGGGGAGGGGGGGGGCATGGGGTTCACGCCTGAGCCTCAGGACGTGCGCTAGCAGCGCATGTCGGGTGTTTCAAGCGTCAACTTCGCGTCTCAATATCTCTGGATGTAATGGGAATATTGCGATGCAATCAACGCCATTGTGTATGTGCTTTGTCATGCTATGGATTGCTGAAGAAAAAGTATAGGAGGTCCATTTAAAAAAACAAATTTGTGTTAAAAAACACATACTTTCATTTTAGAATGTTTCCAAATATGTACATTCATGGGCCCCAGCCCTACATTGATACCGGTGAAAGTCGTTTTCCAATAGCTGTTATTATTCCAGAGATATTTTGGGTGGACAAGATAGCTGGGACACACTGTATATATATATATATATATATATATATATATATATATATATATATATATATATATATATATATATATATATATAGTGTGTCCCAGATATATATATATATATATATATATATATTATATAAAACGACGAAAAAATCACTACACCTAGGAGTTGTGGGACATAAATGGAAGTTGCTAGGCGTGTTTCTACATCTGAACGCTGATGTCTATGCAGATTCTGCGCCCATAGCATAAGAGTGGCTCTAATCGCGCCACTATGCGGATTCGAATCAAGTTTGTTTTCAATACACGCTGATACGTTCGTGAGCGCTAGTTACGTTTGAGATTGAACGCGGCGAACTGACGATAGTCAAGACTGTCTTTAAACCGATAAAGACGCCATTATCAACAACTCACTGAGTTTGAACGAGGTCGTGTATCAGGGCTACGAAAAGCTGAATGTTCCTTCTGCGATACTGCAGGAAGACATGGCAGGAATGTAGCCACAGTACGTGACTGCTGTCGGGGGTGGTCACGAGAATGTACGGCCGCAAGAAGAACGGGCACCGGACGGCCATGTGGCACTACCGAGAGAGAAGACCATCGTGTTTGCGTATGGCTCTGGCGCGGCGTACTGCATCTGCAGCAGCAATCTGAGCAGCAGTTGGCCCCACAGTGACACAACGAACTGTTACAAATCGTTAACTTCAAGCACGGTTCTGAGCCTAAGTTACTTCAAGCAGAGCTCGGATATAGACTTCCAGTAGCTTGTAGTCCACTGACACGAAACAACCGCCATTTCGGACTTCAGTGATGTTAAGCAAAAGTTCATTGGAGGGAAGGGTAGAAGTCTGTTGTGTTTTCTGACGAACGAAGGTTCTAGCTCGGTGGCAGTGGTGGCCGTGTGTTGGTTAGGAGGAGGTCGGTTGAGGGCCTGCGAATAACCTTGAAACGTCTCTGTTAGATTCGTTTCATAATGTGTAACTTGTATTTCTTGTTGTCACGCTCCGTTATCTGTAATTAAGTTTTGTACTTTGTGTTTGACCCCATTCATCCCTCTTTATAATCTGTAGTGTGTATGTTGAATAAGTCTGATGTATGGTAGCAGTACAGCATCTGGCTGTCTGCTGTGGTAGCAACAGTGTAGCCAACGTAGCTTTCTCAGCCAAGGCAAAGAGATTTGTACCCTTTCGGTAGTAATAATGGGCGTATGGCATTCGTGGCCGGTAGACCCCTCGCGGGGCGGTTCGGCCGCCGCTCCACAAGTTCTTTAACGCCACTACGGCGACTTGCGAGTGAATGAGGATGAAATGATAATGAAAGAGAAACAACACCCAGTCATCTCGAGGCAGAGAAAATCCCTGACCCCGTCGGGAATCGAACCCGGGATCCCGTGCGCGGGAAGCGAGAACGCTACCGCAAGACCACGAGCAGCGGACCTGTCGGTAGTAATTCGACTGTAGTCAAGTTGGTGGCAGAAAGGACCCCTTTGGTCTCTTCCGGCTACCTGGGGGACGTTCGTTGTAGGGAGAGCGTGCTCTCGTTGCCCGGAACAGGACCTCAGGTGAGTGAAGATGGCAGTCTTAAGAGAGAGCTGGGATTGGTGAGTGTGTTAATGTGTGATGGTGTGTAACCATTCTGATGTACACGTTTGATTTGCCAGTCAGTTTCAAAGTTCGGTAGCCGAATCCTTATATTTTTTAGTGTGCAGTCACGAGTATATTTTCTGTATTTATTAAGTTTTTCCGGTGCTTGCTTTGTGTAACCTGAATACGTGGTGTAGGTAGTTCATTACCCAAGCGCAGGTTTAAAATTCAGTTGTATGACTTCTCTTTTAACTGGAATGCATGTGCGATCTTTCCTCGTGCGAATGTGTTTTATTTCTTCTACTTTTCATTTCGTTTCAATTTTAAAATTATATAGCTTTTTTCATACCACCATGTGTAATTTCAGTACACTATTCAGTAACTTTTATTCTTAATTCCGAGTGATATTTTATTGCAATTTGTGCCTACAAGATTTACATTTGTTTTCTTGAAGTTTTCACGAGTATTAATAATTTTGATTTGTTCATGAATATTCACGGCATTTGCGGATGATTCATGCCAGCGTAGCTTAGTTTGATGTGCAAGGTGATGCAGATAAATCGCTTTGTCGGAAAGTGTTCCATAGCATTCTTATTCAAAATAATTTAGTCATAGCGATAGGGATGAACCTCTGAGCCTCCGACTTACTGTGATAGGCAAATTTGCTTTTATCTCTGTTCTAGTCTGCGAATCGTGTACGTTTGCGTGAACTTGCCCAAAGAGGGCCGAGGAATTCCTTTTCATTTATCACCACAACGTACCGCAGCACAACGTACTGCAGACTTCATTGGTGGGCCATCAACAAGCGTCAGCGTGCGAATTCAACGAAATATCAGCGATGTAGGATATCGGAGCTGAAAAGCTGAAGGCCCACTCGTGTACCCTTGATAACCGTACGACACAAGGCTTTATGCCTCGCCAAGGCCCGTCAACACCGACGTTGGACTGTTGATGGGTGGAAACATGTTACCTGGTTGGACGAGTCTCGTTTCAAATTGTATCTGGCGGATGGACGTGTACGTGTATGGGAACAACCGCATGAACCCGTGGACCCTACATGTCAGCAGGTGAGTGCTCAAGCTGGTGGAAGTTCTGTAATGGAGTGGGTCGTGTGCAGTTGGAGTGACATGGGACCCCTAATACGTTTAGATACGATTCTGACAGGTTACATGTACGTAAGCATCCTGTCTGATCACCTGCATCCAGTCATGTGCATTGCGCATTCCAAGGGACATGGGCAATTTCAGCAGGACAATGCGACACTCCACACGTCCAGAATTGTTACAGAGTGGCTCCATGAACATTTCTATGAGTTTGAGCACTTGCACTGGCCACCAAACTCCCCAGACATGAACATTATTGACCATATCTGGGATGCCTTACAACGTGCTGTTCAGAAGAGATCTCTACCTGCTCGTACTCTTACAGGTTTATGGACAGCCCTGCAGGATTCATAGTGACAATTCCCTCCACAACTACTTCAGCCATTAGTCGACTCCATGCCAGGTCGTATTAGCCGACCGGTGTGGCCGAGCGGTTCTAGGCGCTTCAGTCTGGAACCGCGCGACCGCTACGGTCGCAGGTTCGAATTCTGCCTCGGGCATGGATGTGTGTGATGTCTTTGGGTTGGTTAGGTTTACGTAGTTCTAAGTTCTAGGGGACTGATGACCTCAGATGTTAAGTCCCATAGTGCTTAGAGCCATTTGAACCATGTGAACCACGTCGTGTTGCGGCACTTCTGCGTGCTCGTGGGGGCCCTACACGATATTAGGCAGGTGTACATATATATAAACCGAAAACAATGCCAAGGATGATAGTTTTACTTTCCATTTTTTTTCTCTTTTTTAGTGGATCCGTTTGGGTGAGGCGTTATGATACCCTTGCATATAGTAGGTTAAACAATTTATACGAAAGGAGCCACTTCAGACGTCTGCTTCAGCTGCTGCCGGCTTTCCACCTCGGAGGTCTCTGGCCCTCGTCCAGGGGCAGACAAGCTCCTGACTATCTGACTCTGCTCTGGGCAGACGTTGCTATGGTGAGCTGCCTTGCTACACTGTGTCCACGTTGTGATCTCTTGCGCCACGGCGCGCCTCATCTGGGGTTACTTGGCCACCTGTACGAAGCGCTGATGCAATAGTTGGACACCGACTTTCTGGCATCAGTGGTCTTGCCTTGCCGTTTGGTGTCATCACTTTCTCACCTGCATCTGCATGACTACTTTGAGCCGCATGCTGACCACGACACCTTCCCTGTCGACTGTACACACCTTGTGTTCTACGGGCGTTGGCCTCTCTGAGCGTCGGCACGACACTCTATGTTATTAATGTGTGGTTTATCAATGTTGTTTTATTGACGACTAATTGGACATCTATCAGGCACCGACTCACCGCCCACTGCCATCGCACCTGGCTGGCGGACTACCAGCATTCTCTCCACAACAACCCCATTCCACCCCCCCCCCCCCCCATGGTAGCCGTCTACCCCGATCGTTATAGTGGTATGGGGTCCTTATAAGATAATGTCTGGTTTTGTACTATCGTGAAATAGGAGAGAGTGTGCCAGGGATATGATCCACGATTTGGCGCGGCAATCATTAAAACAAATGCTTTTTAGTTAAGGCGAAATATTTTCGCGAAATTTCAATCACCAACTTCCTCTTCCGTATCCGGAATTATTTTATTGAATCGCAGCTGCGAGGGATAGACGACAGACGACAGTCGTGATGAAATGAGAGATATCAGATCTCGGAAGGATAGATTTAGGTGTTCGTTTTCCCCGTGTCCTATTCGAGAGTGGGATGATTGAGAAATGGTTTTAAAATGGTTCGATGGACCCTCTACCAAACACTTTAGTGTGAATTGCCGAGTAGTCATGTAGATGCAAATGTACAAGTCTTCTGGACAGGTCTAATGCAACATGATAACGTAATCATATTTTACATACTACATTCCATTGGTCATCTCGTGGCCCATAAGTTCATAAAGAAAAATAGTTTACAATTTGACTTTATTGTTAATTTTCTTGCTTCATTACGTTCCTCCTAGTGTTGACCATTTCAGAGGAAACGCGTTATGTAATATTCTCGATAGTTTCATAACAAAACCATAATTCATAAACTTGAAAAGCCATAATTTTCTATTTTAATGCCTGTTGAGCTTCGTCGTCGTGATGACTGTGGATTATATTACTTCACTAAATGCAGGAACTAGCCACCTTTTATGTACCATAAATTTTGGCAACGTTGTGAGTGACGTACCACTCCGTGACACCAGCGGTCTGCAGCTTTTCATTTTTAGATAGCGCCACTCGACTAAATATTCAACGAACAGAGTGTTCTTGCACATTTCTGCCATTAGTTGTGGAAGCTACAAGTACGTGCATTACACATGAGATGGTCACAAACCACTTTTGTTTGGAAATGGTAAAACAAGTCTGTAGACTTCTTGGAAACTGCCGATAAAATGGAACACCTGAGTAACTGAAGGTAAGTTGCTGGAAATAGCCGGTCGACGGTGGCCGAGCGGTTCTAGGCGCTTCAGTCTGGAACCGCACGACCGCTACGATCGCAGGTTCGAATCCTGCCTCGGGCATGGATGTGTGTGATGTCCTTAGGTTAGTTAGGTTTAAGCAGTTCTAAGTTCTAGGGGACTGATGACCTCAGCAGTTAAGTCCCGTACTGCTCAGAGCCATTTGAACCATTTTTTGCTGTAAATAATTTGTATGCGCAGACCTTTCTGTGTAAGAGCTAAATTTCACAAATTTTTTCTTCAGCCACTGGAAAGAGAAAAAATGTTATTTCCGTACGTTATGGGGTTAACTTTCCGACAGCACACATTACTGTGGAAACAAGGGCGAGAATAGGAATTGCACAAAATGGGTCTGATTAATGGAATTAGGTACATTGGTGGATGGTTTAGTAAAAAGACAGATGAATTTAACTCTAGTTTTTCTGTCGTATACTCATAATGTTATCTTGAGCTGGAGATAACTTTGTAGCATATTCCAAATATTTTATTCCACTTAATCACTTTCTAGCTATCAAAATTAAAGGAGAAAGATTACAGAATTCCATATAAATGTGGAAATTAAACGCTACAGTGCATATTTGTATAACAATGTGTTAGAAATACGGTTTAAAAGTGCCACGAAGTTGCCCAGTTTTACGGTATTTTTGTTTATCCCAATATGCGCTTTCTATAGTCTGAATTGACTTTAAACATATTTAGCCAGCGGCACTGACGCGGTGACAACACCGGTTCCCGTCAGATCCCGAAGTTCAGCCCTTGTAATCTCCCCACGGAAAATTACCCTCTACCACGCAATAATTAATAATGGTCAATCAAATCATCCACATTTATTTACGTTTGAATAGTATCTGAGCAGATTTTCTAGTAATATATGCGCCGACAGCTCGTCGACGCCAAGGTATTTTTCTAGTACGTTTATTCTTTGGAACAACAGAGGTACAGAGATGTATGCTCCATGGTTATTATAGAGAGAGGAGAGAGAAAGGAACAGCTTCGGAAAGTATCGGTTGGAAGATTTTCGGATTGCTAAAGGAGATTTTTTTACTCTTCTTCGCGCTAAAGCGAGACAGGAAAGTTTGTGCCGCTAGCGTGGTAGATAAAGAGAAAGAAGGACTTGTAAAAGTAAATTGCATGGGACTTAAAATCCACGGAAACGGAACATGTACGGAAATGGATTCAATATACAATTTTCCTCAGAAATAAGGTTTGTGACCATTTTATTCTAGAGTGAATGACGAATGTGTTCTCTGTCTGAATCATTGATGATTGTCTGGGCCCTGTACTTAATTGGGAAGTTTCAGCTGTGACGAAGAGAGCCTGCAATCTCTGAGTTTTATTGAAATCGTCCAAAAAGGCTTCGTCCACATCTGAAATTTTAGATCTGTCGTAAACTGAACGAAGTGTTCAAACGATCGATTTTTTCCCAACTGAATGCAGCGCTTAATAATAATAACGTATGTAAAGATCTTTTCTAGCAAGCCAGCCGCTGAATATTAAGACGAAGGGCTCCACCAGAGATTCTACTAGGCTGATTTCATGTAACTTATATTTGAACTGTACACAGATAAAGGACAGAGAGAGAGAGAGAGAGAGAGAGAGAGAGAGAGAGAGAGAGAGAGAAAGAGAGAGCGAATGGAATTCTAGAAGTTACTCAGAATCCCCCCATTAGTATAATTTTTTTGTCTGTCTTTGCACGGATAAGCCTGATAAGAAAACCTAAGCCCTTGACTTTATTGTACAGAATTGTGTATGAGGGTGAGAGAGCGATAAAGGCGACAGATACACTTCTGTACAGACAAAACATTACACTAAGTTAGCGGCTAGCTGCATTAACACACACACACATAGACTTTCATCAAAACCAAAGCAGTAAGAGAATTCATTAGACCCTGTCGGGCTTAGCTAGTACTTTGATGGTTGACCGTCCGGTTGCGTCGAGCACTGTTGGCAAGCGGGGTGCATTCAGCTCTTGTGAGGCCAATTGAGGAGTTACGTGATTCTGAAGTAGCGACTCGGGTCACGATAACTGATAACGGTGGGGAGAGCGGTGTTCTGACCACGTGCCCCTCCTTATAAGCATACAGTGACGTCTGACGTCTGACGTCTGAGGATGACACAGCGATCGGTCGGTACCGTTGGCCCTTCCGAGAACTGTTCCGACGGAGTTTTATACATATTAAAATCTTCATCAGTAGATCATAAACTTATCGACAGTTATTTTGGGTCTGTACAAATGAACAATTTTTTCATGTACTGCACTTCGTGAGTTGAAAATTTACAAATTATTACTCGATAGATGTACTTACTTTGTGATGTAGTTATTGTTGCTCCTATTTTTCGCACTTATAAGAATGGAACTTTAAGGTTCGCAGATGACATTGTAATTCTGTCAGAGAGAGCAAAGGACTTGGAAGAACAGTTGAACGGAATGGACAGTGTCTTGAAAGGAGGGTATAAGATGAACATCAACAAATGCAAAACGAGGATAATGGAATGTAGTCGAATTAAGTCGGGTGATGGTGAGGGAATTAGATTAGGAAATGAGACACTTAAAGTAGTAAAGGAGTTTTGCTATTTGGGGAGCAAAATAACTGATGATGGTCGAAGTAGAGAGGATATAAAATGTAGACTGGCAATGGCAAGGAAAGCGTTTCTGAAGAAGAGAAACTTGTTAACATCGAGTATTGATTTAAGTGTCAGGAAGTCGTTTCTTAAAGTATTTGTATGGAGTGTAGCCATGTATGGGAGTGAAGCATAGACGATAAATAGTCTAGACAAGAAGAGAATAGAAGCTTTCGAAATGTGGTGCTACAGAAGAATGCTGAAGATTATATGGGTAGATCACATAACTAATGAGGAAGTATTGAATAGAATTGGGGAGAAGAGCAGTTTGTGGCACAACTTGACTAGAAGAAGGGATCGGTTGGTAGGACATGTTCTGAGGCATCAAGGGATCACCAATTTAGTACTGGAGGGCAGCGTGGAGGGTAAAAATGGTAGAGGGAGACCAAGAGATGAATACACTAAGCAGATTCAGAAGGATGCAGGCTGCAGTAGGTACTGGGAGATGAAGAGGCTTCCACAGGATAGAGTAGCATGGAGAGCTGCATCAAACCAGTCTCAGGACTGAAGACGACAACAACAACAACAACAACAACAACAAGAATGGAACAAACCTTTTTCGTTGACTAGTGTACAAAAGGAGCGCAGCATCCGCAGTGTTGCTGGCTAACATGTTTTCTTTTTTTTTCTTGTTTTAGCATCGTAAATTAGTCTAAAGTCACAGTTAAAGCTTGCTACCATTTTCTGAAAGTACTACTAAAGTCGACTGGGTATATGCATTAAAAATTTATGGCCTTAAAATTTAATATAAGCTTCTGTATCTCTAAAAAATAATCGCTTTGCTTGTAACGTACTGAACGAGACTTATGTATTTTACAGGCCTTTTAGAAACTGATATGCTTGACTGGTTACCAAGTGTAGTATTGACTGGTTAACTAAGTTATACTGAATATTACAAAGGTAATACAGTACATGTTACATGAAAGTATTAATATCACATATTCTACCCAAAAGTAGTAATGTAATAAACCTTACCGACATTTAAAATGAATAAAGAAAAAAATGACTCAGATATCACATATGACTTAAATAACACATAGATGGGATGAAATTACATTTGATAACAGAACAGAAACGTATGGTCATTTATTTATTATTAGTACTGCGTTTTTTCAGGGCTGTGGGTGCGTTGCGTAAGTAAATTATTTAAGCTTTTAAATAATATTTTGTTGGGTGTATCCGTTTGCTCATTTAGAATGTCATCTGGATAAGCACATTTATGAGAATAAATCTGGGTTACACACCGCGTGCAATTTCACTCGGTGTAAATGAACAACTGTTTCAACAGAAATGAGAAGTTAAGAAGAATCTACATTCAGACAGCTACTCCGTCTTCCACTGTCCTTTTGACTGCTCGGCCGCGGTGAGCCTCCTGGTGTTGATTACATTAACCCAATTCTCTTACTGTTATCCGTCCACACAAAGCACCTCCGTGCTGGGGAGCTGTTTCCAGAAAGCTGCCACAGCTGTCAGCTTATCTGCGCCTCCGTCTACAAAACTCGGCACTTTATGTGGCCGCGCCCTAGCAGATGTATCACAGAGGGACACTTTTTCCTGTCGAGCCCTGGCACGCATAACACATACGTATGGTTGGTCGCCGATGGTCTTCCTCCAGGCCGTCGCATCGCATTAGGTAGGAGAACCAGCCGGCTTTTTCTCTTCTCTCTCTGCCTCACGTTTCTCTGCTAACAGAATCAGGAGGTCGTAACGCGATACGATATACAGGCTGTTTCAAAAATATCCGTCCCGTTCGATAAGAGTACATCTTCTAAATGAATTAAGATAGAAATTAGGGGTCAGTTGTAATTTACACATAAGGCTACGAAGTTCTTATCACCAAAACAGCGTTCTTACTTCACAAGGACACATCTTTTATATGTGTACACCTAAAAACTTTCAGTAAATTTTAAATTTACGTTTGGGACCAAATTGTCAGCAACATTTCCTCAATTACTACTTCAGTTATGCTTAATCGTATAGATACAAAATTCCGTCTTGTGCGACTAAATATTTTATTTTGGTCAACCAAACATGTGTCTCCTGTTCATGCTAGACATCATCACTGGTCTATAACATACAAAAAATTTGATTAAACTTATTTTGTTAGATCAGTACAGATTCTTGGCTGCTTATTTAATTTAAGTAACCTAACTACTGGCCATTAAAATTGCTACACCACGAAGATGACGTGCTACAGACGCGAAATTTAACCGACAGGAAGAAGATGCTGTGATATGCAAATAATTAGCTTTTCAGAGCATTCACACATCGTTGGCGACGGTGGCTACACCTACAACTTGATGACATGAAGAAAGTTTCCAATCGATTTCTCATACCCAAACAGCAGTTGACCGGCGTTGCCTGGTGAAACGTTGTTATAAAGCCTCGTGCAAGGAGGAGAAATGCGTACCATCACGTTTCCGACTTTGATAAAGGTCGGATTGTAGCCTATCGCGATTGCGGTTAATCGTATCGCGACATTGCTGCTCGCGTTGGTTGAGATCCAATGACTGTTAGCAGAATATGGAATCGGTGGCTTCAGGAGGGTAATACGGAACGCCGTGCTGGATCCCAACGGCGTCGTATCACTAGCAGTCCAGATGACAGCCATCTTATCCGCATGCCTGTAACGGATCGTACAGCCACGTTTCGATCCCTGAGTCAACAAATGGGGACGTTTGCAAGACAACAACCATCTGCACGAACAGTTCGACGACGTCTGCAGCAGCATGGACTATCAGCTCGGAGACCATGGCTGCTGTTACCCTTGACGCTGCATCACAGACAGGAGCGCCTGCGATGGTGTACTCAAAGTCGAACCTGGGTGCACGAATGGCAAAACGTCATTTTTTCGGATGAATCCAAGTTCTGTTTACAGTATCATGATGGTCGCATCCGTGTTTGGCAACATTGCGGTGGGCGCAAATTGGAAGCGTATATTCGTCATCGCCATACTGGCATATCACCCAGCGTGATGGTATGGGGTGCCATTAGTTACACGTCTCTGTCACCTCTTGTTCGCACTGACGGCACTTTGAACAGTGGACGTTACATTTCAGATGTGTTACGATCCGTGACTCTCTCCTTCATTCGATCCTTGCGAAACCCTACATTTCAGCAGGATAATACACGAATACATGTTGCAGGTCCTGTACGTGCCTTTCTGGATACAGAAAATGTTCGACTGCTGCCCTGGCCAGCACATCCTCCAGATCTCTCACCAATTGAAAACGTCTGGGCAATGGTGGCCGAGCAACTGGCTCGTCACAATACGCCATTCACTACTCTTGATGAACTGTGGTATCGTGTTGAAACTGTATGGGCAACTGTACCTGTACACGCCATCCAAGCTCTGTTTGACTCAATGCCCAGGCGTAGCAAGGCCGTTGTTAGGGCCAGAGGTGGTGGTTGTGGGTACTAATTTCTCAGGATCTATGCACCCAAATTGCGTGAAAATGTTATCACATGCCAGTTCTAATATAATTTTTTTGTCCAATGAATACCCGTTTATCATCTGCATTTCTTCTTGGTGTAGCAATTTTAATGGCCAGTGGTGTATTTACATAAATATAGCATTTTTTACATTTACATTCACTGTTATTTCCTTTTCATGAATCCGTGTGTTCTGTTTGCACTAAATGCTCTTAGTTCTAGTTTCCAATTAATAGGTCACATTTAAACATATCCCTGCAAATAATCTAGCCTGAAAATCGAAGAGCAGGAGGCGAAAATTTGAGCTCTTCCGGTAGAGTTAGCAAACTCGAAATCTGAATTACGTCAAATGCAAGGCAAAGAAAGAGAAGGGATGCTGGGAAAAGGTGCCAAGCAAACGGCGAGGGAAGAGTTTCATTCAGATGCAGAGAAATTTAGGGTGCAGCTGAAAATTACTAAGAAACTTACAGATGAGTCGAGTGAAAAACGGAACTGAAAAGAAAGAAATATTTCACTTGATAGGGAGCAGCGACTGGACGGGTGTAAGCCAGCAGCTGTAGGAAATATTAGATGCAGGGTACTACGTCATAAGATTTATGAAACCAAGTGCTAGTATTAGCCAGGTAACGGAAAACATAGGACAAATGGGGGAGGATTTTAATAAAAACGATGAGGTGTTGATAGTAATGTGATCTGGAAACAGTGTAGCCAAAAACGAAAAATACGGTATTACAGTTGATGTGGACGATATAGTAGCAGGTACTGAGAGTACAAATGTAGTTTTTTTGGAGGTTCTTAGGCGCCATGACAATCGCTGTGTTATCCCTTCTGTAAAGCGAGTGTACATGGAGCTGAGAGGGCTCCTTCAGGTGGGCGCAAAAACACAAATTGTTTTTGATTCAGTAGTTGCTCTAGGAAGACGAGGTCATACTTCTCATGGGCTGCACCTAAATAGCATGGGTGAGGACAAGTTAGCAGATCTATTAGCAAAAAACGTAAGGTGGCTACCAGCATACCGTCAAATCCTTGTAGTTATTGGGGTTAGCTGAGACACCGACGTTAGGTGAAATTCAGCATTCACACAGACAGAATTAAAGAATATTAAATTGACAGAGTTATTATCTCATATATTCGTAATTATAGAGAGGAAAGTAATATCAGCTTTCTTTATCTGAATAGTATGTGGGTAAAATAAAGTGACTGAGTTGTTAATTTATTTACAAGAACTTAGTAGTTTGACAGATATTGATGTCATTTGCTTGTGAGAATACCATACATCCACAGGGACAGAAAATCTTAATGTAAGTGGTTAGAAGTTAGCTGCATATTCATATGGATCCATTATGGCCAAAGGAGAAGTTTTCAGATTCATAAAAAGGATATAAATACAAAACTGTAGAAACAAGTAAATTCTGTATAGATCAAGATGTGCTGTGCCTGTGACTTACTATTGGCGAATGTAATATTTGCTCTCTGACAGACAGAAGAAAGGGATTACTCATTTATGGTGATTATAGTGGAAATTTCTAAAATTAATCTGACAGGAAAAGCGATCTAGATTTGTTTCAGCCACTTATAACTTGGTATCAGCCACAAATATCCCTGCCCAAGGTGCACAAGGTTGTAGTACCCTTATAGGTAAATATTCATTCAACAAGCAGAAGTTAAAGTGATTACTGCCTATTCGGTGATAAACTAATTATCAGATCGCGATACACATTTAGTCACATTACAGAATTTAGCTCCATGTAATGCTTGAAAACGCTAAGAAAACAGCGAGGCTGACTAATTACAAAACCACCTATGATTTTAAAGAAAGATTAGACAATGTTGACTGGAGGGAAGTTTACGATGAGCCTAATGCTAATTCTAAACTCAAAATACTGCATAACGAGTACGTACATACGGAATCGGCTCCCAGATATGTGACTGGCTTGAAAACTTCCTACGTAACAGTACCCAGCATATTGTCCTCGACGGTAAGTGTTCATCGGAGACAGGGATAACATCAGGAGGCCCCAGGAAGTGTCATAGGACCGTTGCTATTTTCTATATACATAAATGATCTGGCAGAATGGGTGGGCACCAATAAGAAATTTTTCGCTGATGATGCTGTGGTGTACAGGAAGGCGTCAAAATAAGTGACTGTAGCTTGACACAAGACGACCTAGACAAAATTGTAGTTGTGATTAATCGTAGCTGGCTCTTAATATAGAAAAAGTCAGTTAATGTGAATGAGTAGGAAGAGCAAACCCGTAATATTTGGATACAGCATTAGTAGTGTCCTGCATGACACAGTCACGTCATTTAAATATCTGGTTGTAACGTTACGTAACGACATAGAATGGGACAGGCATGTGACGATTATGGTAGGGAAGTAGAATGGTTGACTTTGATTTATTGGGAGAATTTTAGGAACGTGTGGTTCATCTGTAAAGGAGACGGCATACAGGACGATAGTGCGATCTATTCTTGAGTACTGCTCAAGCGTTTGGGGTCCGCACCAGGTCGGATTGAATGAAGACATCAAAGGAACTCAGAAGTGAGCTGCTAGATTTGTTACCCGTAGGTTCGATCAGCATGCAAGTGTTACGGATATGCTTTGGAAATTCAAGCGGGACACTCCGGAGGGAAGAAGACATTCATATCGAAGAACAATACTCAGCAAGTAGAGAGAGCCGGCATCTGAAGCTGACTACAGAACGATCCTACTGCCGCCAACACACATTTCGCATAGGGACCGCGAAGATAAGAAACGAGAAACTAAGGCTATTAGGCATATAGATAGTCGTTTCTCTCTCTCTCTCTCTCTCTCTCTCTCTCTCTCTCTCTCTCTCTCTGCGGGTGGAACAGGAAAGGAAACAACTAGTTCTGGTGTGGGGTACCCTCCGCCACGCACCATACGGTGGCTTGCGGAATTTATGTACAGATGTAGATGTACCCATTTTAGAAAGTAGTCGGGAACTGAAAGAACAGGTAATAAAATAAATTACACGCGGAGTACTGGTAAAATGCAGACAGCAAAACAAGCCATGAAAGATGACACTTCATCTTTCAAAGAGAATAGAAGCATTACAAAAGGCAGTTCTCGTGTAGCAGATATTTTTAATAAAGACTTTTTTAAAAAACAGATGAGAAAATTAGTGCAATTAGGTCAGAAGAGAAAGAAAAACAGTACACTGAAGGAAGGTAGGAAGGAGAATTAGGATTTAACATCCCATTGACAATGAGGCCATTAGAGACAGCGCAAAAGTTCGGATTCGAAAGGACAAGAAGATAATCGGCGGTGCCCTTGCAAAGAAACCATTCTAGAGTGATTTAGAGGAATCCCTGAAAACATAAATCTGGATGGCCGGAGGCAGAGTAGAACTGCCCTCCTCAAAAATGGTGTAAATGGCTCTGAACACTATGGGACTTAATTGCTGAGGTCATCAGTCCCCTAGAACGTAGAACCACTAAATCCTAACGAACCTAAGGACATCACACACATCCATGCCCTAGGCAGGATTCGAACCTGCGACCGTAGCCGTCGCGCAGTTCCTGACTGAAGCGCCTAGAATCGCTCGGCCACTCCGGCCGGCAACTACCGTCCTCCCTAGAGTGAGTCCAGTGTGCCAACCACTGCACTACCTGTCTCGGTTACATTGAAAAAGCAACACAGAGCACATTTAGTAAAATAAAAGTTGATGACACATCCCGGTCTCAAATAAGGAAAATCACTATGACTCTAAAAGTTCATATGGGTTGTACAATATCTCAAATAAGACACTAAAAAGTGTTATCCATATAATATGTTCTGTTCTTAGTCACTAATGTTAACTCAGGGTGTTTCCCCAGAGAAATTGGTATTTGCCATTCTCAGGCCTCTCTATAAAAAGGGTGAATTTCAGTAACTATTACCCACTGTCAATCCTTATATTAGTTCTAAAGTTTTTGAGAAGGTAGTGTAGTGGAGGGTTGTCATTCACCATGCACTAACTGGATATTTATCCAATCACAGTTTAGTTTTCAAAAGGGCCATTCTACTGAGTCACCTATTTATACATACACTGAGGAAATAATAAAATCTTTAAATTACAAAATATCAGCAACTGGTACCTTCTGTGACTTATCGCAGGTATTTGATTGCGTCATTCATAATACTCTATAAGGGAAGTTAAGTTTTTGTTGAACACATAGTTCAGCAAATGTCTGGTTTAGTTCCTATTTAAGAAACAGAAAGTGGAAAGCTGCCCTAGGCGATTCGAGCAATATAAAGAAGGAAGACATATCATCTGCATGGGAAGAAATTACAGTGGCAGTGCCACAGGGTTCGATCATTGGCCCACTACTATTCTCGATTTATGTTAATGTCTGCTATTTCATTTTAATCAGTAGACAGAATTAGCCCGATTTTCAGATGATATAGGCATTGTTGTGGCACCACGCATGGAAACGTCAACAGGAAAAATGATAAATGAAGTTTTTGTGAAAGCTGCTGAATGGTTTTGCATAAACAGACTAACTTTAAACTTAGAAAAACCACAGTTCATCCAGTACTGTATTACCAAAAACATTGTACCTTCCATTAAACTAGTGTACCAACAAGAAATGATGACCATAGCAGAAAATTGTAAGTTCCTGGAATGGCATATTGATGAAAACTTAAAGTGGAAAATCGTACAGTATACCTGCTTTTGCCATAAGAATAATTTCCAACTTTGGGAATACAAAAGTCAGTAAGTTAACATATACTGCATATATTCGTTCGTTGGTGTTTTATGGGTAATATTCTTGGGAAACTCCTCGGTTAAACAAAAAGTATTCACTGCACAAAAAAAAGTGTGGAGTTAGTACACACACATCTTCTGGTAATTACTTAAGCAGATGGAAATATAATCCGCAGCCTTACACTACACTTATTCACTTACGAAATTTGTTATTAACGATTATGTAGCACAACAGTAGAAGGAAGAATAAGTGACTTTACCCTTTAATGACTGTAACTTTGGCACAGAATGGGGTTGAAATATGCAATTATAACACACTTTGACTATCTACCCATGAAAAAAAAGTCTGACAGATAGTAGAAGTGTTTTCAAATGAAGTTTAAAGATGTTTCTCCTTAATAACTTCTATATCATAGAATAGTTCTTGAGTAGAGATAACAAGTCATTTTTAAAGAGAAAACCAGTAAATGATAAATATGTAGCCACATAAACATAACTTCTTACTTATTTTTGTCATGTATAAGTGTTATATTCTTGTTCACTTATCAAATTCGGCTTCATAAGTTTAGCATGAATTTTATCTGTGGGAAAAGCAAATAAGCAGCTAACTGTTGCATACTGCACAGTATCTTGTTCATATACATAGAGGATGACTGAGGGTTTACGTGAGCTGTAGAGGGTGAGAGTGGAGTGGTGTGTTGGCGTGGGATGAAGGGAGGTTAGGAGATGGGGCACTTCATGCATGTGTGTGTGGCTTTTTACATGCCACAAATTATAGATTAGTTGAAATATTGTCCTTCTATTTCTGTTATTTGCCGTTTAGCATGTATTCGCTTTTGTTTGTAGCATTCTGCAAAAAATATTCGTCCTTAGAATGAGCATTCCCATTCTGTTGTTGTTCTGGCATAAGATATCACTTTCTGCTTCCGTTACAGTGTGGTGGTGATTTCCTTTTGTTAGATATGTAGCATATATAGAGTGGGTACATTCACTCTTCAATGATTTTATACGTTCCCTGTATGTGATACAGAAATTTCCTACAATGACACAAATATATTTAGAGTTGCATCTCTTAGATATTAGTTCATTTTTTTGTAAACAGTTGTATTTACCTTTATCTTGTGTTACAATTTTTAATTTCTTTTGTATTGTGTTAAAGTACATATTACTTTAATGTTTTTTGAAGATGTTACTAACCTTTTGTGTGAATTGGTAGTGGTATTTTAAGGTATGATATCTTGTATTTATGTTGACGGATGAGTTTTGGGGTGTGCGTCCACACTGTGTGTTGCTGTACCTGGATTGTTTTTAATTTTGCTGCTATCTGTTTGTATTTTCATGCAAATGGCGTTGTGTAGCTTCTGTCGTGGCACCAGTTGTTGTCTGCTATTGTGATGAGAGGTTTTAGACCTTGTTGACAGTTCTTGTTACTTAGAGGTATTCTGCATAGTCTGTGTACCTAATGTCTGATTTTGTCACATTTTGTAATAGTGTGGAAGGTTTTGTTTCTTGTGTATTATTATTTCTTTACGCGTTTCCTTTCTAACCAAGTTGAATTTGAGTCTGTTCTTAGATTTTGTGATTCTGAGCCCGAGGTATTCTATTGTTTCTGCAGTTTCAGTTTCCACTGTGAACTGAATGTTGTAGTGTACGCTACTTATCTACCGGCTTGCACAGTTTGTACGAAGTGAGTTCAGTAAGTAATGCAAGACTTAATTTACTCCGCCGACGTCGGTTAAAAAACGCAGAATTTGTTGTGGCACAGTGTGGGATATTCGCACTTCGGTCCCTGTAGTTTCATGAGAGTCAGATTGGTGGTGGTGCCATACGTAACCTTCAAAATGGAGTCCAAGCAGAGAGCTGTCATTGAGTTCATTTGGCGGAAAACCAGAGCATCACAGATAATTATAGCCGCTTGCGGAATGTATACGGAAGTCTGGTAATGAAGAAACATACTGAGTGCACTATCCGAAAATTACCTCGAGCAATTAAACAGAGAACCGACTCGTGGAGATAACATCTTGGACCGACTGATAAACAGACCCGAACTTTTCGACTCTGTAGGCGCAGAACAGGGAATCAGTGATCATAAGGCCGTTGCAGCATCCCTGAATATGGAAGTAAATAGGAATATAAAAAGAGGGAGGAAGGTTTATCTGTTTAGCAAGAGTAATAGAAGGCAGATTTCAGACTACCTAATAGATCAAAACGAAAATTTCTGTTCCGACACTGACAATGTTGAGTTTTTATGGAGAAAGTTCAAGGCAATCGTAAAATGCGTTTTAGACAGGTATGTGCCGAGTAAAACTGTGAGGGGCGGGAAAAACCCACCGTGGTTCAACAACAAAGTTAGGAAACTACTGCGAAAGGAAAGAGAGCTTCACTGCAAGTTTAAACGCAGCCAAAACCTCTCAGACAAACAGAAGCTAAACGATGTCAAAGTTAGCGTAACGAGGGCTATGGGGGAGCGTTCAGTGAATTCGAAAGTAAAATTCTATGTACCGACTTGACAGAAAATCCTAGGAAGTACGGGATGATGATGGCATTGAAACAGCTGATAACGTGCGTAAAGCTGAAATACTAAACACCTTTTTCCAAAGCTGTTTCACAGAGGAAGACCGCAATGCAGTTCCTTCTCTAAATCCTCGCACAAACGAAAAAATGGCTGACATCGAAATGAGTGTCCAAAGAATAGAAAAGCAACTGGAATCACTCAACAGAGGAAAGTCCACTGGACCTGACGGGATACCAATTCGATTCTACACAGAGTACGCGAAAGAACTTGCCCCCCTTCTAACAGCTGTGTACCGCAAGTCTCTAGAGGAACGGAAGGTTCCAAATGATTGGAAAAGAGCACAGGTAGTCCCAGTCTTCAAGACGGGGTGTCGAGCAGATGCGCAAAACTATAGATCTATATCTCTGACGTCGATCGTCGATCTGTTGTAGAATTTTAGAACATGTTTTTTGCTCGCGTATCATGTCGTTCTTGGAAACCCAGAATCTACTCTGTAGGAATCAACATGGATTCCGGAAACAGCGATCGTGTGAGACCCAACTCACTTTATTTGTTCATGAGACCCAGAAAATATTAGATACAGGCTCCCAGGTAGATGCTATTTTTCTTGACTTCCGGAAGGCGTTCGATACAGTTCCGCACTGTCGCCTGATAAACAAAGTAAGAGCCTACGGAATATCAGAAAAACTGTGTGGCTGGATTGAAGAGTTTTTAGCAAACAGAACACAGCATGTTGTCCTCAATCAGTGTCGTCTACAGACGTTAAAGTAACCTCTGGCGTACCACAGGGGAGTGTTATGGGACCATTGCTTTTCACAATACATATAAATGACCTAGTAGACAGTGTCGGAAGTTGAATGGGGCTTTTCGCGGGTGATTCTGTAGGATACAGAGAAGTTTCAGCATTAGAAAATTGCAGTGAAATGTAGGAAGATCTGCAGCGGATAGGTACTTGGTGCAGGAAGTGGCAACTGACCCTTAACATAGACAAATGTAATATATTGCGAATACATAGAAAGAAGGCTCCTTTATTGTATGATTATATGATAGCGGAACAAGCACTGGTAGCAATTACTTCTGTAAAATATCTGGGAGTATGCGTGCGGAACGATTTGAAGTGGAATGATCATATAAAATAAATTGTTGGTAAGGCGGCTACCAGGTTGAGATTCATTGGGGATTCCTTAGAAAATGTAGTCCATCAACAAAGGAGATGGCTTACAAAACACTCGTTCGACCTATACTTGAGTATTGCTCATCAGTGTGGGATCCGTACCAGATCGGGTTGACCGAGGAGATAGAGAAGAGCCAAAGAAGAGCGGCGCGTTTCGTCACAGAGTTATTTGATAAGCGTGATAGCGTTACGGAGATGTTTAGCAAACTCAAGTGGCAGACTCTGCAAGAAAGGCGCTCTGCATCGCGGTGTAGCTTGCTGTCCAAGTTTCGAGAGGGTGCGTTTCTGGATGAGGTATCGAATATATTACTTCCCCCTACTTATACCTCCCGAGGAGATCACGAATGTAAAATTAGAGAGATTCGAGCGCGCACGGAGGCTTTCCGGGAGTCGTTCTTCCCGCGAACCATACGCAACTGGAACAGGAAACGGAGGTAATGACAGTGGCACGAAAGTGCCCTCCGCCACACACCGTTGGGTGGCTTGCGGAGTATAAATGTAGATGTAGATGAAAAGTACATTGAGTCGTTGGGTGAGGCGTCTGTCATTATCAGTTCGCGCAAACCTGTCAGATGTCCCGCGTGGCGGCCAGCCGCATACGGCTATGACTCATACAGCGTTGAAACGTGCAGACACTGTCATCGAAGTTGATCGTCTCTATAGGTGGTGCTGACACACTAGTTCATCGGCAACGAAGGAAAATCAGTGCGGAGTTTGTTGCGCGCTGTAAGGGTGATCGAGATAATATTTTGTAGAACATAGTCACAGGCGATGAACCATTGGTTCATCACTTCCAACTGGGAACAAAAACGCAATCCATAGAGTGGTACCACACCTCTTCTACTCCGAAGGAAAAATTCAAAGCCGCACCCTGAGCCGGTAAAGTCATGGTGACGGTCTTCTGGGAACCTGAAGAGTTTCTTCTGTCTTATGTCTTCCCTAATGGTACAATTATCAACTCTGCTGCGAATTGTGCTATCCTCAGAAGACTGAAGAAACGACTCAGTATATTCGTCGCCACCAACATGCAAACGAACTTCTCCTTCCCCATCACAATGAAAGGTCTCATACAAATCTGTGCTTCCGAGAGGAGCTTACCAATCTTCATTGGACAGTTCTCCCTCATCCACCCTACACTCCGGATCTCACACCTTCCGACTTCCATCTGTCTGACTCAGTGAAGGATGCACTCCACGGGAAGCAGTACATGGATGATGGAGAGATTATTCATGCAGAGAGACATAGCCTCCGATATAGAACAACAGAGTGGTAGCATGTCGACATACAGACCTTCTCAGTAGTGTGGCGTAAGGCCGTCGAATAAAACGCAAATTATGTAGATAAACAAGGTTTTGTAGCCAAAAGATCGGTGAATAATATGATGTATTGGAATCCTGAGAAAAACCTATCTGCTTTCAGAAAAAAATGTGTTACATTACTTATTGAACGCCCCTCGTATTCTCTTTTGGTTCACCTATGAGGCAAATAATGTTGTGTTCCAATGGCTCTGAGCACTATGAGACTCCTGAGGTCATCAGTCCCCTAGAACTTAGAACTACTTAAACCTAACTAACCTGAAGACATCACACACATCCATGCCCGAGGCAGGATTCGAACCTGCGACCGTAGCGGACGCGCAGCTCCAGACTGTAACGCCTAGAAACGCTCGGTCACTCCGGCCGGCAATGTAGTGTCTGTGCTAGTTTAATAACAGATATATCTAGTGCATTTTAATTGTGTATCAATGGGATTCATTAGGATATTTGCTAGTGAGTATGGGAATGGGCTTCCTATTGGCCAGCCTTCTTTATGAATATGGAGTGAGTTGTTAACTGAAAGTAGTTGAGCTTTGTAGCAACTTTTATTATCTGTACCAGTTCTTATGTGATGGTGTTAGGGATTTATGGGTTCCATGTCAGTTGTTTTATGATGTTAATTGTATCACCATGTCAGTAAAGAATAAACTACTGGAAAGAGGAGTAATAATAAGAAAATCAGGCAAAGATAACAGTGATGTGGTCACGGATCAACAGGAATATATGAGTAAAACAAAAGAGCTCCGCCACTGCCAGTCCCAAGCCCAGGTGCCCATCTCGCAAGTGACAAGGAAGGATGGGAGGAGCAACAACCTCATAAAAAATGTATCAAATGGACTGGATGACAGTACGATGTAGGCGCTCCTTGCCTAGGTTACTGTGAACTCCTCGATGGCAGCGGAGGCGGAGATAAAGATTATAGGTATGGCGGAACTTGTGGAAGAGGCAGCCCTGTTCTTAGGGTTAACATAATAGCTAGATATTAAAGTCAGGAGTAATAGTTCTCCATGGTATGCTGGAGAGCTTCTGCGACGTTTGCAAGGTAGGAGACGAGGTACTAGCGGAATTAAAGCTGTGAGGACGTGGCGTGAATCGTGCTTGGGTAGCTCAGTTGGTAGAGCACTTGCTCGCGAAAGGCAAAGGTTCCAAGTTCGAGTCTCGGTCCGGCACACAGGTTTAATCTACTAGGAAGTTTCGAAGTCAGACATGCTGAGAGGCACCCACATGCCTTGCTCATACTGTGGCATCAAGCAGTCAGGCCTGCAAGATGAGTGGCCTGCCAAGCGAGTGGATTCATTCTTATTTATAGAGTAACATGAGCTCTAGTACTCACAATTAAGTTACAAATTATTCTCCTGTATGAATATTACGCAACGGAAACGGATAACGCACATCTGACTATTAGTAATTTACACAACTCTGACCGTTCACTACGCACTGGCAATACCACATTTTCTTTCTTACCCAACGTCTTTGATCAACACGTAGCCATCACACTGAATATGAATGGCGCACACATTATAAATTCTGGATATCATGGCAACATACTATTCGAAGGAAAAGGCCACCAATCTTTTTCTTTTCACTGTCTTTTTTATTCCGATAAATTCTATAACCTAAACACACCATTACTTTTTCTACAACGATTACACATGAGAAACTCCGCCCAGTGGGCATGGATTTACATTGGTGATTCTCTATTTTATGGTCTCGTAATTAACTAATACTACAGTGCACTTTCTGGATAGGATAGTGTATCTTTTGCTATATCTCACACTTCGACTCTCACACCCATCATCACGAAAATTTCCTCCAGACCGAGTGGCACATGCATAACCCCAGCGCACATAGTGTTCCGCACCAGAGAACTCCAACGTGTTCGCATGTGGACCCAATAACATCGTCAGTTATGGTTACAGTGGGCAGGGGATCTTCGAGATTTGACCGCGGGTCAATGGAACCGTGTTGCCTGGCCGAATGGATTCCGTTTATTGTTAATCCTGGTCAATGATCGCGTCGATATGCGCCGTCATCCAGGCGAACGGATGCTCGAAACATGCAGCACGCCAGGAACGCAGGCTGTGAGAGCAGTATTATGTTATGGAGATTTTCACCTTGGCTTCCATGGGACCTGCGGTAGTAATTGAAGGCTACATAACAGATGTGGACTACTTTAATATTATTAAGGACCACCTGTAACCCCCAATGTTTTATGCCTTCCTCAACCGTGATGACATCTTCCAGTAGGTAACTCTCCGTATCACAAGGCCAGGATCGTGCTGTAATAGTTTAAGGAGCATGATAGTGAACTCACGTTGATGTCTTGTCCATCAAATTCGGCTTATTTGAATCCTTTGAAACTCAACTGGGACGCCATCGGGTGGCACCTCCACTCCCACAAACCAGCCGCCCGTAAATTACGGAAAGTGTGTGACCTGTGTGTAGGCATCTGCTACCACAAACTTCTGGAAGTCTATTACGTACTTGTCGAATCCATAGCATTCAGAATCACTGCTGGATTGCGTTCCAGAAGTTGACCAACACGCTTTTAAGTAGGTGCTCATAATGTTTTGGCTCATCAGTGTATGAGGAATAATAAATGTGCAGAAGAACGTGGACAAAAGAAAAAGCGTGGAACACCTGGTATAATATGAAGACAAGCAGTAATCGGAAAGTCTATGAGTCTGAGAATAAGCAAGCAGATAAAATTTAGCGCACAAAATAAATGGTTCGAAGAGGAGAAACTTAAAAATATAGAAGAACATTTTAAAAATATAACAAAAGAACCTCTTACAAAACATTCAAGAAATGTAAATGTATGTCTGAGTAAATTCTGTCATCGTTATGCTTCATGAAATAAAATGATAAACTCGCACTTATCAACGAAGAAAACTGCAAGTCACTCGCAACATATTTGGAAAAGTTATTGAACCGTGAAAAACTGAGCGAACAACTTGAATTCCATGATTATATTCCAAATGAAAACTTAAAACCAGTGAACATCGATGTGACTGTAAGTCACTTCAAACAATTAAAACGCAATAAAGTTCCAGATGATGGTCGCCCCACAACAGGAATTCTAAAAGGTAGTGCAGATCTATGTATCTGAATTGCAAAAGAAAAACTTGATAAGGTCGGCGACACTGAAACAATCCCAAAAAGCTGGAAGGTAATATTAGTTCACCTACCCCGCAGAAAAGGATGCAAAACAGCTTCCATCAATTACAGAATAATTTCATTGCTATCCTTGGAATACAAAACCTTATAGAAAGCTCTTCTAGACATACTAAATTCTCAGTAAAATAAACCAATTACAATCAAGCCGGATTTAGGAGAAATAGATACTGTCCACACCAAATTCTAAATCTTAAACAAATAATTAGGTAGCTGAAAACATCAACTGAAAAGATAGTTCAAATATTTCTTAAATTTAAAAAGGCATACGATTCAACAGACAAACCCGGCTTGTAAATCCTGAAAGAATTGGCAGCTGATAGGAAAACTCTGCAAAAATGTAAACTAGCTCTTACAAGAACAATATCTTAAGTTAAATTTCTTGGAAGAACCTCTATTCCCTTCCAAATTTTATCAAGAATCAGAAAAGGAGACAGTTTTTCGCCTTTATTATTATTCAACTTTGAGCAGGAAAAAGTTATAACAGAATGGAACCTAGAGGAAGACAAACAAGAAATTTAATATCTGCTTTAAGCGGTTTAGATTGGAAGCAGCAATAAATTGTTTGGCCTATGTAGATGATCTCATAATAACATATGGAACCTCAGAGAGTGCAAAGAAAAGATTATAAATTCCGAAGGAAAGAGCTGAGACGGTAGGTCTACAAATATCGTTTGAAAAAACAGAATACCTGACACTGAAAGTGACTCTTCAAGAATGCTAAAAACAAATTACGGCAACAACAAGAAAACGGACAACTTCAAAGGTCTGGGTGAAAATATGAACATGAAAAGATCAAAAGAGGGAATTAAAAATCAGGACTGAAAACACTAAAAGAGCGTAGATGAAAGTGAGAAATATGTACGATAAAGTTGTTATAAAGACGTTAAATTAAGATATTGTAATACCGCTGTAAAGTCCACTTTGCGTCTGAATCACTACTTTTATCTTGATGTAAAAGGGTATTAGAAGACTTGGAAAAGATATAAAGGAGAAACCTGCGAAAAATATTAGGTCCAATCAAGGACAAAGATGACGATTTTGTTTTGAGATCAACTGAGGAAATATACTCCTTCTACCCAGAAATAACAGATGAGATCACGAAAATATATATTATAGCTTACAGGTATCTGGAGAAAGTAAAGGAAGATAGATTACCAATGAAGATCCACACATTGTTCCAAAGCAGGAAGACAAACAAAGAAAATTAGCAGAGAGCCAAGAGAAAAAGTCTTTAAAGAAACATACATTGAATAGGGGACCTTATTCAACAGACGCAAATTCAGATTAGAGGTCAAGAAATTCATAACTATTTCAGGAATCTGAAGTAAACCGAAAAACAATTAGTGTCAAATGGTCAGATGGGAGGAAAAGAGCCGATTCTGGAAAATATGAAGGAGTTTTGGAGGAATTTGAAGAAAAAGAGAAGTAAATAGTTTCTTGACGTTGTCCTTACTTGACCTTTAGAGATATAAAGGAAGGAGAATTTAAGTCTGATACAACTAAGAGATTTCAAAAGAAATTGGAAAACAGATTAGAAATTTCCAAAATATACTCACAACGGGACAGACACGAATCTTAGTTCAAAAAGTTCAGCAAAAGCAGAGTTCAAAAGCCAGAAAAATACACAAACGCAGTGTTCCTATGAGGCCAAATATCGGTTTCAAAATGCTTCAATGTACCACATTGAAAGGTTCGTACACAGATACTTAATATCACATCCTAAAGCAGAGAACAAGAGATATATGAAAAACTCCTTAGAGGAAATCAAAAAATTAAAATGCGCACATTACACCAACTGCGAAACTCATATCCGTTGGCACGAGAAACAACATAATTGACATAATAAAAGAACAACTGCAGGAACCTCAGAGATCCTAAACACTATCAGAGAAGAGCAGGTACAAATCTCAAAAGTAATCAATGTGCAAAACTTCTTTGACTTCAGTAATTCATTATGCTTAAAAAAGGAAAGGCTTACAAGTAGGAAGCACAATCTAATACACACTAGCAATTTTTGCAGAAATAATAGAAAAAATTCAGCCGTATAATAGCACAGATATGTACTCAGTATTACACTACTGGCCATTAAAATTGCTACACCAAGAAGAAATGCAGATGATAAACGGGTATTCATTGGACAAATATATTATACTAAAACTGACATGTGATTACATTTGGTTCCCACAACAGCCACCTCTGGCTGTAATAACGTCCTTGATACGCCTGGGCATTGAGTCAAACGGAGCTTGGATGGCTGCCCATGCAGCTTCAACACGATACCACAGTTCATCAAGAGTAGTGACTGACGCACTGTGACGAACCAGTTGCTCGGCCACCATTGACCAGGCGTTTTTAATTGGTGAGAGATCTGGAGAATGTGCTGGCTAGGGCCGCAGTCGAACATTTTCAGTATCCAGAAAGGCCCGTACAGGACCTGCAACATGCGGTCGTGCATTATCCTGCTGAAATGTAGGGTTTCGCAGGGATCGAATGAAGGGTAGAGCTACGGATCGTAACACATCTGAAATGTAACGTCCCCTGTTCAAAGTGCCGTCAATGCGACCGAGACGTGTAACCAATGGCACCCCATATCATTACGCCGACTGATACGCCAGTATGGCAATGACGAATACACGCTTCTAATGTGCGTTCAGTGCGATGTCGCCAAACACAGATGCGACCATCATGATGCTGAAAACAGAACCTGGATTCATACGAAAGAATGACGTTTTGCCATTCGTGCACCCAGGTTCGTCGTTGAGTACACCATCCCAGGCACTCCTGTCTGTGATGCAGCGTCAAGGGTAACCGCAGCCATGGTCTCCGAGCTGATAGTCCATGCTGCTGCAGACGTCGTCGAACTGTTCGTGCAGATGGTTGTTGTCTTGCAAACGTCCCCATTTGTTGACTCAGGGATCCAGACGTGGCTGCACGTTCCGTTACAGCCATTAGGTTAAGATGGCTGTCATCTCGACTGCTAGTAGTACGAGGCCGTTGGGATCCAGCATGGCGTTCCGTATTACCCTCCTGATAGCAGTGATTCCATATTCTGTTAACAGTCATTGGATCTTGACCAACGCGAGCAGAAATGTCACGATACGATTAACCGCAATCGCGATAGGCTTCAATCCGACCTTTATCAAAGTGATGGTACGCATTTCAACTCCTTACACGAGGAATCACAACAACGTTTCACCAGGCAACGCCAGTCAACTGCTGTTTGTGTATGAGAAATCGGTTAGAAACATTCCTCATGTCAGCACGTTGTAGGTGTCGCCACTGGCGCTATTGTTGGGTGAATGCTCTGAAAAGCTAATCATTTGCATACCACAGCATCTTTTTCCTGTCGGTTAAATTTCGCGTCTGTAGCACGTCACCTTCGTCGTGTAGCAATTTTAATGACTAGTAGTGTATTTGCCTCACAGCCGAACCATGACAACATATAAACAGTTCACATAATTAGATAAATAGCATGTAGAACAACATTATATGTACTATGGAAACTGAAACAAACGGAACAATACACCACATCGACATCAAAATCACAAAATCTAACAACAGACACACCCTCATCATATTCAGAATGGAAACACCTATGGATATCATAATATGCAAGTAATCAAACTACCCACATTCTCAAGAAATGGCAGCCATCAGATATGTGGTGTACAGAAGACGCAAGATTCCACTAAGCAAAAAGAACAGTTGAGAAGAACTAAAAATGGTAAGCAACAAAGAAAAAACAATGGATACAAAAGGAAGACGATACAGAAGCTTCAGAACGCCATTAAAATGAAAATACAAATATAGAACTGCAAAATTAAAATCATCCATTTATGGTAACATGTAAGAGTAACACAGAATGCATACACATACCACAGAACTCATTTTTCAACACAAAATAGCACAACCATTTACATACGACATAATGATGATGAGGTCCCATTCTCCGAGGAGCATAGGGGACTATGCGGGAAATACGCACCGCTGCAAGGGTTGCAGGTTCGAATCCTGCCTCGGGCAGGTTAGTCAGGTTTGATTAGTTCTAACTTCTAGGGGACTGATGACCTCAGATGTTAAGTCCCATAGTGCTCAGAGCTATTTGAACCATTTGAACCGCACCGCTGTACTAGGCAAGGGGAGGTGGTTTGCCATTGCTTCCTCCGAACGTGATGGGGATGATGATGATGAAGATGACACAACAACACCCAGTGATCACGAGGAAGGAAAAATCCCTGACCCAGCCGGGAATCTAACCGGGGACCCCGAGCGCGGGAAGCGAGAACGCTACCGCAAGACCACGAGCTGCTGGCATACGACATAACTGACATCTTTAAAAAAACATATAATTAATATATATATTTCAAAATAAAAAGCACAATACAAAAGAAAGTAAAAACCGTGACACAAGATAAAGATAAATACAAAAGTTCAGGAACGTTTGAACTAACATATAGCAGCTGCAACTATATATATATATATATATATATATATACATATATATATATAATTGTAGGAAATTTCTGTGTTACATATAAAGAAAATATAATGGAACCGAAGAGCGAATATCTCCACGTATGCAACATATCTAATACTAGAAAATCACCACCGCACTGCTGTGGAAACAGACAGTGCTGTCTTATGCCAGAACAAGAAAAAGCAGGGAATGCTCATTCCACAGAACAAATATTTCATACAGGATGCGATAAATAGAAATGAAAGTATGCTAAATGACGGAAAAGCAGGACAATACTTCCACTAACTCGTAACTTACCATGGAAATAGCCACACACACGCGTCCCGCCTCCCACTCTCCACCCCGTCCAAACACTCCCATGTTCGCTCAGTCAGTCCTATAGCATACGAGCAAGACCACGTGCAGTATTCAACGTGATCGATTGTGGGCAGTGAAATGTTTGAAAAAGATCTGTCAACAGGGAACCTGTACTATGTGCATCTAGTACATACAGAAGTAAGCTTGGATACTTGAAAATGTTATACAAATGTAGCATGAATAGGTGAAACATATTTGTTCAATATAAAATGAAACATTAAGTTGCAAAAGGAATAACTTTGTTTTCTTATCAGTGTGAAGAAGCCTAATTTATGATCAAAACCTTCATTTACCTTTCATAAATTTGCAGTGCCTCCACTAGCTGTACAGCAACCACTCTAGCGATTGTCAAAATCGCCCCCACACTTTTGTGAGCATTTCTGAAGTTGTTGCATTTACTGCTGTTGATAAGTGGCGTCGTAGTTCACCTACAGTTGTTGGAAGGAAATATACGTAGAATGCCTTCCACTAACTCACACACAAAAAAATCACTTATCGTGAAATTAGGCGACCTCGGAGGCCAATGTTCCACTGCGAGATCTTTAGAATCCATCGGCCAATATAGCAGTGAGACAGCTCATTGGTAGGAACTGCTTTTACTTGCAGGTGCCAGTGCATTTAGCTCCATCCTGTTGAAAGATGAAATGTTCAGCATGTTCTTTCAATTCTACAATAAATTCAAGTCTTCAGGATATTCAGGTATGTGGTGTCTGTAACTGTATTTTCTGCAAGAAGTATTTACCGTGTATCCGCTGTCGGAAATTGGTGGAAAACACTTTATGTTTAGGAGGGCTTCTCTTGTGGTCGGCATAGTATGTGGCTGCTGTATTTACCAAATTCTTACGTTGTAATTTTCACTTTTCCAATTACACAGAGCTTAGCCTCATCACTGAACATTAAGCTTGAATGGAAATTGCTATTTCCCATATTCACATCCAGTATGAATCCTCAAAACTCTACACGTCATTATCACTATGATAAAAGGTTGTAATTATTGAATACTTATGTTTTGCAAGCTCAAATGTCGCAGCAAAATACGCCAGGCAGATACGATATGCAATAGTCTACACCTGTCAATTTCCACGTATATAATCGGCGAGTGTCTTGAAATTTCTGGTGCAATCGTCGACTGATTTAAGCAACAGGAGGTGCAGTGTCGCACTCTCGATATGAGCCTGCACAGTATTAACTGATATGCGCCTGTTAAAATGAAGAACGCAAAACACCTTGTGTTGTTGTGGTATTGTCATTTCGATTGGACGAATATTGGGTAGTGAATGAGCGAGCTACCTGCACAGGGGCCCTCTATTAGCAACCGTATGAAGTGGGAGTTTACCACTGGCGCCAAGGTAACTTTCGGGGAATTTTGATGCTTCAGTTAAAATTCAAGCCAAGTTTATTTCTTCATTCACGTAGAATATATAGTCTTGTGACCTCGAACAAACTTTTTTTTAAACACCCTTTACAGTACAGATGTTTCCCTCTACATGGCAACATCACCACAATGAGCAAAATCTCATTTATTATTTTTGATAACATTACAGGAAAAAGTCAGAGATCAATGTAGAGTATTTGTAATTAATTATAAAACAGTGTAAATCGGAAAGGCACGTTTATTACAAGGTGACCGGTTTCGATCATCACATGATCATCTTCAGACCTTCAAATCTTTGATAAGATACAGGATGTAAATTAGAGGAGTATATAAAAAGAGCTACAAATAATCATAAGATTACAAAACATAAATATACCTAAACTGATGGACAATAGTTGTACACGGAGAGTAGGAACCGCTGAATGACGATAGTCAACTGCTGGAGACAGCAATGCAGCTATTTCTTAAATACTGGAGGCTCTGTCTACCGCTGACAGCATGATGTCAGAGTTAACCAATCAGGTATAGGCCGAAAGAATCATGTACAAAAAGATGTACTTGCGGCTGTTAGTAAGCAGAAGCCCAAAACTACGTAGAATACCTTTATGACAAAGAAGAAAAAGTTTGTTAATGCAGCTGTTGTCGAATAAATATACTAAGAACATTAAAAAGGAAACAAATGAAGATCGCATTCATTGTGTATAGGTTACCCTCTAGGAGCAAGGTGGAAGAATAATTGCGATGTTGGTGGTTTTTATGTAGATGGTGAACGCTGTTGCAAAGATGTACCAGTAGGGCGATTTCCACAGAGATGGCGGCGGGTCTCGATAGGTGATGTCCAGCACACGTCATTCCATAGATCTACGAAGTAGATGGTTTGGTTCCTACGGAGATCGTATCCTATATATTAATGTTTTGAAGAACGCTTCATCTTATTAAAATTAACTCTTCAACCTGATACATTTAAAAAATGAGAGTTAGAACAAATTTCTGTTGCCATAACTGTAGTGAGGGTCAAATCGACATTTTATGAAAAAATACAACAAACAACGGACACTGTTACAAATTCCAGTAGGAGATTTACTAAAATTACTTATATGAGACTTGTGTCAGAGAAAATAACCAAATCAGTAAAAAAGATTGGCAATAGCCTTTACAACTAACAACCTTTTACAAAAACAACTAAAACATACAACTGGCGAATCTAGCAAATACAAAAATGCTGGCATCTACAAAATACTCTGCAAGGACTGCGATAAACAATATATTGGACAAACTGGCCGTAACTTTTTAATACGTTTCAGAGAGTATAGTACTGGAACCACAAGTGTTTAAATCGTTATTTGTTTAGCATCTTGGTGAACATAATCACGCTGAAGGTTGCATTTCTAACAACATGAATACTTTACATAATGTACCTAAATGGCTATTTCTTAATACGTTAGAAGACATCGAAATTTATTCACATTAAAAAAGCAAATCCTTTTCTGCTATAACCGAGCTGCTAGATTTCAAGGAATAAATTTCTTCGAGCTTTTTAATGATCTACTTCATAATGCATACTGTGATCTCTTGCTTTTATAACTGCACATGTCTGTTTTATATCCTTCTTCATTCTCTTTATTGAGACCCATGTTGTTATGCTTAATGTTATTTTACTTAAATATAACTGCTTATTACATTTTTCTTTAATTTCCTACTATTTTCTTACATATTTATACAATATTATTACATTGTAAAAATAGTAGGCGTTGTATTTTTAATTAATACTTGTTCATCCTGAAATTACCTTAAGTAGTTTTGGACATTACATATGTTTTCACAAGTTATCGATTCTTTATTTTAGAAATATGGGCACATATTTCTCTTCAGTATTCCTAGCTTCTCATACCACTTTTGTTGCTATTGCTAGCATATTATGATCAACAACGTCGATATCTACATTAACGGATACCTTTTATTTATATCCAGTTACTGCATCTGTGGAGCGTTCTCTACTGAGCTTCATTTATCGATGTTTGTAGCTGCTTCAACGGAAACCGCTAGAGGGCAGCGACTATCACCTCCGTTGTAACAAGCTACATGTCTTTGTAACAACGTCCACCATAACCATGGAAACCACCAACATCGTAATTATTTTTCAATCATGCCACTAGAGGCAACCTATACACAACGAATGCGAAGTTTATTTGTTCCCTTTTTAAACTTCTTTACTCATGAGTACATATTTTGGTACGGAATTCTTTCGACATATACCTGATTGCCTAACGCTGACATCATGCTGTCAGTTGTAAGCGTAGCCTCCAGTATTTAAGAAATAGCTGCTGCTCTCTCCAGAAGTTCATTATCGTCGATGAGCGGTTCCTGCTCTCCGTGTACAGTCATTGTATATCAGTGTGGATATATTTATGTTTTGCAATTTTATAGCCAACTTTAAGTTATTCTAATTTATATCCTGTATCATATGGGAGTTTTGAAGGTCTGAAGATGGTCACCTTATAATAAACGTGCCTTTATGATCTAGATAGCTTTATAAATAATTAAAAACGTCTGATTATGTCCTTCCAATGATTGAGCGTTGTAATCACCTGTTCCGGCCACTATCAACCATCCATTCATCCATCTCTTACAATGTCTACCTGGTTCTCTATTTCCAGTTGGCCAATAATTAACTTTCTTTGCACTCTGTTTTCTGTCGTATCCGCATTATCCTCCGATTTCATTCTGTTCTTGTCATTAACTGAGAAGGTTTTTAAATCTATCGTACCATTCAGATCCCGGATGTCACTGACTACCGCAATACCGAAAAACGTTTTCAGTTCCCGCCGTGTGTAACCAAGGCTGCTTATGTCGTTGTACTGTGCGTGACCCTACTTCCATTATCTGCTGCATCTGCACTCCCAGCTGTTGACATGACTGGTGCACCTTATCGGAGTCAGTCCATATTTTCTTCAGCACATCTTATCCTTCCACCTCCCACCTTAACTCCATAAACACATCTCCTAAGCTTTAGGCATTTCCCAAGCGTTCAGGGTCAGCATCAGTGCCAAACGCTGGCGTGTGAGTAGTACACCTTCTTGCTTTGTGAAAGTATTCCAGTTTCCAATGGTAGTAGCCCCGCTCCACTCCTGATGAAGAGATGCAGCACTGCCAAGATAGGGACTCCTCACATCATTACTTCGACCCATAGCAACCTTGTAACAAGGAAATCCTATCGCTCCCCTTCTTTCACCGAGCGAGGTTGCGCAGTGGTTATCACACTGGACTCGCATTCGGGAGGACGACGGTTCAATCCCGCGTCCGGCCATCTTGATTTAGGTTTTCCATGATTTCCCTAAAATATCTCCAGGCAAATGCCGGGATGGTTCCTTTGAAAGGGCACGGCGGACTTCCTTCCCCATCCTTCCCTAATCCGATGAGACCGATGACCCCGCTGTTTGGTGTCTTCCCCAAACAACCCAACAACCCCAACCCCCTTCCTTCTTTGAAAGATTCGCCGTCTCATAGACATAGAAAGGGAAACCCAAACACAAAATACTTAGCTTACACAGTAATGAAAGTAGAAGTATAACACTACATATAACATGAGCAAAACTACTCCATCCTATCCTCACCCTCAACTGATTCTTTAATCACTTACGCATCTAGATAACACATCACCCAACTTAACTGTGAACCGTATGCATTCTAACACAAGACGTATACTATTCCTCCTACTTCCTTTGTGTGAACCCACACGGAATCTCCCTCACAAATCGTGCAAGGTTTACCTTCTTGCTGGTACCCATAATTTTACCCTCAGTGGGTGATGCTATTTGCGTCAACGCATCTGGAGCACCTTGAAACAGCTTCTGACACCCAACATGAATAGTAGTTGTACAAGCCGGTAATTGAATCATGGCGTTTACAGGCGATGTTGTTTCAACTGCCTGATATGGCCCCTGATATTGAGTTTCAGATTTCTTAGTCTTACCATTTTGAACGTAAGGGTTCGATAACATTACCCATTGAGCTACTTTATGCAGTGGTAATCTGTCTACACTATTTGCCAATCGCTCTTGACGTTCCAGGGCTTTAGTTTTTCTTTATGAACAATCTTCCAAATTTTCCTCACTGTTTTGGCAAAATCGTTGAGGGTCTCGCCATCCTAGCCAACACTTAGCCCTATTTTGTAGAACGAAGACGGCATGCACCTGCAATAAACTACCTAATATGGTGATAGTCCTGTAGCAGAAAGGACTTTTGAATTATATGAACTTGCAACATCCTAGTCTTTATCGAGTGAGTTCACATAACGACTGAACATCCTTCCGATTGTGTGATGTACTCTCTGTGTCCTACTGTTAACCTGAGGGTGCAGCAGATGCGTCCTTTAGAAAATTACGCAGCTGCTTTAACAAATCCGAAATAAAGTTTGTCACTTGATCTGTAATCCTACTTTCTGGCACTGAAAATGTGTTCAAAATGTTCAAATGTGTGTGAAATCTTATGGGACTTAACTGCTAAGGTCATCAGTCCCTAAGCTTACACACTACTTAACCTAAATTATCCTAAGGACAAACACACACACCCATGCCCGAGGGAAGACTCGAACCTCCGCCGGGACCAGTCGCACAGTCCATGACTGCAGCGCCTTAGACCGCTTCGGCTAATCCCGCGCGGCTGAAAATGTGAGTATGACTTATGCTTGTGTTACTGTTGCTGCCTGTTGGTTAGGGATTGTATTCGTTTCCACATATCTAGAAAAATGATCAATAATAGACAGCAAAAATAGATTCCCAGCTGGAGTCTTGTTGAATGGCTAGAGGAAATCCAATGAAACCATTCATAATGGTTCCATTGTTTTCGGTAATCTCTGCAAAGTTTGTAACTTACGGCTCATCTCCGCCCATCGTGTCCATTTTACACCAGCCCTCGCATACTGATGCACATCTTCTTTCCTTGACTTTTAGCAGTTCCGCTACACACCAGTTCAATGTCTCACGACTACCACGTCCTGACAATACGTGTCATGTGCTTCTTCCAGCTCTTCCTCTATGAGCTCCAATGGCACTACTACCCGCAGCCCCGACCTTGTCGTTTTATGCAATAACATGTCACAGTCAGTGAATTGCGGCTGCAAGGCGTACTGTTTACATTCTGCATCAGTCTGTTGTGTTGCTTGTTATTTTACAAGAACATGACCCAATGTTTATACGTCTGCTGCTTTTTGGCTTAAGCTATCGGCGGTCATATGTTTCTTATCAAGCTTGTGTATGACTTCATACTCATATTTGCTTAACCTCAGTACCCATTAATTCATTCTACTAGATGGGTCCTTAAGCCTCAAAAAACACTTAAGAGCTGATTTCTCAGTTACCACTTTAACTTATTGCCATACAAATAACGTCGGAAACATGTGACTATATATCACGTTAATTATCTCTTTCTGAGTAGTTTTCCTCCACTCTGTTTAACCGTCTAGGGTCATAAGCTACCGGATGTTCCTGTGTGTTTATTGCTTGACTGCTCTCGTAGCCTGCAAAATTAATACTGGATTTGATGTCAATGCTATCGTTAACTCCTCGGACATGTCTTGGCATTCCTCCAGCCGTTCAAACTTTACGCCCCCTTTTAAGAGTTCCATACGTGATCCCACTACATCTGAAAACCTTTTTATTAATTTTCTATAATTATTCCCTAGCCCTGGGAAAGATCGTAACTCCTTGGAATTACTAGGAATCGGAAATTCACGTACTGCCCTTATCAACCCCTTCACTGGGGTTGCTTCTTCAAATGCAAAGTGACGTTTTTTCATGCTTAATGTTGAAATCACTGCTCCTGATCTTCCAAAAACCTCTTGCAAACGTTGCGTACGCTCCGCCATACACTTCACGAAACAATTCTATCATCTACGTAAACCATACACTGGCGAGGTTTGAGTCCCCGCAGCACTCTACCAAGCAGACACTGAAAGGTTTGTGGAGCATCCTGTAACCCAAATGGTATCTTACGATACTGAAAACAGTGCTGGGGGATCATTGAGCTCTATTCACATCATCCACGAGTTCCAAGTTAGCTACGGTGAGCTCTACTCTATTAGCGCCAACAACAGCTAAACTCATGGGCACTACTTTTCCATCCGATTCCTCCTGCTCATGTTCTATGCTTCTCCATACAAATCAATGTGATGTGTCTCATAGGTCATTATCTGCCAGTGGTTCTACCAAGCACAGTGCGATAGCAGGTCACTCTGGTCCCACATTTATTTAGACCAACATCCCAGTGACTTGCACCGTAGTAACATGCGAGTTCATCCTTAGTGTTGACTGCCGTTCGAGTAGTTTACGCCCTAAGTAAGATTGATGCACCGTGCGTCTTTACTTCACTGGTGACTGTCTCGCTTAGCTAGGTCAACTTCGGCATGCTGCACTGACAGAAAATCTGATCCTAAGATCATGCAGGAACCATCACTTACCAGGTTCACAACTTCCATGCATTGCTTAAAACGCTACACTATAACCGGAAAATATACCGTGCTGAACCCAAAGATTCCGCATCACTATCTCCAACTCCACTCAAATTATAGCATGGAGAGTTTAATCGCCTCTAACACAAGAGTTTCATACTTGCCACAGACACGTTCGCCCCTGTGTCAAATAGAAGTTGAGCTTCCTACCCGTCACTATTTCCACTACATTACATTTCGCCTCTGCATCTGTATTAGTTGCATCGAAATTTATCATGAACTCCACGTTGTCTCCCTTATGTTTTTAATACCAGCTAATTCGTCCCCCGTTCCCGCTTACCATATCTAAAATCAGGTTGGTGGTATCCAGCCACACTACGCCTACCACACAGAGATCCACGACATTGCCTCCGCACATGTCCCTTCCTCCCAACTCTATAACACCTTACGTTAGCGGTGAATACACTTCTCGTATCCCAAATTCCTGTTACTAAATCAGTCTCTTCAAACTCCGTGTCTATTCTGATTGCGGAGTATGAATCCTTCAGACTACCCGTTCTCACTCTTCTTGACCTATCAGTCACAGAACCCATTACAAATGCGTCAAATGCCCTCAGTTTCACTTCATGGAATATTACTCTGTTTGTGTCATTGTCCCTCAGTCAAATGTTAGCACATTCAGTTTCTGTAATCTTTCCGCAAAATTCTCTATCCTCTCATTAGGTTTCATTGACAGATTACCCAATCTCTCGTGAAAAAACCTTAAGCGGTTTTCCTTCTTGTACCTTTGTAGCAGGCCTTTTTTTCAATTCATCAAATGCCTGTGCGCCTCGTAGTCGCTTTTCAGATTTTACATAGGCCTTGGTTTCCCCTACGAACCGTAACTATGCCATCTGTAATAACTGATCCCGTTACCAACCCACATTATTAGTCGCTAACTACACGCCATCCAAAAAGACGATTACGTCATCAGTAGATTTTCCAGAGACGGGTGTGATCAAACTGGGTGTGGCTGGATCTAATAAAGCAGTAGGTTGCTCGGCTAATTCGATCTCATCATCCCTAGCTGGAAGCTTATTACGCAAGTCTGTATTATCTGCTTTCAATTGTGTCATTTTATTAACCAGTGCTTGAACTGCCTCCTGACTAGCGACGCTCTGCGTTTGAGACTCTGCATTTCAGAATCTTAATCTCCAGGACACGCCAAGGAACACAAAATATTGTCACAACAGGCCATATGACACAACGCACACTTACATATTGACTTTGTACTGACTAGCCATATGCCTGTACCGACTACAGTTAACACAACTAATGGTACTGAATCCATACAAGATGCAGACTACCCTGGTAAACTATATAGAGCACATCTCCCAGGTCGTAAATAATGCTCCTTTGTATTACCATGGAACTGCGAAAGATCAGCCGGTTCCCCTGGCTGCACAAAGTTTTCGTGTTAGCAGAAGAGCCAACACCGTGTTACGAGTGGAGCCGGCCGGAGTGGCCGTGCGGTTCTAGGCGCTACAGTCTGGAACCGAGCGACCGCTACGGTCGCAGGTTCGAATCCTGCCTCGGGCATGGAGGTGTGTGATGTCCTTAGGTTAGTTAGGTTTAATTAGTTCTAAGTTCTAGGCGACTGATGACCTCAAAAGTTAAGTCGCATAGTGCTCAGAGCCATTTGAACCATTTTTTACGAGTGGAGGCCGAAATGCATGCGTTTTAGCTCACGCAAGCTGGCGTGAGGAGGGAAGAACTATACTGACGTGAGGTCTGGAACATGACAAGGAATGAGAATTCAGAAAGCGGACGAAATTAGTTTGATACTTAACTTCAGTCCATTAATGATGAACGTCGCTCTTGACGGTACATGATTCACAATATTATCTGTTCAGAATACATTCTTGAAGATAGTCCTTATAGTAACTGAATATGGCGCCTTGCTAGGTCGTAGCAAATGTAGCTGAAGGCTATGCTAAACTGTCGTCTCTGCAAATGAGAGCGTATGTAGACAGTGCACCATCGCTAGCAAAGTCGGCTGTACAACTGGGACGAGTGCTAGGAAGTCTCTCTAGACTAGACCTGCCGTGTGGCGGCGCTCGGTCCGCAATCACTGATAGAGGCGACACGCGGGTCCGACGTATACTAACGGACCGCGGCCGATTTAAAGGCTACCACCTAGCAAGTGTGGTGTCTGGCGGTGACACCACAAAAGTAACCCCCACATCGCTGTCCATCATTCGCTTAGACTCCATACCCCCTATACATGTAACAGGAAAACAACCACAAAAACTAATAATCTGCTCACTCTCACCATCGTCTGACAAAACTGCCTGCTGTGGTTAGGAAGGCATGCTGCGTAGAGCCCGACCGCTGGCACCAGTAGCCAGACAAGGTCCACTTATCATAAAATATTTCTGACATCGCTCTTTAGCGACCTGGGGCGAGTGGGGCTGCTATGTTGTAGAAGCGGTGGTGCTGGTCGTGGGTGGCTAGGGAAACTCCACTGCAAGATATAAGGTATTTTATTCAGTCTTGAGCAACAGTGTTGAATTCCTGCAACACCCGGATACGCCTTCTGCAGGAGCGTTGTCTACCGGCAGCACAACTGACGTCGGAAGGTCGCGCTAGTAGGATGGCCTTTTGACGTCCGCCTTCTGCTCTTCTGATACCGTTTACCCACTCGGTGGCGCATGTTGGAGTTAGCACTTTGTCATTCTGCTGAATTCTCATAGGCGTTCGCTACTGGCGGGTTACAAGCTTGCCCTAGTATGAGCGGATGGCGGCAACACAGCCTTGGCTGCGAACTGCGGTCCTCCAAGACAGAAGGTCGGTTGCTACCGTGTAACCTAGGGACGACTCATCAGCTGTGTTGTTCTAAGTCGACAGGTTTGGGCTTCGAACTATGAACTGGTTTGGACGTCGGCTACTGGCTGATCCATAACGTGATGGAGACTTTCATGCACCCGATGTCATGGAGGGTGCTGCTAGACTGCACATAACTGTGCTAGAATCAGAAGGTATTTATAGTGATCAATAGCTCCTTTGTTGTGTCGATGAACTGCTTCTAGTCATGAACAAGTCAATACCTTCGAGTCTCAATGAGGTGGAAATATTCCACAGGCTGATTTGTAGTTGCATGACCCTTTTGCAATGTCACCACTATTGAGCGGAGTGACCCGACCATTTTGTGGTGTACAAACAGACTCGCTTGTGAAATCACATATCAGCACCTCCGCGCCTACCTGCTTGCCTCAGATATAGCTGCAAAGGAGCTGCTTCTCACCCAGAAACACCCAAAATTATTGACAACCTTACAATACTGTTTTCCATGATTTCCACAAATCTCTTAAGACAAATGCTAGAGTGGTTCGACTGAAAAGCACGTAGTAGTTTTCTCCTTCATTCTTCCAAAACCCATCCCTGACGGGACCATCGTTAACCGGATGTTGGATCTTAAGCTTCCTTGGGTCGTCCACTACTTAGCAGCAAAAAAGGAACGGTTTAATAATAAATCTGACAGCAGAAAAGAAAGTGTTAGAGAGATTTTGCACGATTGAGACACAGCATTCTCAATTTAGTTAAATTAAGTACAAGGGAAGATGAAGTGGCCACTCTAAGGGAAATTTAATTTTAAGCAACCCATGGTTACTGATGAAAGTTTGCCTCTTACATGTTTTGAATCAACATGTTATTAGATATCGCACCAAACATGTTTAGGTGCAATAGAAAAAATGCATAGGAACTACATGCAGTTTTCTGATGCCTTACATAGTAAATACTTTTCCCTACCTAGGGGGTAACGTGGCCTGTGCCTTCGCAACAGCTTGCCAAGCTTTTTTATTTTGATTTACGACATATTTTCGAGGCATCTTGATGTTCTAACAACTGATACTAACTAGATGGCTGGAGTAGACCGTTTTTAACCCGATTTTCATATTAGGTTTTAAATAATATCCATAAACCAACTGAAAATCATCACAAAGGGATAGAGTGGCAGAAGATAGCTTTGTATATAAGTGATATATGGGAGTAATTAATTCATATAAGGATACATAATTTGGCCATTTTTCCAGACGAATAGTGTGGCCACTTTTCCCTATGGGACTCTATCTCTGCACCAGCGGTTCACAGAGGAAAGATCAAACCGAAGATAAAACAAGGAACTACATTTGTAGGCTAAAAGAAATTGTTTATACATTTATGCGGTAAAGAAGTATTACTCTAGGTATGAATGAGGTAACAAGAATAATACACATGACTTACTTGTATCAGGCGACTGACAACCAGAGATGAAATTACAATGATATCCAGACCATTACCTGCTTACAGGCGTTGATAAATATCAACGGGGAGAGTTGAAAATGTATGTCCCGACCTGGAATCGTACCCGGGATCTCCTGCTTACATAGCAGACGCTCTATCCGACTGAGCCTTTTTTCATCAAAATGACTTGGTGTTATCATGACACATCAGTAGACCATAATCAAATCATCATGTAATATAAGCTGCAATTGGGAGAAATAATTAATTATGATAACAGAATAATAAATAAAAGGAGAAAGGAGAAAAGAAAACAGAGAACGTAGGCGACAAACCACCATTAAGCTCACATGATATGTACCAATAATTATTTTTATATGGTTTTTTAGCGATTTTTAATTTTTTTATTTTGTGCTTTTTATACATTTATCATAGTTTGTAATAGAATCAAAAAGTAGAAGGAAACCGAAACGAGGTTACATTTGAGATACCAAACTAAAAAATCCCAATTTGTTTGCAAGGATTGTATACGCTCATGCGTATCTATACTTCATCTATTCATATTTTACAGTAGAACTCGAGCGATGCTGAGTCAAAATCACAAAACCAAACGGACAGGGAAACCTGGAGAGGACAAGCCGAAGCAAATCAGATGTAAACGTACATAACAAAGGAAACCCCTTATTGCCAGAAAAATTAAGTTAACCAACACCTTGCCGACGGAAAACAAGATTCAACATGTTGGCGAAGAGGTCTCGGTATCGAGGCATTCGCAGGAACATCCAATAGACAGTGATCAGGTATTGAGTGAAGTTCGTATGACCTTCTCTCTCGCCTTCTACAACATAATGAATGAAGTGTCCGAGCAACGACATAATGGTCTGGGTTTTCGACCGTGAAAAGAAAGAAGAATCTGGGCGCAGTATGATGTCCGTAGTGTATGCAGCCTCAGAAGATCGAGTAAGGATGGTTAATTGTGGCCTGATTCAAGACTAGTTTGCCATATGACCTCCACATGTGAAGCTACGTCGTATCTTATCGTGAGACGTACAACGACTACATAAATCGGTGTCACTACGCCCAATACGGAAAAGTCGCTCGTTCGTTGGAATCGAGTTATTTACTACCTTATACCACGAGGACGCTACGCGCATCGGCAAAATTGATATTGAACCAAACTGTCGTTCTGGTTGTTTGCAGCAATTCTCTCTCAACGAGGTTTGGGCAAAGGACTGCTTCCCAACGAGTCTTTTGGAATTTCATGGTGAGGACGCCGGCCGGAGTGGCCGTGCGGTTCTGGGCGCTACAGTCTGGAGCCGAGCGACCGCTACGGTCGCAGGTTCGAATACTGCCTCGTGCATGGATGTGTGTGCTGTCCTTAGGTTAGCTAGGTTTAATTAGTTCTAAGTTCTAGGCGACTGATGACCTCAGAAGTTAAGTCGCATAGTGCTCAGAGCCATTTGAACCAGCCATGGTGAGGACAGATGTCAGCCCATAAATGTGCTTTAACTTATAATTTATGCGACCATCATCAACAGGGTGTTCAAGACGCAGGACGGACACAGAAATAAATGAGACGTGAAAGTGTAAGTTTCTTGAGTGATCGTCAAAACAGTACGACGCACATATAGCATATGCGTCTTCCTTCGTATATCAGTCATGTCCAGCCCCCAAATGAACGAGGCTTCGTGATCACCTCATATCGTAAACGACCAGACAATTGTTGTAGTTTCTTCGCCATCATCGAGAGAAACGGATAAACTTGGGCCACCTGATAGGCTTTACATAAGACATACATATCCACTATTCGGATTTTCTGGAGCAGAGTAAGGAAACGCCGTTCTTGCTCTAGTATCACTCCCTGAATTATTTCTGTAACAGACTTCCAGTTGAGCGCCGCCATTTTGAATGGACAATGATCAATGATGATACCGAGAGACGTTAGACGATCTACCGCAGTAGCCCATGAAACAACCGCGTTATCAAAATCTCACAAGGGAAGAAGCTTGCATATACATTCATTAAATTTTGCACCTGAACTCCGACTAAAATAATCGATTACAGCCTTCAGTAGAGGTATCTCAGCAGGATTGTGAAGTAGAATTATCATGTCATCCGCGTATGCACGAACAGCTATAGTCCCGCCGGAGAGCGTCCAACCTGTCAGCTGGGATGTTAGCATCCGAAGTAGGGGCTCCAGAGACAACACAAACAAAGCCATTGACAGCGGGGTTCCTAGAGGCACTCCCCTACGGATATATATTGTGGGCGTCAGTTGGCCATTAACAACCACCGAAGCCGAAATACCCATAACAGATTTGAGAGCACTCGCCGTGTGTCAACAGTGAAACCAACTGCCTCCAGAATCCGAAGCAGAAAGTCGTGATTAACACGATCAACTGCTTTATCGGAGTCTAGAAAAGCAAGGGCACAAGGGTCGGACGTTACAGCAGCAACCGAAACCACGTCACGACACTCGACTATAGGGGTAAGAATGGTACGACCAGGTACGCAGCTTTGATGTTTTACAACAGTCGTCTCCATCAGAGCCGACATCTCGCTATTAACTGCCCGCGCCAGTCCTATAATCAAAGTTCAACAAAGCAAGTGGGCGAAAGCTATCAGAGGCAGCCGCTTCAGTGCGTTTCGGGATGAAAACAGTTTTTCCCACTTTGAACGAGGTCGGCACTACTCTACATTGTAACACTTCATTCAAAAGGGAGGTAAAGGTAACACCCAACAACGGTCAAAGGCACACGTAAAATTCCTTGGGAAGTCCATCTAGACCGGGGGACTTTTGAGAGGCCGAGCCCACAATAAGTTTGTAAACTTCCTCAAGCTGAAAGGCAGCTAAGAGCGATGAATTATGTTCAGGTGTAATTGTCGTATCCAAATAGCTGAGAAGTGGGTCGTAAAAGCTTTCATTGGAATCATCGATGTAGATGTCTACATACTACTGATGTGAGATACGCACTACATCAGCTTGGGCCATTACGATACGTCCATCATTTGTCGTGAGAGAATGAATACAAGCGCGTCGGCGACGGGTCTGATGCCGAAGTAAATGATATCAGGAAGTAAGTTCTTCCGTCACCAATGAACGCGGCTTCGATCGGATTTTCAAACCTTCCATTTGTATTCTCTTCAAGGTCAACAATTTTGCCTTTACACGCCTAACATCCGCAATTCGCAGAGGGGCGTGAACCGAAACAGCACAAAGTAATACTCATAAGCTCTCCGAATGTCTTGTACTTTGATAGCACAGAAAAGTACCAAAGTTTGCCTGAGCCTTGGTTTTGCTAGCTGTGTCCACCAGTGAAGGGTGGAAGAGTATTTTCCAATGGGCCGTAGAATACGCTCCCACACGACCCGCATCACGTCATAGAGAGAGGTCAGCTAGGTGAGCGACGTTGAGCATCCACGGAAGGCGAAACAATGTGACTAGTTGCCGTTCAAGATTGAGAGTTATGGCCACAGCACAGTGATCCGTAAAGGTAGCTGGGATGACTAACATTAAGAATACTATCGCTCAGGTAGACTGATAAGTAAAAACTATCTAACCTGCTACTAGAAGTCGCAGTAAAGTGGGTAAATTTAACTAACGTAGGGTATTTACATATTCAGACGTCTTTAAGGTGTAAGGAGCGGACCAATTCATATAATTCACAAGACAAATTAAAATTTGGGGATTAATCCGCAGGACGCAATACACAGTTAAAACCACCACCCAACAGAATACACGGGAGGACTCTTACGCAACAGACAAAAAACATCCTCTTTATAAAAACGCGAACTATCCACTACGCGGCCAGTGCCAGAAGGGGCGTATAAAAGAACCAAGGTAAGATTAAAAAGTTGACAACCTATGCCTCTGCCAGAATCCAACATTTACACGTCAGCAATAGGAATGCCTTCGCGAAAGAATAATGGTTCAAATGGCTCTGAGCACTATGGGACTCAACATCTTAGGTCATAAGTCCCCTAGAACTTAGAACTACTTAAACGTAACTAACCTAAGGACATCTTACACACCCATGCCCGAGGCAGGATTCGAACCTGCGACCGTAGCAGTCCCGCGGTTCCGGACTGCAGCGCCAGAACCGCTAGACCACCGCGGCCGGCGCGAAATAATAAGGCGGTTCCCGTAGAATATACGGGTGCTACATTAAAGATCTTACGAAAACCATGAGAAATTACTAAATAACACCTCCTGTAAGACGATGTCCCCACATGGATCATAAATGAACTGACGCAACGAAGCCAATTGCAGTTCTGATTCCACACGATTAACATTTAAGGAAAGAAACGTGTAGGCTCGTGTCACTGACCACAGCTATACTGGGATGTACGGAACGTATTGTGCAGAATTAGGTAGACAGCTGAGCGCCAAGATCCACTGCGGAGTCCACAGATCAATCACACATGGGGGGACCAGAACCCCCATCATCACATTTTTTTCTTAGGTTTCTTACGTGCCACCTCACGATTATGTTGTATACTCTGTTTCTGTCGGCTACGTGGCATGGCGGTCTCTGCAGACGGAGGTGTGGGAGGGGTTACAGGCACAGACTCCTGCCCTCAGCACAAAGGTCATGTAGTGTGGACCTACAGTCACTAAGTCGAAAGCATTCTGTGGAACTAACAATACAACAGGTGATACTTGGCCTCTAATTTTATTCTACTCAGGAGTTGTTGTAGGCGGCAAATTCGGGAAATCGTCGGAGTCTGAAGACGGCGAAGCAGGAGGACATTGCGTAGTCTCGGACTCAAAAGGAGGACGCCAAGACGAAGAGGGGGACTCCGCTGCCTCACCACACACAGTCAGCTCAGGAGGAGCAGGAGGGATGCTGGGGGTAACTTCTTCGCCACTCACCGTACCACGAATGGAGGGTATCGTAGCATCGAGGGGAGCAGTGGAGACAACCGATGCGGAAAAGGATGGGGCAGAAGGCACAGCCAAATCCTCACCTGCACCATCTAGACTGAGACGTCACTTGTTTCCGACTGTTACGGGTTCTATCTTGAGGGCAATAGGATTCTGAACCTGTCGCGGAGGTAAAGGCGGAAATTCAGTTACACGATTATCATAATTGACTTTTTGATCATTATGATCTGAAGCAGAAGCAGGTCTGACGCCGGGAGTGGAAGGAACAAGATCAGCAACCGTCAATTTGCGATACTGCATCAATGACAGTTTTAGTACAAAAACCCTCCGCGGGCAATTAGACCGAACGTGTCCACTTTCTTTACATAGGACGAAGGTTCCTCTTGACCGGTACACATGACACAAAGGCGATAATCACACACTGGTTAATAATATCGAATATTGCGTTTGACATGCATTTCCACGGAACGAATTCCACTAGTACACTGTAATCAGTCCTGAGTATACCAGAGTTCACGACTGGCGTTTTTCACGTTACCATAAGGATTCAATATGTCATTTACAAAGTTGTCATCAAACTCCGGCGGGAGGTTGAACCCTCGAACATTGATATAGTCAATTTCAGCATCTGCGAGTGACACCATACTAACGGAATTATCGCGATCCTTGAACGGGACTTGACAATCACGTCGCGACAATAATCTTTCAACGTGAAGGGGTTCCATATATCTCACGTAAAATACGCACCCGTCTGCATCAAAATAAGCGGTGTGCACCTGATCAGAGTTCATATGAATTGTATCGACAAACCAATCTTGGATTTCTAGAGACTCGGGCTGCACATGTCGCGTTGTTTTATCGAAAGTGAAGCTCACAGTACCTTTTCGTGAAATTCACGTGGAAACCGTGGTAGACACAGTGGAGCGGCCGACGCCGCTGCCAGTAGACCAACACAAACAGACAGTAAGGCGGAGCGGAGGCGCTACGACTCACTCGGCAAACAGAACAACACTAACGGGGAAAACTTCACACAAGCGATGCTACGGCAAGTGAAATAAACAAGACCCTTCCCGCTCCCCACTCGAAGCGGAACGAGCCATCGAGGGCACAGAGGATATTGCGACTGCAGGGACTGACCTCTGTCACTCCCACCGTGAGACCCATACTTCCAACTTAGTGTCCACCCACTACATTTGTAGTACCGCAGCCCACTATACTCAAAAATCGCGGCAGTCAATCTACCGATTCCCGTAAGAGTTTGAGCAATGTGAGTGCATCCGCACTGAAGAAGATCATTGGGTGGTAAGCCTTATCTATATGAAGATGGTATCTGTTCTTTCGGACATGTCCGAAAAGACAGATACCATCTTCATATAGATAATCAGAAAATTTTTCATTAAGGAATAAGGGAACAATCTTCCTCAGTCAAACTCTCTGATAATAATGGTGTATATATTAGAACTAGTTTGACGATTCTTGGCAGGCAGGAGCACTGTTCAGGACAAAAATACGCAATGGCCACTTTTACCGTCATGGCCAGTTCTCCCCACATTCTCCTACACATACCGCAGGTAATCCTAGACTTGGATGGCAATGTTGAAGTCATATCTGATTTTTACTGGTTGTTGGAAGAAAATATAAAAACAGTATGTCAGTAGAAATTCGGATACGCACTAGTAAATTTAATGGATACAGGGGTTACTCTTAGTGGAGCGTGGGATAACGCGATAGAAATGTTACGTTCATAAAGAACAGAAGTTAAAAACTTCATGTAAAATGGAAACGATGGTTGTGGCAGTGGGGGTTGTTGGCTAGGTGCGGGGGGGGGGGGGGAGGAGTGCAGTTTCCGTTCTCCTTCTGTCCTTTCGCTTCGTACTTCAATTCATGCAGGGATATGGAGGACGTTTATGGGTTGGGCGAGAAGGGAGTGTAGGGAAGGAGAGAGGAATAGCACCTCTCCCTTTTTTTTCTGTTATCCATTTTTCACATCCGCCCATGAAAATTTCGTCTCAAGCGACTTCACGCTCTGACTGACACTGAGTGTCATTTAGCACTACAAGAAAGTGAATATCTTTGAAAGCTCGGGCTTTAAAATGAGAGTCAAATGGCTTCAACATTGAGAACACTTCATGATTTCGTTTACTATTGTCGCTGTGAAAAGCTTCAGGACCACCAGCTCTTTGGTTTGCTGGTTCGGCTAGTCCGATGTATGTGTGTACATGGTGATCAAATCCGAGAAACTTGTAAAAGTGTTGGAAGGCAGGTTGTGCTGTGATGTAATTGTTAAGAGAAAATTCAGATACGTTGCACCGTTTCCGAGTTAATTAACACTAAGGTTAACCAATCACGCCATTGTTCGTGCAAATGCCAGATGTGACATCGTTTGGTTTCGTAAACCCGAACAAGAGAGCGAGACAAAAATTGGACAAGAGACGGTGCTAAGCATAAACCCAAGTCAGAGGCTGAGCAGTCTGTGTCATCCACGTTATGAGGACAACTGACACGAATTATATCTGGCAGGCCACTTGAATTTGTGCGCACAATGGCCTAATGGACTAAATTCAATGCTAATGAAAGTGGAAATTTCGTAAACGTATAGAATTCTTTTTTATTAACAATTATTTCTCACCACAACCAACCTTGCAACCCCCTCATAAGCTTTCCAGACTGTTTCTAGCCACACTGTAAATATTTTGTGGTGAAGACAGGTTTACTATTTACTTATTTTAGCCTGACGACGCTAGGGCCTTAAGACCTTCTCTTACATCTGACCAAGAACGACACATACAAAAAGTAATAGATAACAATCACAAAAATAATAATTTCATTATTAATTGCAATTATAATTGTCAATAGCATTTATAGGAGTAATACCAATAATGATGACAAAATAATGGAGGAATTAGGAATCATATTAATTAGTTAGTATATAAACTCCATAATAATAATTTGATTAATGGACGAAAATAATAATTGCAATAATAACAATAATAATAATTATTATAGTGTCAATAATAATAATGCTAATAACAATAATAATAATAATGAAATAATGGACGCATTAAGAATGATACTGATTAGTTTAGCACTTCTGAAGCCTTGTTTGGTATTAGAAGTATAAGGGACAGGATTGAAATTAAAGTGGCAGTGGTTGCTAGGAAAGAATAGAATTTCAATAGAGAAATCTGTAAAAAAGAGGAGGGAAAAGTGGTGGGGCAGAGAGGGTTGACGAGCGTGAGTTACACGAAGTGATAGATATTGTGGGCCATTAGCTGTCTTTTGAAGTTTGAAAGGATTTTAATTTCTCTAATATTTTGAGGAAAATTGTTTCAAGGTCGGGTTGCTGATACAGTAACTGATTTAGAGAACATAGAAGTATTGTGTAGATTATGATATACACTATGTGATCATAAGTACACTGACACCTGTCTGAAAATGACTTACAAGTTCGTGGCACCCTCCATCGGTAATGCTGGAATTCAATATGGTGTTGGCCCACCCTTAGCCTTGATGACAACTTCCACTCTCGCAGGCATACGTTCAATCAGGTGCTGGAAGGTTTCTTGGGGAATGGCAGCCCAGTCTTCACCGAGTGCTGCCATGAGGAGAGGTATCGATGTCGGTCGGTGAGGTCTGACATGAAGCCGGCGTTACAAAACATCCCAAATGTGTTCTATAATATTCAGGTAAGGACTCTGTGCAGGCCAGCCCAATACAGGGATGGTATTGTCGTGTAACCACTCCGGCACAGGCAGCGCATAATGAACAGGGGCTCGATCGTGTTGAAAGATGCAATCGCCATCCCCGAATTGCTCTTCAACAGGGGGAAGCAAGAAGGTGCTTAAACATCGCTGTAGGCATATGCTGTGATAGTGCCACGGAAAATAACAAGGGGTGCAAGCCCCCTCCATGATAAAGACGACCATACCATAACACCACCGCCTCGAATTGTACTGTTGGCGCTACACACCCTGGCAGATGACGTTCATCGGGCATTCGTCATACCCACACTCCGCCATCCATCGCCACATTGTGTGCCGTGATTCGTGACCCCACCCAACGTTTCTCCACAGTTCAGTCGTCCAATGTTTATTCTTCTTACACCAAGCGAGGCGTCTTTTGGCATTTACCGGCGTGATGTGTGACTTATGAGCAGCCACTCGACCAAAAAATGCAAGTTTTCTCACCTCCCGCCTAACTGTCATAGTACTGGCAGTGGGTCCTCATGCAGTTTGGAATTCCTGTATGATGGTCTGAATAGATGTCTTCCTATCACATATTACGACCCTCTTCAACTGACTGCTGTGATGCAATGCTGTACGTGTCTCTTCACGTTTCCGCTTCATTATCACATCGGAAACAGTGCACCTAGGGATGTTTATGAGTGGGTAAATCTCGCTTAAAGACGTATGACACAAGTGACACCCAATTACCTGATCACGTTCGAAGTCCGTGAGTTCCACAGAGCGCCACATTCTGCTCTCTCACGATGTCTAATGATTATTGAGGTCGCTGATATGGAGTACCTGACAGTAGATGGCAACAAAATGCATCTAATATGAAAAACGTATGTTTTTGGGGGTGTCCGGATACTTTTGATCGTCGGCCGGTGTGGCGCTTCAGTCTGGAACCGTGCGACCGCTACGGTTGCAGGTTCGAATCCTGCCTCGGGCATGGATGTGTGTGATGTCCTTAGGTCAGTTTGGTTTAAGTAGTTCTAAGTTCTAGGCGACTGATGACCTCAGATGTTGTCCCATAGTGCTCAGAGCCATTTGAACCCATTTTTGATACTTTTGATGACATAGTGTACAGAAGAAAGGCTAACTCCACCGACAAATAATCTAAGGCTTTTCAGAGAATGTTTCAGTATTTTGGTATAAGAGACCAATTGCATCCGGAGGCTCGTTACTACATTTTGTTTGATTTCTTACCCTCATGTTTCTCTTTATATCTGTATTACACTGAATATATCTTCATGACATTACAAAGGTAGACTCTTATGCGTAGTGTGACTTATTTGGAAACAAAGTTTTTTGAGAGAATCAAGTACGTTGGAGCTACTTCTTGCTTCAGTATCAGCTCTCGCTGAAAGAATTGGTTTTCTATTAGCTGCAGAGAACAAATTCTACAGAGTGGTGTTTCCATCCAGCCTCCTTGCAAATGTCCCTACAGTACGCAAGGCAACGGGGAATCAGGCATTCGAAGACCTTGGCCTGAATCCATGTGTATTGGTCTACGATTGACTCCGCGACTGACTCTGTAGTTGAGCGTATGGCAGCTCTTGAACGAGCTGTGCCACTCACTAAGCAGCACGTACTGGACCATACGATTTTCAGAGAAGAGACCAGGATAACTTTTTCACAGGCGAGCACCACAGAGTCTCCGTCATCTGTCGCAGCTCTACGATCACACCCAACTGCATCCCTGCACGTCATTTGTACCAGTTGGTGCAACAGTTTGACCTCAGATGTTTGGAGGGAAATGATTATTACAAGTGCGATTAAGGTAATACAGGAACGACGTCTTTATCATATGGAGGTGGATGGACAACAACGGCATGCACATCAAAACCAGTTCCAACCCACGCAGCAGTCCCATGTTCTAGCCAATCACTGCAACCTGTGCGCTGGTTCACGAGCGTTATGGGCACTACCACCCTCGGATCAGCAGCAGCAGGATGACAACCGCTGACGATGCTCCATCGCTGTCTCGGCGTCACAGAACCACCCATCGAGGAACTGAACTTCCACAACGATATCTGCGAGCTTCCTGGGATGGCCGGTCAAGGATAACTACTGATGTTAAGACAACAGAATCTCCATCACTTACCTCAAGCCGTCACGTCCCTTCCCTCGTGTCCAACCTTTGTGGCTTACACACTAAGAGCCAAAGAAATTGGTACACCTGCCTAATGACGTGTAGGGCCGCCGCGAGCACGCAGAGGTGCCGCAACACGACGTGGCATGGGCTCGTCTAAGGTCTGAAGTAGTGATGGAGGGAATTAACACCATGAATCATGTAAGACGTCCATAAATCAGTAAGAGTGCGAGGGGTGGAGATCTCTTCTGAACAGCAAGTTGCAAGGCATCCCAGATTTGCTCAATAATATTCATGTCTGCTGAGTTTGGTGGCCGGCGGAAGTGTTTAAACTCATAAAAGTGTTGCTGGAGCCACTCTGTAACAATTCTGGACGTGTGGGTGTCGCATTGTCCTGCTGGACTTGCCCAAGTCCGTCAGAATGCACAATGGACCACAGTGGATGTAGGTGATCAGGCAGGATGCTTACCTACGTGTTACCTGTCAGAGTCGTATCCAGACGAATGAGGGGTCCCATACCACTCCAACAGCACACGCCCCACACCACATCCATCAGCTTGAACAGTCCCCTGCTGACATGCAGGGTCCATGTATTCATGAGGTTGTCTCCATACCCGCACACATACATCCGCTGATACAATCTGAAACGAGATTCGTCCGACCAGGCGACATGTTTCCAGTCATCAACAGTCCAATGTCGATGTTGTCGGGCCCATATCGATGAAAATTCGTTGAATGGCTCGCACACTGACACTTGTTGATGGCCCGGCATTGAAATCTGCAGCAATTTGCGGAAGAATTGCACTTCCGTCACGTTGAATGATACTCCTCAGTCGTCGTTGGTCCTGTTCCTGCAGGATCTTTTTCCGGCCGCAGCGATGTCAGAGACTTGACGTTTTACCGGATTCCTGATAGTCACGGTACACTCGTGATATGGTCGTAAGAGAAAATCCCCACTTCATTGCTACCTCGGAGGTGCTGTGTCCCACCGCGTTCAAACGCACTTAAATCTTGATAACCTGCCATTCTAGCAGCAGTAACCGATCTAAAATCACTGCCAGACATTTGTTGTCTTATATAGGCGTTGCTGACCCCAGCGCCGTCTTCTGCCCGTTGACATATCTTTGTATTTGAATAAGCATACCTATATTAGTTTCTTTGGCGCTTCAGTGTAATACAGTTATATTCAATTTGCCGCGCTTTTCATAAATCCGAGATCGAATGCGACCAATACGTCTATTCCATTTCGGTTGCTTAAAAATTACTTTGTTCGTCATAACCTAATACTCTGCGGTAAAAGTTGCTTATGATGAAACCTTGCAGATGCTTTGTGTCACTACACAACATTACTTGAAATTGTGTATTCTTTTTCATATCAATCTTTTTACAGATATTTACTTTATCGGCTTTTTACGGGTCGTTAAAGTTTTAGTATTTGGTTTCTATTTTGGATATTATTCCTAACTTTATTAACGTGTATTGGAAGTCAGAAATGCCTCTCATTCATAATGAGATAATAAGTTTTTAGGGAGATTAGTTCCACCAGCTGACTCGGCAAAGTCAGGTATTTGAATACTGATAATCTTAATTTTGATACTTTTTTTTTACAAAAGCTTTTTGAAGCAATAGATGTATTTCAATCGAAGCAGGAAGAAAAGTACCCCGGTTCTGGAAACTAGTTTCACTTAGAAGATAATCTTTTAATCAGTTTTAGTTAATTAAAACATCGATAGAGCTGATAATCTGCTTTCATGATATAAGGGGCAGTTAAATGAAAACGTGGCAGATACAAAGAGATTTGACAAGCCATTTGTTACTCCAGAAATTATCACCATAACTGGTAATAAATTTATCCACCTGTGAGGCAAGGCAGTCAATGGCTCTACGAAAAAATGTTAGCAGTTGCCTGCGGAACCGTGATTTGTACCGAGGCGTGCACCTTTTTGTCCAGAGCAAACCGACATCTTTCTTCTGGGCGGCAAAAATATGGAAATTGTGTAGGGAGAGATTGGGGCGGTATGGAAGATGTGTAAATGCTTCCCAGCGAAACTTTTGGAGCTTAGTCGGAACAGCCTCGGTAACATGTTGGTGGGCATTATCATGCAGTATAGTGATGTGTTTCGTGAACATGCTAGGGCGTTCGGACTTGATAGCGCAATTCAGTTTTTATAGAGTGTCCGTCATACATCAAGGCCAGACGTTGCAGGATAATGGCTACCCACATGCAGCCAAGGTTGTTTCGATTACGTTGCAGAAGTTTCGCTAGGAAGCCCTTACACATCCACTGTACAGTCCCGATCTCTCCCCATGTAATTATCATATTTTTGGAGCCCTGAAGATAGAAATTCGTGGCAGTTGATTTGCTTCGGATGAGGAGTTGCACGCCTTGGTACAATCGTGGTTCTGTAAGACACCGAAAACATTTTTACGCGAAGACATTGACCGTCTTGTCTCACAGTAGGGTAAATCTATTAGCAGTTACGGTAATTATATTTGAAAGAAAAGTAAACAGTGTACCTGATGTTTCTTCATCTATCTCTTTTCCTTTTGACTGCCCCTTACACTTCGTCTGGACGAAATCCAACTACAGTTTAGTAATCCTCTCATCAAAACGAAACGTTTGTGTACATCGTGATAACATTCTGTATGATTTTTATTTTGGCATTTTTCTAGAGATTTTTGTTTTTGTATCTTTTCAGCCCTTTGTTCGCTTTTCAACCTGGTTCAATCATCATTTTACAAATACGTTTTTAATACTATCAGAACTAGGAATTTGTGTGGGACTTATAATGAATCATCCTCCTCTAACATTTAACGTTACCTTTTTTTATAGAGATAACCGATACTATGTACAGTATCGATTCTTGCATAGGTTAAATTATCTCAGCTGTTTCACTAGCAGAATTCATATGATTTTGTATACGGTGTATTATCCTTCAGGCTAAAATGTATAAAAAGAAATTAATGTGTTACAATCGATATGTACTTCTTTTAAGAATGATTGAAATCATAAAATTTCTGGCATCATTAAAATTCATATTATTAATTGCGCAACCTAACGCTAATTATTAAATTTGTTTATGGATTTATTTATGAAATAATGATATAATTTGGGAAAAGTTCTTCTCCTGTCAAGAAAGTTTGTAAACTCTTTGGAAATTGTGAGTACCTCACAATGTAAGTAGTAGTGGGCATCTCTCAGATGGAAGTAGACGTTTTTATAAGTTTGTCACCAACAATGTAATTACTGGTTTTTTGAAATGTGGAAATTATAAAGTCGGTGTGAATTAGAAGAATGGAATAAAATAAAAAGATATTCATAGCAGCAGGCAGCTCTTCATCAGTTATTTCGTCTTCAAGGATCCGCAACGTTAGATCAAAGTTTTCAGCAGCAAGAATGTACTCCTGCTCACAACAAGATTTTGAGCCAGCAACAACAACAACCACGAGATAATCGAAATAAGTATAAAAGTTCTTCTTTTGTAATCTTACTCATCTCGAATTTTTTGAAAATTTGTGTGAAGAATGAGAACTTTAATGGTGATGTCTGGGAGGGTAGGATTACGTACCTCCAGTGTCCCTCGAATCTACTGAAGTACCTGCATAATTAGCCCTTAACATAAATTTACACGAAACTTTTAAAAAAATGTGCAAATGTTTGTGAATTCCTAAGGCACCAAACTGCTGAGGTCATCGGTCCATAGACTTACACAATACTTAAACTAAGGTAAACTAACTTCTGCTAAGAACAACACACACACCCATGCCCGAGAGAGAACTCGAACCTCCGGCGGGAGGGGCTGCGCAGTCCGTAACATGGAGCCTCTAACGCGTGGCCACTCAGCGCGGCGTGAAACTTAATTTTAATCATTAGATACGTCGTAATTCTGATATTGGGCTTGTATGATTCCATGGGAGTAACACCGGTAGCCGCTGGGATAAAAGGAGTAGTCTGAGCTGAAGGTGGGTGCTTTTTGGCAGTAGCACCTGTGCGGCCCGTTGTTACGGTGAGAGTCTTGGCATACACTTCAGCAAACGACAGGTGTGCACATGTTTCCAAGGTGACGCTGTATTGTTTTTAACTAGGGGAAGGTGGCAACACTGACTCAATGCATAGATTTCGCGTTATTGTTTACACCAGAACATTAGTAGACCAAGATTAATCGAAGATTTTGTTTGTAATTTATAAAGTTAAAAGGTCACATCACACAAATATATGGAGTTGTGGACGGGCAACTCAGCACAACAAACGATCACAAGATTAATACACTATCTGATCAAAAGAATCCGAACACGTATTAGTAGAGATAAGTATGGAGTGTGCCCATTCTGGCCTTTATGACGTTTTGAACTCTGCTGGGGACATTTTCAATGGCGTGTCTGAATGTCTGTGGAAGAATGGGAGAGCATTATTCCTCAAGAGCCAAAATCAGAGAAGGTAGCGATGTTGAACGTTGGGGACTGGAACGATGTCGACGTTTTAACTCACCCCAAATATGCCCCGTTCGGTTCATATCGTAAATCTGCGTAGGCCAGTTCATTTAAAGAATGTTGTTGTCCGCAGACCACTGTGTCACAGGTGCTACTTTACGGCAGGGTTCATTGTTACGCTGATGTAGATGTGGAAAATACAGTCTTCGTCTCCGAACAGTTCCTTCAGTGTTCACACAATGCCGTAAAATGTGTTCATATTCTTCCGCATTTAGGGTCCTCTGAAAGGCAATAACGAGACCTTTCCTAACCACAAAAACCACCCCGTATCTTCTCACAGCGTCGTCTGTACTTCACTAGTGTTATTGCACGTAATGGCAGATAATGTGCTCCAGGCATTCGCCAAAGACAACTCTTTCATCAGATTGCCACAGGCTACAGCGTGATTCATCAGTCCAAATCACTGATTTCTTGTTATTCTTATCAGTAATGTTCCTCTTTACACGACCTTAAGCGTCGCTTAACACTAGCTACATAAAACTGTTGCTTATGAGGAGCAGCTCGACAATTGTATTCATTATTTTTTAACTCTCTAGGCGCAATCGTTGTGCTAGGGAGAGTGTTGGTAGTACTTTGCAACTGGCGAGTGATTCTTTCCCATAGTATCATGCAATACTCGTCGGTCCCGTCCGTCAGTACCTGGTATCTGTCTGGTCTTGGTTTTGCTGTGGTAGTTCTTTCGCGTTTCCACTTCACAATTACATGACCAACAGTTTATTTGGGCAGCTTTAGAATTGTTTAAATGTTTGTGATACTTTTGTTGCTCAGGTGACATCCGAGTCCATCTTCGAAGTCACTCACCTCTGTTGATCGACACATTATACTGTTACTACTTCTCTACTGACAACATAATATTCCCCTGAGTGCTTGGGTAGCTCATAGTAGCGCACTTGTCAGCGAAAGGAAAAGGTCCCGAGTTCGAGTCTCGGTCCAGCACACAGTTTTAATCTGCCAGGAAGTTTCATATCAGCGCACACTCCGCTGCAGAGTGAAAATCTTGTTCTGATAATATTCCCCTGCTCTTTCTATACTGCAAGTTCCGTCTCTGGTGGCATCTAGTGGTCAATTCCATAGTACACAGCACTGTCTGGATACTTTTCGTCCGATAGTGTATAATCACGGGAATTGTCGACTGGGAACCTATGTTAATAGTGGAGGCTCGAATTAATGCCACTTGCAATATTGATTGTAAGTAGATCGCAGGCTTGTCGGTGGGGAAGGACGTCGTATCCACCACAAAAAGTTTAGACAGCATTCTACAAGCCACACCGCTACCATCACTTCTCGTCTACCATGACCGGCGCACGAGGCTGCAGATACGCCCCGCTAGCCATGTTTATTGGCGAGAACTCTTACTTAACCCGTCCTCGTGTTTCTCATCGTTAAGCACGCCAGACGTAGTTTGCATCGTGGCTGGCGCAGGCTTAGAAACAAGCTGATACATCATACGGAACGTGTTCCTCATCAAGATTTGCGACTGCAGCTCCCTCCAGCGACTGCTATCTGCTTTATCTGGCTCGCAAATCACACGGTTCGTTTACGAAAACGGACAGCTGTAGAATTCCTACTTCGGTCCTATGAAAACTCACATTTACTTCCTTGTTCATAAGCTAATCACGTTTTTCTGAATGTAATGTTCATAAGTAAAAATCAGAATCCGCGTTCTAAGGCGAAAGGGAGAGTTATGTGTCCAGCTAGTAAGGATACCAGTTTATAAAATTTACGTAACAAAAGTGCGGTACCAGTACACAAATGTCTTACATATAAGGTAAAATTTATTCCATCACTCTCAAATGGTTGAAATGGCTCTGAGCACTATGGGACTCAACTGCTGAGGTCATAAGTCCCCTAGAACTTAGAACTACTTAAACCTAACTAACCTAAGGACATCACACACATCCATGCCCGAGGCAGGATTCGAACCTGCGACCGTAGTGGTCGCGCAGTTCTTGACTGTAGCGCCTAGAACCGCTCGGCCACTCCGGCCGGCCCCCCACTTTCACTGTTTAGCAAAACTGAAGGTCATTCGTACTGGATCACAGCTTCTACTGAGTAGCATAATTTGTAGAACATGTGATATGCAAGACTTGGGCCTGCCCGAGTGGCCGAGCGGTTCTAGGCGCTTCAATCTGGAACCGCGCGACCGCTACGGTCGCAGGTTCTAAACCTGCCTCGCGCATGGATGTGTGTGATGTCCTTAGGTTAGTTAGGTTTAAGTAGCTGTTATGTCCCATAGTGCTCAGAGCCATTTTGCAAGACTTGGAAGAAGACAGTGCAAGATATCTTACCGCATGTAGTGCAGTCTCTTTTGCAGCAGAATACTGCGCTTATGGACGTTTCTGCAATATATGACCATTTTTTTTTCTATTCCTGTCTATAGTTTTGGAGTTATCCCTCACAAATTTGTTGATTTTCCAAAATACACATTTTCTATAACGTAAATGTGAGAATCTAAATGTTAAAAAACCACTGTTTATAATGTAAACATTTTATACCCACATCCTGCGTTTACACAACTGACAGCCTGCTATGGTCTTGGAAATCGATACTTAACAGGGATTTGATCTTAACATGGTGTTTAGTTGTGTTAAAATAAATAGTCTACACACTATGATGTCACCTAAGATGGGTCTGACACCACAACATTGCTGTGTACTTGTAAAATAACGGTGGGAATTAGGAACTTTTCTACAGCCATGACACGCTCTCCAGAACGCATACACACAGTACCTAGGTGAATGTCGCCGCTGTTATCACTAGGATAGGAAAGCAAAAGTTTATTCCGTGGCCGATGCCGTAAGTGTGCGCGAATCCTGTCACTGCTGTCCGAGTCACCACGAGAGTCCAGTTAACACTCCTAACCAAATTAGGCCAGCCGCAGTGATAAAGCTTCAGTTACACGCGTCCTATTAACGCCAACCATCACCAATCTAACTATGAAAATTTTTATTTGAGTGAATCTACCATACACCTTACGGCGCGCTATCTGGATTCTGGTCAAACGTGTCTGAACACTAACTGGTAATATCCAGAATGAGATTTTCACTCTGCAGCGGAGTGTGCGCTGATATGAAACTTCCTGGCAGATTAAAACTGTGTGCCCGACCGAGACTCGAACTCGGGACCTTTGCCTTTCGCGGGCAAGTGCTCTACCAACTGAGCTACCGAAGCACGACTCACGACCGGTACTCACAGCCTTACTTCTGTCCCGAGTTCGAGTCTCGCTTCGGGCACACAGTTTTAATCTGCCAGGAAGTTTCACTAACTGGTAATGCTCCCTCTCTCGTAGCCACCATACATGCAGGCTCTCCATTGTACGATCAGTCAGGTGTATTACGTCTGGTGTTTCGGCAGATATTTGCTTTTTGTAGGAACAATTAGCACAGCCAAATACAGCTCACGGCATGTCTAATGCACTATCCACAATCGAATTCGTTCCCCTTTACAAACAAAACGCTTTTAAAGAAGAATTTTACGTGACCATTCGGTAGGGCTCTCCCTAATTAGAGTAGTTTGATATTCGTTTTGTTGGTGTATATTAACAGTGGTCTGCTTAAGTCTACTTCGAAGTTCAGTAGCAAGTTAGAGTCTCTGGGATGCAGCCAATGCCTGATTAAACCATCATGCGGTATGCATAACACAGATTTCCTCCATTCCATGCTTCGTAAAGCTTCTCCCAGACGATGCCATTGTCTATATCGAAAATTAGATGTGCGCGTCAGTCTATCCACTGTATTCCATAGCGAATTTGTGTCAATATTAGAAGTTTGCGTTCCTAAAATGTTATCCAGTAGGTCCATTACAAAAAGTAAGCCGTAGATAACTAAGGGAATTAAAATTTCATGTAAGAGGAGGAAGACATTTTATGTAAAGGCCAGAACAAGTCAAGATCCGACATTATTTGCATACTACAAATAACACTATCGTATTTTAAGGAAAGTTATTAAAATATCCTGAAGTATGCATATCTTAATAGACATAATTAATTCGCATAATAACGTTAAAACTGTATTTGAAATTGTCAAAAGGGGGGACAGGACAGCCAGTGAGTGTACAAGATCCCATAACATGTAAACTAAGTGGCAATGTTGTGACTGATAAATAACATGCTGCAAGTACTTTTAACAATCACTTTCTAAACGTGGCAGTAAATGTGGGATTCTATAGTTCAGTCAAAGAAACAAGAGAATATAATAAAAATGTCATTCCATAAAACTTTAAGCAACTAGAAGCAACACCAAATGCTTCACTGAAATTAATACAATTACAAAAATTATAAGGAACAAAAGTTCACTAGGGGTTGATTGAATTTCAAACAGAATTCTGGAAAGTGGTTCTAGTTTAATAAGTAATGTCCTTAGTGATATATGCAGTGCATCATTGGCACAGGGAATATTTCCAGACATGGTAAAATATGCAATTATTAAATCACTTCATAAGAATGGTGGCACAATTATCGTATAATTTCCTTACTAACGTCTTTTCCCCAAAATATTCGAAAAAAATAATGTACTTTATGTTAGTCGCACACTTAAGTGGAAGCAATTTACTTAGTATAGCACATTTTGTAATGCACAAGGGTTTCTCGACTGAGAATGCTACTTATACATTCAGTTATCAAATAGTATAAGCCTTAATAATAGTATATTGCCAGTTGACATTTTTTGACCTCGACAAGGCGTTTGATTGTGTAGATCATGTTACTCTCTCAGAAAGACTCAAGTTTTATGGAATTGATGACTTTATGCACAGCTGGTTTGAATCATGATTAACAGATATCTTGCAAAATATTGTGCTGAATAATTAATACAGTGTAGGAAAGCCAGAAAATTTAAGGAACCGAAAAAGAAAATCATAAAGGAAGTCTCATAGGTTGAGTTTTGGGTAACTCCTATCTCTCATGCATGTGAATGACTGTCCACTTAACATTGAATAAACAAAATTAGCAAAATTGGTACTTTTTGCAGCCGCTACTAGTGTTATAATAAATCCTATTAGAGAGAAAGCAACAGAAGAAATGGTGAGCGATATTTTCGAAAGAATTTGTAAGTGGTTCTCTGAAAAAAACTTTTTGGGCGTACATGTTGATGTTAACTTGAACTGGAAGAAGCATATTACTGAGCTTCTCAAACGATTAAGTGCAGCTGTTTTTGCTCTTCGTGTAATTTCTAATATTGGAAACAAACTCATTAATCTCCTGACATATTTCGCATACTTACACTCAATAATGCCTTACGGAATAATTTTATGAGGTAACTCATCACTTAGTATTGACTGCACAAAAGCGAAGAGAAAGAATAATACATGTTGTTCCCTCACAGACGTCATGAAGGTTTATTCTCAAATAGCTACGCATCTTAACTGCGCCATAACAAAACATATATTCGCTAATGAAATTCTTCATAAATCACCCATCACAATTTGAGAAATGTAATTAAGCGTTTGGCATCATTGACCGGGAGGCCTCTTACGAGGAAGGTCCGGCCGCCTTGGTGCAGGTCTTATGACATTCGACGCCATATTGGGCGACCTGAGCGCCAGATGGGGATGAAACGATGATATAGACAACACAACAACCAGTCCCTTAGCGGCGAAAATCCCCGACCCAGCCTGGAATCGAACCCGGGCCCCTTATGACGGCAATCCGTCACGCTGACCATTCAGCTATCGAGGAGGACACAATTTGAGAAGAACAGTGATGTCCATACCTAAAACACACGAGAAAAAAAATGACCTTTATAACCCACTGCTAGAGCTGTCAGTGGCTCAGATAGCAGTTTAGCGTGGAGCAACAACAATTTTTGATCATTTTCCCAATAACATAAAACGTCTGCCACGAATTTCAGAAAAGAAAAAAAAAGTGACAAAATTGTTGAGGCTTTCGTGGCCACTTGCTGACAAACTGCCTATTGGCTTCTGTCTCGGTTTCTTCGGCCGACGTTCATCTAATGATTTTTCTGACGTTTCGCCAGCACGAGTGGCTGGCATTGTCAAAGCTTCACCCTCCATTGCCGGTGGTGAACTGGAGCCGAGCTCGCGGGCGCAGACTATATGTACCTGGCGCGCCAACGTCAGAGGGCTTCTCCGCTGTCATTTCCAGTGCGGTTCTCCTCTTGCTACCTTGGACGGTCGTTCGCTGCAGTACGGGAAGCCAGGATCCGTTTACCTGAAGGCTGTCCTCTTTCTTGTTCAAACTGTTCGCGTGTTTTTGTATTTCTACAGCTTCTCTGAACAAGCGCGTGTGATAGTGATTCTCTACAGCCAGAACTTCCGTGTCGGCGAATTTTATTACGTGGTTGGTCTCATTGAGCGCGTGCTCTGCCACGGCCGATTTCTCCACCTGCCCCAACCTGCAATGTCGCTTATGCTCTTTGATCCTGGTGTTAATGGATCGTCCAGTCATACCGACATAAACTTTTCCGCATGTACATGGTATGCGGTATATTCCCGACATTGCAAGTGGGTCTCTTTTCTCCTTCGCCGATATAAGACACTCTTTGATCTTCCTTGTCGGTTTGAAAATCGTCTTTACGCCATGTTTGCGCAATATACAGCCTATTCTGTCCGTCACTCTGGTAATGTATGGCAGAAAGGCCGTACCCGACATTTCTTTTTCTGGTTCCTTACTTTGCCGAGTGTTTGGCTCTGTTACACTTCTAATATAATTTGTGGAGTACCCATTGCTCCTCAGGACAGTTTCCAGGTGTTGCATTTCTCGTTTGAGGTGTTGCGGCTCACATATTCGTCCTGCTCTCGTTACGAGCGTACTAATCATGTCTCTTTTCTGGCTCGGGTGGTTGTTTGACAGTTTGTGCAGGTATCGGTCCGGGTGAGTCGGTTTTCTATACACGCTGTGTCCCAGGTTTTCGCCGTCCATTGTGCCCAGCACATCTAGAAATGGCAGTTTCTTGTCCTTTTCTACTTCCATGGTAAATGTTATGTTGGCATGGAGGCTGTTCAAGTGTCTTAGGAAGTCACCGAGCTGTTCTTCATCATGGCTCCACACCACGAAAGCATCATCGACGTACCTGTACCACACCTTAAGTTTGCAAGTTGCCGAGTCCAGTGCCTGTGCTTCGAATTGTTCCATGAAGAAGTTGGCCACCACTGGACTGAGAGGACTACCCATGGCGATGCCTTCCAGCTGTTCGTAGAAATCGCCATTCCACGTGAAATAGGTCTTGGTGAGACATGCATGGAAGAGCTTTCTGATGTCTAGCGGGAAAATGGAACCGATGTGCTCCAGAGCGTCACTGAGTGGCACTTTCGTAAATAACGAAACAACATCAAAGCTGACCAGGATGTCGTTTGGTGCAAGTTTCAGTTTCTTCAGTTTCTCAATGAAATGTGCTGAGTCCTTAATGTATGTGTCGGTCTTCCCCACGCGTGGCTGGAGCAGAAAGGCCAAGTGTTTTGCCAGTTTATATGTCGGTGATCCAGGATGATGATGATGATGATGTTTGGTTTGTGGGGCGCTCAACTGCGCGGTCATCAGCGCCCGTACAATTTCCCAACCTTTGCTCAGTCCAATTTCGCCACTTTCCTGGATGAAGATGAAATGATGAGGACAACACAAACACCCAGTCATCTCGAGGCAGGGGTGATCCAGGAGCGCTAACGATCGGTCTCAGTGGAACGTTAAGTATAGTTCATTAATGTTAACACTAATCATGTATATATACCTGTAAGCTGACTTGTTCCACACCAATTCGATAAAAGAATCATTCAGATGATCTATGGAACATGTAGATAACACAAAATCTATTTGCAACGTTTTGTTACTGTAATTGCGAACCCACGTAGGGACCATCGACTGACAGGCAAAGTGTTCTAATGGCCCCTTAGAGAAGCACACTTCTACAAATTTCATTCTTGCACTCCCTGTAATATTTACAGTAAATGACATTGTATACACACGAATTTCTCACTTTCCGACAACGATAATATCGACTGTACAGAAAGCTAGATGCCGCTATACTCTTGATTTTGTTCTCTCCACCATTTCCAGATTTCTTTTGCATACGCGAAATACATGAATTACGCTTAACCGAACGATTTCTTTAACAGGGAACCGTGTAAGTCCATTTGACACAAAGGTTCTTTTCCTAAGACATTTGAAATGAGGTAGTTCGTGGGAATAGATCATAATTCGGTATCATCTATATTTAATGGTATTGTGGAGAATGATGACCTGAAGCAAATTATACTGTAAACCATCAGTCTATTTACAACGAATTTTAATGTTTGTGATCTGCGATTAGAGATCTGTAGTCATGTATGTGTATTACGACTAACAGCCTGCATCTGAATTATTCACACACTGTTACTTTAAACTTCCAAAACATCTACTCAGGGAGGATATTTAGCAGCGTGTATTTATTGAACTATCAGCCTAGGCGTCTTTTTTAATGTGAGAAGTCACTCGCCCCGAATAAGTGTTTTGCAAACCAGTTGATTCGTTGGTATGATTCTCACCAGCCTTGCACTTGCTTTTCGTACTTCTGTTTTGTGCAGTCTTTACGTTCTAGGTCGGTTCAGACGGTTATTCCCGGGTATTTTACCGCCGTTAGTGATTTATCACCGATAGCATAATAGAGCAGTAGGGGGTCTAAGTTCGTAGGCTTCTACGACGAGTGTCGTTTTCCATAAATTAAAATTATTTATCACCATGAAGAGGACCGCAGCAAGTCGGTCGAAACGTTGGCAGTGTAACTGCTTTAATGTTGTATAATGATGCAGCCTAGTTCTCAGAATTATTACGTTAAAAAACATATAGAGTCTCCTCAACTACTTATGTGCAGTAGTACCTTTCCATGCGTTCGGCTCCATTTATCAAACTGTGTTCAGCTTCTACATGGGTACTATGGTATTACGGACACACTACAGAACATAGCACAAAATACTGCTTGTTATTGTGAATAAAAGCATAACACAAACACCATAGAATTAACAATCGCAGCTTACTACCATACTCTTTAGTCAAAAAGACGTATAACACGGCATTGCATAAGATAGTTGACTAATTGTGACTTTCCATGCATGTCTCTGATGCCCAATGTATAATATAAACTAATGCGTACTGCTTTATGGCACAGTACTATCAGGACACTTCGAAGAGGTGGCGAACCTACTAAAGAGAAAAAAAAAATGGTTCAAATGGTTCTGAGCACTATGGGATTTAACATCTATGGTCATAAGTCCCCTAGAACTTAAACCTAACTAACCTAAGGACATCACACAACACCCAGTCATCACGAGGCAGAGAAAATCCCTGACCCCGCCGGGAATGATTCGCGGGAACCCGGGCGCGGGAAGCGAGAACGCTACCGCACGACCACGAGCTGCGGACTACTAAAGAGAGAAACGGCTTACGGCACAGCAGAGCCCATTACCCCAGCGGTAGCAAAATGCAAGAGATACGTAGTTTTGCTACTGATATTGAACAATTAACTAACACCTGTGTTGCTACCTATGTGTCTTGTAACTGAAATCTTTAATAGGAACTCTTCTTAAGTCTGTTCGACACATTGATTCGTCTTTCTTAAGACCTGTAGAATAACACTATTTGTAGCAACCAGTCCTAATTTGGTAATATTTCTATAGGGCTATATGATACTTCCGTGTAGAACAACGTTTATCCTGCTTTAATACAACACTTCTGTATTACCAGCATTTAAAACAATTAAGCAGTCCTCCAAGAGTCAAACACCTACAGTCGAATAAATTGTTGTTGATGTACAGAAAGCAGCTACAAATTGTTTTTAGGTTACTTTATTTAAAAACTACCGTTTCTGGTTTCGAATTTTTCATAATCTTTCTTCAGACGATTTTTCATGCTTTTATAAAAACAAATGTACACTGACTTCCCGCGCGTTGCCGTAAAATGTCCATCGGACGCATTTGTTTTTGCAGTTTCGTTCCAATGAAATACACTCCTGGAAATGGAAAAAAGAACACATTGACACCGGTGTGTCAGACCCACCATACTTGCTCCGGACACTGCGAGAGGGCTGTACAAGCAATGATCACACGCACAGCACAGCGGACACACCAGGAACCGCGGTGTTGGCCGTCGAATGGCGCTAGCTGCGCAGCATTTGTGCACCGCCGCCGTCAGTGTCAGCCAGTTTGCCGTGGCATACGGAGCTCCATCGCAGTCTTTAACACTGGTAGCATGCCGCGACAGCGTGGACGTGAACCGTATGTGCAGTTGACGGACTTTGAGCGAGGGCATATAGTGGACATGCGGGAGGCCGGGTGGACGTACCGCCGAATTGCTCAACACGTGGGGCGTGAGGTCTCCACAGTACATCGATGTTGTCGCCAGTGGTCGGCGGAAGGTGCACGTGCCCGTCGACCTGGGACCGGACCGCAGCGACGCACGGATGCACGCCAAGACCGTAGGATCCTACGCAGTGCCGTAGGGGACCGCACCGCCACTTCCCAGCAAATTAGGGACACTGTTGCTCCTGGGGTATCGGCGAGGACCATTCGCAACCGTCTCCATGAAGCTGGGCTACGGTCCCGCACACCGTTAGGCCGTCTTCCGCTCACGCCCCAACATCGTGCAGCCCGCCTCCAGTGGTGTCGCGACAGGCGTGAATGGAGGGACGAATGGAGACGTGTCGTCTTCAGCGATGAGAGTCGCTTCTGCCTTGGTGCCAATGATGGTCGTATGCGTGTTTGGCGCCGTGCAGGTGAGCGCCACAATCAGGACTGCATACGACCGAGGCACACAGGGCCAACACCCGGCATCATGGTGTGGGGAGCGATCTCCTACACTGGCCGTACACCACTGGTGATCGTCGAGGGGACACTGAATAGTGCACGGTACATCCAAACCGTCATCGAACCCATCGTTCTACCATTCCTAGACCGGCAAGGGAACTTGCTGTTCCAACAGGACAATGCACGTCCGCATGTATCCCGTGCCACCCAACGTGCTCTAGAAGGTGTAAGTCAACAACCCTGGCCAGCAAGATCTCCGGATCTGTCCCCCATTGAGCATGTTTGGGACTGGATGAAGCGTCGTCTCACGCGGTCTGCACGTCCAGCACGAACGCTGGTCCAACTGAGGCGCCAGGTGGAAATGGCATGGCAAGCCGTTCCACAGGACTACATCCAGCATCTCTACGATCGTCTCCATGGGAGAATAGCAGCCTGCATTGCTGCGAAAGGTGGATATACACTGTACTAGTGCCGACATTGTGCATGCTCTGTAGCCTGTGTCTATATGCCTGTGGTTCTGTCAGTGTGATCATGTGATGCATCTGACCCCAGGAATGTGCCAATAAAGTTTCCCCTTCCTGGGGCAATGAATTCACGGTGTTCTTATTTCAATTTCCAGGAGTGTATATTCTCAAGAACGTTCGTATTTTCACAATCACATACGTTGGTTTGCATTGGAAAACTCTCTCGCTTTGTCACGAAACGAATTTTCAATGTGCACCACATGTTTTGATTCACGATTCATACGAAAACGATATCTTTGTCATACTACACGATATAAATCAAGTTCACTTAATTCAGTGAATAGACTAAGCCTTCGAACTGCAACTGACAAAGAGTGATAACTGACTACTTGCAGAAAAGCTTTCTTCGTCACTAATTAGACACGCACGCAAACAGTAGAAAACGCGTGCAATCCTAAAAAGTCGGACGGGGTACAGTTAGCAGTCGATGAGCTGCACCTGACTCCTGGCTGTTGTTAAACTGCGGGGACCTCAGGAAGTTGTTTCGACCTCAAACGAAGAAGTTTATGTTTTCATTCCACTTAAGCACTGTGGTATATGACTGTGAAAGAGATTCATATGCCACAAGAAAGGACAATCTATGAATTATTTCAAAATGGCTCAAATGGCTCTGAGCACTATGGGACTTAACTGCTAAGGTCATCACTCCCCTAGAACTTAGAACTACCTAACCTAACTAACCTAAGGACATCACACACCTCCATGTCCGAGGCAGGATTCGAAACTGCGACCGTAGCGGTCGCGCGGTTCCAGACTGTAGCGCCTAGAACCGCTCGGCCACACCGGCCGGCCGAATTATTTCATTTAACTTGCTACGTCCCTTTGTTGAGGGGCTATAACCTTCGCCATTAGGATGGTCTTGCTAAGGAAATGGCTAAAGGACGGGTGGCTAAGTTCCTCTTGCTAAATACAGACCTTCAGTCTGATGCTGCTGAAATTTACGTGGGGTGAAGAACTGGAGTATACTACCTACCATCACAAGAGGATTTAGAATATGAAGTCCTCAGTTTCCTTATAATACAACATATCCCATCTCCCGAGCACTTCTGCAACTTTCGTGCATATAGTGCGTTATGGGGCTCTGTAACTACCTGCCCTCGACGTTGAGATGCAGAGAGCCTCATGAAATCTGTGGAGCTTTGTGTCCATAACACTTGCAGAGAACACATTTCAGCACTGTTACTCCCTTATCTTGAGCCATAGATCTCTCTTTCTACCATCCAACCCCTACAGATTCCGTTCATTGGGAAGTTGCTAATTACCTTCATTCGTGTGACCACTTTCCGCTCTGGTTTTGTGTGCCAACAGGAGCAGTCCCCATAGGAAAGCCGCCAAGACGGGTGACAAGACGAGAAAACGAAACGGTTTACAGCCAATTGATTGTTTGAATCGCCGCTATCCTTACATTCTCAAGTCACCTTAGGAGGCATCCTGAATCTTGGCAGAGTAATAATTACCAACCAGAAGTCCGGCATCGTGCTTTGCAATAGTTTAAATACTGACCAATGGCATGGAAACTCGCAGCCTTCCGGGTATCAAGAATCAAAGAGCGAAAAAAGTCACAGTAAGTATTAATGTTTTCTATCAACAATCCCTCCCAGTCCACAAAGTTACGTCAGCTCTGCCTAAGGCTCGTGATACTGCTTCTTGTCTCGATCAAATTCAGTACAGCATGGAATGTCGCTTGCTTTCTTCTTCTTCTTCAGTTCATGTATTAGGAAAATTGGCTTTTGCGGTATTCTATTTCTTGTATGACCTTTCCACATTTGTTCTTCCAGTGAATTCATAATGGAGAGCCCTTACTGCGAATCTTTCTCCACCCATATGGTCTATAAATTACTACCATTTTCTCCTATTTTCACTTTTCCTTTTAGGTTATGTATTTCTAAACCTTTCCTCATATTACCATTTCGTTTACAAACTCTTGTAAATCCTTCCACTCTTCTTAAAAACCTTATTTTCTTGGACTTGTATTCCACTTTCTTGGCGTCTTGTCACCCATGCTTCACTTTCTTAAGTAAGAATTGGCACTGCTGTGGTTATGTAAAACTTCAGCCTAGTTCTTTTCCTGACTTGATTTCGCAGATTTTTTACAATCGTTCCACATATCACAGTAAATTTATTTACTCTTTGGTCCACCTCACGGTTGTATTCATGTGTGACGTCGCATCCCAGATGTTTACTACTTTTGATCTTACTGGTTATATACCGTGAAATGCAATCACTTTCGTTTTATTTATAGTGTTAGGCTGTATTGTAAGGCTACCTGCTGTAAATTATAGACTCTCACCTGAAGGTCAACTTCATTATCTGCCGACAGTATTAGGTCATCTGCATAAAAGAATGCATTTAGTCTAGTTTCACGATCTAATAATGATGTCCATTCACCATTTTCCATTTTCTGATAACTTCACCCATGTACGAGGGTTGGAACTTTAATAGTGGCACCTATTTATTTACAGCTCGTACAAAACGGATACGTGGTTTAAAGTTTTACTGACCTTCAAAGTAGTCACCAGCATTGTGTATAACCCGTTGCCAGCGATGTGGAAGTCGAAGGATACTCTTAGCAGTGCCAGTTGTGTTGACAGTTCGAGCGGCTGTGTCTATTGCCCGACGAATTTGTAGCAGTTCTGAAGCGAATGCTGTGAAGTGTTTTCCTTCAGTCTATAAATCGAGTTGAACTCACGTGGGCTTAAGGCAGGGGAGTGGAGTAGGTGGTATAGCGCTTAGCAGCCCCATCAGTCAAACAAATCAGTAACATCCTGCACTGTATGTGCTTGCAGATTGTTCTGTAAAATGATGGTCAGGTCCTGCAGGAAGTGTCATCACTTCTGTATATAAGCTGGTGGTAGGTTGTGTTCCAAAAATGAACGGCATAGAGACAGAAGTGATGACACTTTCTGCAGGACCTGATCATCATTTTGCAGGACAATGCTCAAGCACGTAAAGCGCAAGCTGCTACTGATTTGTTTGAGTGATACGGCTGCTAAGTTCTGTACCACCTACTGAACTCCCCTGACTTAAGCCCTCGTGAGTTCAACTCGATTTCTAAACAGAAGGAAACACTTCACGGCATTCGCTTCAGAACTGCTACAAATTCGTCGGACAATAGACCGCGTCGCTAGAACTGTCAACACAACTGTCACTGATGAGAGTATCCTACGACTTCCACATCGCAGGCAATAGGCTATAGACAATGCTGATGACTACTTTGAAGGTCAGTAAAACTTTGAAACACGTCTCTATTTGCCGGCCGGAGTGGCCGTGCGGTTCTAGGCTCTACAGTCTTGAGCCGAGCGACCGCTACGGTCTCAGGTTCGAATCCTGCCTCGGGCATGGATGTGTGTGATGTCCTTAGGTTAGTTACATTTAATTAGTTCTAAGTTCTAGGCGACTGATGACCTCAGAAGTTAAGTCACATAGTGCTCAGAGCCATTTGAACCATGTCTCTATTTTGTACGAGCTGTAAATAAATAGTTGCCACTATTAAAGTTCTAACCCTAGTATATGGTTGGTTGGTTTCAAAGAGGGGGGAAGGGACCCCTCGTATATGTCAAACAGTGTCAGAGAAATGCATAATTCTTGTCTTATCATTTTGTTTCTGTTCATTGGTTTTGTTATTATGTTTCCTATACCAATAACAATTTCGATGTTTGTGTATATACTCCAAATAGCACTCATGACACGAAGTGGGTAATCTCGTGCACCCATTAATTCCATAGTTTTCCTTTGTTCACATTGTCAATTACTCTTTCAAAATATTTAGTGACAAGAGAGGCTTTCCTATTGAATTCTTGTCTCTTCTTTATAGCTTATTGTGCTGAAAAATGTTAGGTTATGGCTGAGCCATCGACATATCCATGTGGGTAAAAAAATGGAAATTTGTGGTAATGTCTTATGGGACCAAACTGCTGAGATCATCGGTCCCTAAGCTTACACACTACTTAATCTAACTTAAACGAACTTACGCTGAGGACAACACACATACCCATGCCCGAGGGAGGACTCGAACCTCTGACGGGGGAAGCCGCGCGGACTGTGACAAGGCGCATCAGACCGTTTTTTTTTTTATTTGCATTTTGTTCGTTGTGTTTGGTCGTTTCTGACGTCACATGACATCCGTTCAAGTTCGTTGTTGATCCTTTCACTCAGTTCTTTTTGTTACAGAGGCCAACCAGCTCTCTTACCGAACACGCTGAGCTACCGTGCCGGCAATCCGCTCGGCTACTCCGCACGGCTCCATGTGAGTATCAGCAAGATTTGTACCAGGTGATCTTACCGATAAAACTGATCGCTGCCCAAAGGATAATGTTAATTTAATTACAGTTGTCGTTCAGTCGATAACTTAATTAACTGAATTTATTAAACAGGTGTGTCCATAGCATTCATGGTAGTGTAACTGACGAGGTAATAAAAACAGATCGTCCATCAAAATACCGAATGAAACAATAGTCACTATAAAATTATATTTATTACGATTTCTGGTAGATATATAAGTTAAACACAAGTACACAAAGACAGAAAATCGCTAAATTCGATAAGCATTAACACGGGTTACAATGGCATTAAAACATCAGCACCTTTACAAAGGCCATGTAATGAGGCTGACATGAATACATTATATCTCCACAGCATTTGTGGAAATAGCTAAGTTCGCGGAAGTTACACAGTGCTTGCCATACGTTAATCAGAGAAGAAAGAAGGGACTACAAGAAGATACATGCACACACCCACTATCTTTATTGAGCACATGTCGAGTTCGGGATTACTAATAAACGAAGTTCGATTAAAATGTCAAACACCTAACGTCAATCTGAAATCTTCGTTTACATCCTATAACTTGAATCGTGAGCTCTGCTCTTGTTCATCTTTTTTGTGTTACCAGTGTCCATGAGTGGCGGCGGTAATGGCTGAAATATTCTATGAAAGTCCCTTTCTCAGGTGAAGCATGGACTGGCGATTCTCAGATGGGAGTAATTTCTACAGAACGTTCCCAGAAGGTAACAGAAATTGTACTCTATCATTTTAACTGTGAGTTTGGAGCGTGATTCTGATCGCCAGTGGCAATAGTTCTTCCTATTGCTAGCCTACCAGATCCATTCTAACAGTGTAACAATCTCCCTTTCATATCCTGTTTTTTTAACTAACCAATCGTGGTGTATTTTAGTGCTGCAGCACAGAAACAAGCAGTTTATGTATCCCGCCATCTGTCTTATTTCGCGTTCCAGCCAATGACACTATCTCCGCATACAGATAAGCGTGTTCAGTTCCCCCACCGCAGAATCTATTTATATTATCCAATGGTAGCTGCTCTTACCGTTTCGTAGCAGAGTCAACAACAATTAAATTGACTTGGCGCCTGCCTGGCAGCTGCAGGTGCCATGTTCTTAAACACAATAGAGCCAGAGTGTCTCTCCTCTCACTCCTCTTTAGACTTCTTATCTTTGTACCACCCTGAGCGTAACGGTTCCCAGAATACGGGCTTCCTGCAGGGCGCAAGGCATCGCGATACCGCATTCCCCGTCGTTAGCTTGCGACATGCCTCCATGGCGCCAGCAACACACCATGTTAAGATAAATGCACAGTGGCTTTCGGTTGTTTAGGATGCCAACAAGGATAGTGCCTCTTCGGTGGAGCTTAGCCCACACGCTATATATTGGTCCCAAGTTCTGCTCGTCTCCTCCTACCCCTGTCATAATGGCGGTAATTGTCCTTTGAAGAGGACTGCGGCCCCCCTAATTGGCTGCTCACTTAGTCGCTCTCCCCTGTTCTCTCGCCTCTGCTCAACACGCATCAAAACGATTCCCAAATACACGTTTAATCACTCCTCAGGAGTTTAGTAGCTAGCTCTGAATTAATTTAAATTGGGTGGGGTTATCAGTATTATGGAGTTTCATTACGATATGTGGTAGTTTTGACAAAAACGGGCACATAACAAAAATAAGCTGTCTTCATTTGATCGTCCCTTTCAAAAAGCTGATTCTCTTAAGATATTAATTTCTCTACAACATTTTTGTCTTTGCATTTACGAATTTGGTATATACTTTATAGGTTAAATCTGGGAGACATATACCTCTGTTGCTATTACATTTATTTTTATCGCAGTTTTTGAAGAGAGACAGTGCTTCGACTCATAGCCAGGGAGGAAGCCTTACATGTAGGAATAAACCCCCATATTTCCGCAGTTATATATTAATACCATCTAAACCAGTCGCTCTCCTATTGTTTTTACGTTTTAGGATTCCATCTGTTCTCTCATTGATATTGTCAAGGCATTTTGTGTCATTTAGTTCAGATAATATCTGAATTACACACTCATCATAGTATAATTTTGTACAATATATTATTTACACATACAAATTCCTGTTCTCATCTATAGAGTGGTTTCATCACTTTGTTTATCTGCCATGTAAATAATGCTGAACATTGCTAATAAAGCGCTGTCATGATTCCGCATGTGCTTTCGGTGTTATGTGATTCTTTCCCATTTTCATTCTTTACACACGCAGTTTTCGTTTGAGAGATTATTTATGTAAATCTTAAAAGCTTCTAGCTTTTATGTAATTGTTGTTTCCATTTATTGTGTCTCAATCCTTATTCCTCTAAATTTACTGTATTTTCATTTCTTCCCGAATACCGCGTTAACGATGTTTCATATAACTGTTTTTCTGTTTTTCTTTCAAGTCTTCCGTCGTTTCTGAATTTGTTATTGTTTTTGCATCTGAGTTTGTTAGAGGTCTCTTACGCTGCTACCCTCTAAAACGCACACTTAAAATACTTCTTTTCCATTTTTTCCTTAGGTGATCTCTTTAGTTTCTCAGTTTTGCACAGATGTAAATTTTTGACTTCAATAATAAGTGGTCTGGTTCAGTATCTGCTCCACAATGTCTCGTATCTCTAACCACTCCAGGAAATTCCTCGTTTATTGCAATATAATCTATAATATACCTATATTCTCTTGCTGACCAGGTAAATTTGTTTATGACGTCCTTCCTAAAAAAAAAGCTATTAGTTAAATTTAAATGATTAAAGGTAGCAAACACTCTTGGCATTTTTCCGTTTTTATTACTTGTACTTTCTCCAAATACGCTCACTATTTTTGGAGCTGGTATATTTCCAATTCTAGCACTGAGATCTTCTATGAGTACACTCTGATTTTTATTGCACCTGTTTAATACGAGTCTATTCAGTTGATGCTGCCGATATCTTTTTATGTAACCGCAATATTAGATCTGACACGACGGAAATTAACAGACTTTGAACGCGGTGTGGTAGTTGGAGTTAGACGTATGGGACATTCCATTTCGGAAATCGTTAGGGAATTCAATATTCCGAGATGCCCAGTGTCAAGAGTGTGCCGAGAATACCAAATTTCACGCATTACCTTTCACCACGGATAACGCAGTGGTCGACGGCCTTCAAGTAGCGACCGAGAGCAGCGGAGTTTGCGTAGAGTTGTCAGTGTTAACAGACAAGCGACGCTGCGTGAAATAACTGGTGAAATGAATGTGGGACGTAGCACGAACGTATCCATTAGGACAGTGTGGAGAAATTTGGCGTTAGTGCACAACGACAGCAGACGACCGAAGCGAGTGCCTTTGCTAACAGCACATCGCCTACAGCGCCTCTTCTGGGCTCGTGACCATATCGGTTGGACCCTAGACGACTGGAAAACCATGACCTGGTCAGATGAGTCCCGATTTCAGCTGGTAAGTGCTGATGGTATGGTCCGAGTGTGGCTCAGACACCACGATGCCTTGGATCCAAGTTGTCAACAAGGTATTGTTAGCTGGTGGTGGCTCCATAATTGTGTGGTCTGTGTTTACATGGAATTGACTAGGTCCTCTGGTCCAATTGAACCGATCTTTGACTGGAAATTATTATGTTCGGTTACTTGTGGACCACTTTCAGTTATTCTTGGATTGATGTTTCCAAACAACGATGGAATTTTTATATATGTCCTTGTACCGTGTCAGCGGGTCACAATTGTTCCCGTTGGTTGAAAAACAATCTGGAAAATTCGAGCAAATGATATGCTCAACCCTAGAACACGCATGTGATATAATCGAGAGTTCAGTTCATGCACGAAATCCTGCACCGGTAACGCTTCTGCAGTTATGGACGGCTATAGGGGCAGCAGGAGATTTCCAAATTCTTATTGAGTCCATGCCACGTCGAGTTACTGCAGTACACCGGGCAAAAGAGATCCAGCACCATATTAGGAGGTATCTCATGACTTTTGCCACTTCAGTTTATTAGTCCTATAGACAAATGAATGGAGCTGTTTACGGGAAATTTGATGTAGTTAAATTTTGTTTTGAGATATGTTTTCGGTAGAGGCCGTAGTTTTCGAGTTATTCAAGAGAAACGTACAAAAGTGATTTTCAAACACAACCCCACTCCCACACTCAGCACCTACTGGTCAGGATTTCTGGTATGTTACCACTGTGCAAATATTTGATACTGCCCTGCATATTCCCCACATTCGATCTTTTTTGGTCTTCAAAGACTGGTCTTATTGCGCCACCGTCTTAGTCGAGCACTTAGAAATTGTGAAACTGACATTTATGTAAAATTTACCTAAAATTTTTGTGGATTTGAACAGCATAAAATAAACAATTACATCATTTTGCTCGTCAGGCCTTCTGACTACGAAATTATTGTGCTTGTAAAGGTTAAGTTTGGATGGAACTGTCTATGTAATTAATTTTAGCGTAACGTTTACAAATGTTTTTATCTCATTACCCTTATAGGTACGTTGAAATTAAAAACGTTAACGAAACAGAGGACTATGTTTGTGGCGAATAGCCCAATCAATAGAGACCAAACAAGATCGAATGCAGGGAGTAGTTTGTGCAGTCGGTAATTTTTGTGCAGCGGTAGGAGAGACTACCACGAACGACATGCTATATAGAGAGCCTGACTGCTGCGGGATGAGTGTGGGTGCTCCTGAGGACCAGTTTTGTGGGTTTTTCTTGAAGAGCTCGAAAACCGTGGCCTCCAGCGGAAACGCATCCTGGTACAAAATTTAGCTACATTACATTTACTACGAAAAAGTCACATTCATTTTTTCTGTAGGACTAATACTTGGCGCGTAGCGGGCTAGAGAATACGAAAATCTTGCGCATGGTCTTTGAAAGCCAGAGATAACATTGCGCCCTGCATAAAACCACATCGGTAGGAACAGCTGAATCACCCCATGTAAATTGTAATCGTATGAGGCCTTGGACTCGTCAATTTTTCCTTCTTCTGCAGCATAAGTTGCTGTTATTCTTAGGATTCTGTTAGCACAATGCGCTCATTCGCGTATTAATAGTTCAGTAATTTGTCTTCGCAATATCTATGAATGTTGATTGTAACGCCTCTTGTTACTCAGCTGTAGGTCATAACATAGTCATCTATGTACTTATTAACAGATGTTTTTTTCTTTGTTTCCTGAACTGCAGCAAAATCTATTTCCTTTCGTTTTTAATGTTTAGCTTATTTCGCTCCATTAAGAGTACTTTCCCTAAACTCCAGGTTTCAAATTTCCAATCTTTATTAAACCATTTTCTCTTGTTTCCCTCTCTTACATATGTCGTATCCGGTAAATATTCCTGTTTCCGAAACCAGATAGAGTACAAGTACGTTTATTGAGCCCGTGAATGACATACTGGCACATCGTTGGTGAGACTACTTATGCGGCTGTCATCTCTGAGTTTTACTAACCACAGCTCGTAACTCACCTAGGTTATTATGATACAGCATTTCCCCTTGCACTCGAAGCTTGTGAATCGATAAAAGTTGTAAGTAGGCTGTTTATGTTTTCTTTATGTAAGTAGGCTGTTTATGTTTTCTTTATGTAAGTAGGCTGTTTATATTTTCTAATTGGCAACGTTTTTTTATGTTTTCTTTATGTAAGTAGGCTGTTTATATTTCCTTATTGGCAACGTTACGTAGCGCTCTGTATGAAAATCACTGGCTGTGCTGTGTGCAGCCTGTGGCTAGTTTGCATTGTTGTCTGCCATTGTAGTGTTGGGCAGCGGCAGCTGGATGTGAACAGCGCGTAGCGTTGCGCAGTTGGAGGTGAGCCTCCAGCAGTGGTGGATGTGGGGAGAGAGGTGGCGGAGTTTTGATAATTTGTAATACTGGATGTCAATTATGAATATTAAGGTAAATACATTGTTTGTTCTCTATCAATATCTTTCATTTGCTAACTATCCCTATCAGTAGTTAGTGCCTTCAGTAGTTTGAATCTTTTATTTAGCTGGCAGTAGTGGCGCTCGCTGTATTGCAGTAGTTCGAGTAATGAAGATTTTTGTGAGGTAAGTGATTTGTGAAAGGTATAGTTTAATGTTACTCAGGGCCATTCTTTTGCAGGGATCTTTGATAGTCAGATTGCGTTGCGTTAAAAATATTGTGTGTCACTTTAGTGAATGTTTGAGTACGTTCAGTTTTGCTCAGCTGTTTGAAAAGCAAATAGTGTAAGAGGTTTATCAGCACAGTCGTGTATAAATTTGTTCTAAGGGGACGTTTCATATGTCGACCCTTAGCCTAGGATACCTCACTGGAATCTTCTGATTTTTTCTTGTAGTTTGTGTATTTAGTGTAGCTTTTGTTTATTGCTAGCGCGTAATTGTAGAGAGAATCTCCTTTGTAGTTGCAGTCTTTCATTGTTGTACTGTAAAACAGTTGTGGCATGCATGTAGATTTGCACCAAGTATTTCGCAGCTGCGCTTGTAATTAACTACATATTATTTTCAGTGCTATGTTAATGTGTTCTCTTATTTTTGCTATTCAAATTGTGCTTTTCTGTGTTATCGTGTGAAATATTGTGACAATAATGGCGTGTGAAAAACGTAACACTCGGCTCCAAAGTAAACTGAGAAATGACAGTGAAGACGAAAGCAGTGTGTTGGCCCCACCATGTAATGAATTAACTAATATTAAAAGTAGTAATTTGGTAACTGTGCATAGGGAAATGGAGCGGGCGTCAAACAATGGCGTAGGCAGTGAAACAGGTAGTGAACAGGGAAGCATTATCGATCGATCGGTCGGCAACAGCTCGCCTCAGGAATCCGAAATGATAGGACACAATTTGGCAAATACTGTAGATTCAGGTTTTGCGTCCTCACCGTTTTCTCAAATGAGTCACGACACACTTTCCGCTTGTCAAAATGTGAATGTTGCCGGTGCAAATTCACTGCCGAAAAGCACTGAGGAACATGTTTCAGACACCAGTGCATTGTTATTACAGTTAATGCAACGAATGGGACAAAGGCTACAAAAGTTAGACACAACGCTTGAACAAAATCAGAAACAAATGGGACAAAATCTTCAAAAGTTAGACACAATGGAACAAAATCAGAGACAAACACAGCAAAAGCTTCAGAAGTTAGACACAATGGAACAAAATCTTCAGAAGTTAGACACAATGGAACAAAATCTTCAAAAGTTAGACACAATGGAACAAAATCTTCAAAAGTTAGACACCACACTTGAACAAACACGTGAAGATTTAACTACTGAGTTACATAACATCGAATCGAAATGTCAAAAGGTCTGTAATGACGTAAAACCACAAATTTGTGAGCATTTCCAACCTATTTTTTCGCGTCATGAGAATGCGTTACAGAATCACGAAGCAGCCATAAAAGAACTGCAGACTACTGTTCATGAAAATCATGAGACCTTGCAAGCTAAAATGGACTCAGTTGCATCTACCGATTCGGTTACGCAACTTGTAAAAACTCAGGAAAACTTAAAGGACACAGTAGAAAGACACATGGGGGAAATTAGTTCATTATCAGAGAAAGTAGTTGAACTTTCGGATCAGCTAAATAATTTATCTACGAAGGTAGATGATAATCTGAATGACACAAAACCAGTAGTCTTTAATGACACAGAAGAGTGTGAACAAATTAGGAAACTGAAACAAAATCTGAATCAAATTAATACGCAACACCAAAGAGAAATCCGGGAAGTACAAGATCAGCTGACACAGATAATACAAGAATTACATATTTCAGAGGACACTCGCGCTCCAACACGGGAAGAGGAACTTAGAAATACGGAAAATCCACAAAATAATAACACAGGGCATTTCGGTAATTATGAAAGAAATTGGCAGGGTACACCGAATTTTGAGATGGAACCGCCGACACGACGTAACAATGACCGATATGCTACTCGCCGACACGATGATTTTGACTATAAGCTGTTCATTACTACACGTAAATTCAAAACGTTTAAGAATTCTGCCAACGACATTCATCCACAAGCATGGCTCCATCAATTCTCTCATTGTTTCCCTCCCAACTGGTCATTGGAACACAGGTTAGAATTTATGTGTGGCTACTTAGAGAATGAACCAGGTGTAAGAATGCGATCGGTCATTCACGATTGTCACAGTGAAGGAGATTTTTATCATGCCTTCCTCTCAGCATATTGGTCTCAAGCTACACAAGACCGAGTAAAACATAGCATCATAATGATGAAACACTTCGAACAATCTGAATTTTCCAGTCTTGTGAAATATTTTGAAGACATGTTGCACAAGAATCAATACCTGTCAAACCCATACAGCCCCTCAGAACTCATCCGCATTTGCTTAATCAAACTGCCTGAACATTTACGACATATTATTTTAGCAGGACGTTGCAAAGACGACATCGAAGCTTTTCAGGGACTCTTACAAGAATCAGAAATTGACACAGACAGTCGCAGGATGCGAAAACAGGAAAACAATCACTACAGGTCACATCCGTCGCAATTCCGCGATGAAAGAAATAATAACTGGACACAACAAGGCTATTCTTACAACGTAAATCGTGACCAAAACAGACACCACCCATATGACAACCACGGGCAGAGTAATAGTTACAGGGAAAGATCACCTTTCCGCAGTAATGAATATGACAGAGACAATCATAGAAACAGACAATATGGCAACCAGAACTATTATTATCGAGGGAGACAGAATAACTTCAGACGCAACAGTCCAGTGCGCAGATACGATTCAGGGAGAAATTCTCCACCACTTAACCGACATGAAAGAAGCTACAGGAACTACCGACATGACGACAGACGATATGATCGTAACGACAGACGTGAATTTCATCAGAACTGGCAGGATTTAAACAGGGCAGGGCCCAGGTCTCCAAATCCCAATAACGACGCGCGCCAACAAAGAAATAGACAATGACTTGCACCGCAGGCTGCCGCATGCGCCGGCTGGCTCAGAGAAAAATAACATAGACGCTAACCTTGAGAAAAATTTTAGCACTCCTCACCGACGTATACCACATGATAATTGCGATAAAGTTGAAACTCTGCGTACTAGGAAGAGTAAAGGTTTACACCACATTTCACATGTAAAACCATTTATTGACAGATTTTCTGCTTTTTAACTTAGTCTTTGCAATTTTCACTTCACGCTACTTGTACAATTTGTCACACTGAGAAACTGTTAACATGCAACAATGTTTTGAAGTTTAATATCCACTCAAGAACCAAGAGAACTTATTTAAACAAAAATTACGAATGCATTGTTATTGTGAACAGGCGACACAGTGTTATTGTGTGTGTGCATTCTTGCACGATTATGTAACGACTATAAGGCTCACATACTTGGAACATATACCGGCACTGCTAATGAAATTTTCATGCAACATTTTGGTTTGCTTGAGAGTGTATTCTGGATTTAAGGTACTTTCAGTGAGATACCAGATGAGACAGTGGTTAGTTTATGTGACAGCTATACGATTTTATCACGACGCTACTAATGAGCGACAATTTACAATGTTGCTTTTGCGGTGTATCTGTTTGATATCTGCACAGTTTTTCTGAATTCTTCTGTAAAGTAAAACATGTTTTAGTAGTAACTTTTGTGCTATTGCTACAAGGAGACAGCCTTTTCCGTAGGACAACAATACGTTACAGCACAGTACTTTCCTCATCACAGCAATAAGCGTAATAACTAAGTTATCTATACGCAAAGCATTTCACTTTTGTGTATCATGAGGTAAGTACATTGACTTCTGCAGAACTTAGCTTTCAGAGGACAATAACTACGACACTTCCCAGAGATTATCTTACAGCAAGATGCACATTTAGCGCTACAGGACACGTATTTGAGTGATTAATTTTGTACTTACAACATTTAATTTTAAAGATTTTTGAATTACAAAGAAAGTTTTTCGTGATACATTTCATTCCATTGCTGTAATCTGTAACACCTGAGGGTATAATTACAATAATCCTCAGGGGGGTACACGCCTACTTTGTGTACCATGTGTTTGGCAATCACAAGGAGCCCTAGCTAATATGGTATTTGCTTATACAATTTAACACATCGGTACCATATTTCTCTAACACATAAATTACACAGCTATCTGATCATTTAACTGAGAGATAAACATGATTTTTACTACGTCAGTGACACATGTTTACGTAATTACACCGTTGGGTAACTTCACACTTACGAAATTGTATTTTGTCTGTACTGCGTGAACTGTTCATATTTTTTTGGTACCATTGTGATACTATGAGAGCTTTGAATGATGTATTTGGTAAGGGAGCATGATTTTAAAGTACGTTTGAGGCAGATGACACTTTTGACATGGGCAGAGAATTTTGTTAGGTTTTGAAATTATTGGAGGAAGCTACGACGATTTTGAGATTTGACTGAGGTGTTATGATGTTATTATTACGATGACGATGTGTATTATGCTGCTGAGGTATGTTTATGATTAATAGGCTGATGCTATATGAGTTCTTTGATTATGCTACTTATCTGTTATGATGCAATATTGAAGAAGTGTCGACGAATAAGGTAAGGAGTAATGAATAGTGGTTAGGGACACGGACTTGTGAAAAAGGATGTTGGAAACCAAGAATCGTACTTTAAGAGTTATGAAATGTGTGTAAATGCGTGAATGTATCACAATGCCGGCGATAATTTTTTTGGACACTGTTATATTCATAGGATTTTGTTTCTACACACTTGTGACGTAAATTTTCGACCTGTGAAATTTTCATATGAGACTGTCACTGTAGCAGAAACTGGTGTCGTAAATATTTCCGTAAGAAAGTTAAGTGACCACCTGCACGTAATGCGTCGTGGGCACACAGCTGTGTCAAACACCTGGAGAACAAGCCATTAGGGTGTGCCTTTCCGGAAGCACAGGTAGAAAAAAAAGAAAAAAGGCAGGACTTTATCCTCGCCATTGACATTCCTTTAGAGAAAATATTGCAAATGCGACACCCTCATTACTTCCATTAACCTTGCTATTGACATTCCTTTGTAGAAAGCATCGCAAATATTACACGCTCATTACTTGAAAACATATGATTACTCATACTTTGTGCTAATTACTGAAATGCTTATGAATTGATGGGAAATATTCGTACATCTGCACACCTGATTATGACAAGTGTCTTTCTACGAGAGTTGAGAGCTACTGACTTACGAAATGCCACATGACTATTGAATGATAGTTTTATGCTTTGGTTTGCGTAATTGCTTATTTCATTTGATATCTGGTTTCCAGCTGTGTTGCAGCATTGCTTTTATAAAATAAAATGCATTTGCTAATGTGAACACTTTCTGTCAACAGATCTATTAAATAATTATTTTATGATCCACATTCTTTAAAAAAGGAGCACTTGGAAAGGAAAGAACAATAAGAAGGAACTAGTAACAGTAACACATAATTTTCTTTTCAAGTACATGGTAATATTTTTTTACAATAAGTTGTTGTGGTGCACCACTTTAATTACATAGACATTAAGATGTGAATATACATTTCCCTTATCTGCATTGTTGTTTTTACTGTAATATTTTTTCTGCTTGAGCTATGTCATGTTTAGGTATAAGTTGCTGCTGTTTGCCAGGCATAGTGTTATTGAATTTGACTTTTGCTAATTTCTTAATGCTGCTTGCTTCGCAAATCTGCGTTTTTTTTCATTGCTGTTTATATCAACTGTTTTATGTGATGCTGCATTGCCTCGTCCCTTGGTATATATATCTGAGCTCAGTAGATTTAAGTTAGCTTAAGAGGGGTAGACTATATAAGAAACTAACTATGATGATTTGGAAGAAATGTATTGAGAAGCTATATGAAAATGGTTTGGGGAAAAAAAAGGATACTGTACAGTGGAGAAAAACTATTTTTGACAGAGAATGTGAACAGAATACAGAAAGCAGGCTTAGATAGGACTTTTGGGAATAATGATGAACGAAGGGAGATCTCCATGCAAAATACTGCAGTGAAACAAACCCTGTCCTTTCCTTGTGTTATCCCACTATGTTTTTGTGTACCCTTGTGTATTTGTTTTCTTCCTGTCTCAGTGTAGTTTCATAGAATTTTTTTTTCTTTTATTATTAAGCTACATTCACTATGGAATACTGTTATCCTCAAATATACTTTGCATTATTTATTCTGTTTTAATGCTCGTGTGTAAAGTTGATGTTTCAAAAGTTATTCTGATCGTTTATGTATTTACTTATGTCATAATTCCTGTAACACTGATGTATATGTTATTTCGATTCTTTTGTGAAGCTTGTACTACAAATGTTATCTGTAGTGTTATGTTCTTTAATGATGTATTTTGTACCTTTGTTATTGTATTCTCATGTTATAAAATTGTAATTGACACCAGTTTATCACATTAAGTAACTTGTAAGTTCCATTTCACTGCACACGTTTCTGTTGGTCATACTATATGGACAATATGTGAGAAGTAGGGACTGTTAGTGTTTGCACGTGTGTTAATAATTCAGCAAGGGACTGGATAACAGCATTACTGGTTCTAAGGACAATTCAAAAAACTTTGTGAGTGCACGAGTGGTGGTTTATGGACTTGCTATATTATCCGCAAGACTCTTCACTGGTGATTGTGCACCCACACAGTCACAACAGATGGCTGCTGGTCATCTCTACCAGGACTACAGTGGGCCTGTCCTCACTTTCTACAAGGACTGCAGTGGGTCTACACCTTTGATGACTCACCAATACCATACTCTCTACCAGGACTACAGTGGGTCTGCTCTGTGATGACCTACCTACCAATATTCTTCAAAACGTCGAATGACTCTGCTGTGGGTTTGCTCTGTTGTGGCCCATTACTTGTCTGCATGTCAAGAATCAGCACTGTCTTTCTGTTGGAAGGAGAACACCACTTCTTCAAGACTGCATGGAAATCCACTACTTCTGTGTGCAATTTTTTTTACTAATGAGACTTTGTGAAAAAAAACTGTAATTACTATTATGATGAATGATCTGGACTGTCTTTATGGACTGTGAGAAAATTTTAGCTTTTGACCAACATTGTATTAATCGGTGTGTGCATTTGATATCTTTCTTACTGTAATTATGAAAAAAATTTTCAAATCTGTATTGGCCACTGCCCAAAAAAATTTGTAAAATTTTTTGTGGGGAGCGTGGGGGCTATGTAAGTAGGCTGTTTATGTTTTCTTTATGTAAGTAGGCTGTTTATGTTTTCTTTATGTAAGTAGGCTGTTTATATTTTCTTATTGGCAACGTTACGTAGCGCTCTGTATGAAAATCACTGGCTGTGCTGTGTGCAGCCTGTGGCTAGTTTGCATTGTTGTCTGCCATTGTAGTGCTGGGCAGCGGCAGCTGGATGTGAACAGCGCGTAGCGTTGCGCAGTTGGAGGTGAGCCGCCAGCAGTGGTGGATGTGGGGAGAGAGATGGCGGAGTTTTGATAATTTGTAATACTGGATGTCAATTATGAATATTAAGGTAAATACATTGTTTGTTCTCTATTAATATCTTTCATTTGCTAACTATCCCTATCAGTAGTTAGTGCCTTCAGTAGTTTGAATCTTTTATTTAGCTGGCAGTAGTGGCGCTCGCTGTATTGCAGTAGTTCGAGTAATGAAGATTTTTGTGAGGTAAGTGATTTGTGAAAGGTATAGTTTAATGTTACTCAGGGCCATTCTTTTGCAGGGATCTTTGATAGTCAGATTGCGTTGCGCTAAAAATATTGTGTGTCACTTTAGTGAATGTTTGAGTACGTTCAGTTTTGCTCAGCTGTTTGAAAAGCAAATAGTGTAAGAGGTTTATCAGCACAGTCGTGTATAAATTAGTTCCAAGGGGACGTTTCAAAGTATCATCCTAGGATGTTTTAATTCTATGTGATAAACTGAAAAATATTCCACATTGTGGAGAGAAACGAATTTCACACCTGTCCTCAAACCAGCAAAGGGCTTTATGTGTCACAGCCGTTACAGAGGCATCACCTAGGAAAGAACATGGGGCGTAAGTCATATCCAACTTCTATTTTTTTCTGACTGAGGAAGTTAACTAAATTGTGTTTGACTGCAATGTGTACTTTATGCTATGTGTTTTTTGTGTATCACATGTTTTCGTTTCCCCAAATAGGTTCTAGCATCTGACTGAAGAAAGCTGCATATCGCATTGTCAGCATGGCTTCGAGAAATAAAGGCAATTCCTGCTTGTTGTTAGTAATTTTTAGCTAGAATGTGTTTAGAATGTGCTGTAATATACTAATATACCCTACGCTATCGAATAACCGATTGACAACTTCCTCAATACAATACGGCGATACGATGTAGCACTGAGCCTACTTTCGGCAACGAGCTATGTTTTAATAATCTCAAGAGAGAATACAAGAGGAAGAAGACAGCGAATAAGAAGAGAAGGAACGTGACGACAAGGATGCATTTCCAATGAGGAAACACCCAAACTACCAAAGCCTGTGCCATTACGTGAAACAAGGATGTTCGGTTCCTTCGAAAGGGCACGGCCGCTTTCCTTCTCCATCCCTCCCTAACGGGAGCTTGTATTCCGTCTCTAATGACCTCGTTGTCGACGGAACGTTGAACACTAATCTTCTCCTCCTCCAAGAAGGATGTTCCAAGCCATGAATCTACCTGAGATAATGAATGTAGCCCAGAAAACTTGTTTCCGATGTAGGTTGCCTGCACGTAACGTTTTCAAATTTGTGCAGTGCCCTAAATGCAAAACATGTAAATTAAAAAAAAAATTTTTTTTTCAATTTCATAAATAAATAACAGAATTCCATATTCCTTGGGTTTTATGTCGGACATTAAATGCTGTTTCCAAGCACCAGCACATCGAATGTCCCTGCAAGGAATCGTTATTGGCACGACCTATTACAATAAAGTGACGGGAAGCTTCATATTGGTGGTTGATGAATTTTCGTATTTCTTTATTTTCATGTTATAACCCACTTGTTATGAAAGTAGCCCATTCAAGGCAATGTCAAATGGAAGATTCATTAAAAACGTGTCGTTCCTGTTAGGATTTGTTATAATTAAATGTCAGTTAATAACATTTCAGCGATTAAAGCCTTTGGAGGACCGTACCATTAAAAACAAGAGCGCTAACTTCAGAGCTTCAGTGTAGTGTAGTTTCTCGGAACAGAATGTAGATTGGTGGAGGGCGCTCGTCCCTCTGAGCCCAAATTTTTTTTCTACCTTCACAATTTCCCAATGATTATCCGAGTCCTTATGAAATTATTAAAAATAATTTCTGTAATATTTGCCGTTATGTAAATACAAGGGTTGCCTAGAAAGTAATCTGCATTTTTTACTTCATCATTTCTATATTGGACATAATGAGAATTACGCACACGAAAGTGTGTTGTATCTACACACCCTATTTTTCCACGTAATCTCCATCCCGTTCTATGGCCTTCCTCCAGAGTGAAACAAGGGCGTGTATGCCCTGTCGGTGTCAGTCCTTGTCCTGGTGGCGGAGCCAGTACTTCAGTGTGTGAATCACATTCTCATCGTCCTCAAAATGTCTTCCACGAATGGCATCCTTCAATGGCCAAAAGAAGTGGTAGTCCGAGGGGCCCAGGCAGGTGTGTCAGGAGTGACAACGGTGGGTGGTCTCCCTGACCGCTCCGCCGAACCGCCTTCTGACGACCTCAGCCTCCGCGCTCAGCTATTAACTGTATTTCTGTGACATCAGATGGTCCATAAACTTTTCACAAGCATTTATGAATATTCCCCACAGTTTCAGTTTTTCCCTGCAGTGAGAAATTCAATGACGGCACTTGCCTGTAACGTACATAACCTACAGACGCCATTTTGAAACTACCCTGCAGCTACACTATATGTCGGAAGTGATGGAAACTCGGCGCGCTCACTCACGAGACATCAGATAATACATACGTAACGTTTCGCATTCGTAGCATTGTTTTCAGATGAGAAACAGAAAATGTGGTGCGTTACTATCTGGGCAGCCCTCGTACAAATGCTCATGTCAAGTATGAGCTTGTTCGAGTTCGTGAACTTTATAAGCCGATGTTCTATCTGACTAGAAATTTATCTTTCGTTTTTGTCTTATTACATGTTGACGGATATTGGAGGTTTTTACTTATCCGTACCACAGATGGATCACTATGACTATCATTTTGGCAAGGGAGGAATTTTACATTTTAATAGAGCTAAGGTTGGAATTTTACACCACACACTTTCGTGAACCAATTGTATGGCTATCCAACCAAATAAAACCGACAACTGCCGCTGGAGAGCACTGAGACAGCAAAACCAGCTCATTCTATGATCCGACTGCCTGCGTCTCGTGACACTGGACATCTTGTCTCCGTGCACATCAATTTTAGCTGCCTCATTCCATGTGACGAAGCCTTAAGATCATTGCTCAACAAGAGCGGCGCATTGGTATGTTCTGGGTGTCCTGCCGACACAATTCTGCTGCGGTTCAGATAACAGATGTATGATAGTGTGGGAGTCAAGTGGCGCAGCAACTGGAAACGTATTCCATAGTTGAAGTACGCAGGAATGTAATTTGCTGTGGATGTCAAAGCCTGGGACGTACTTCTGTGTTTTTTAATTTATGCAAAGAACTTAAGTTTTTACTTTGCACACTTATCATTGTTCTATTGAGGAAATTGCACTGATGTTAACTTGGTACTGTTGTAACTACTGCTGGTTGTATGGTGTTCATCTTCTAATGTTTTTATTTTACGTTAAGAATTTGTGTTTGTACATCGGTCTCTCTTTATTGTTCTGCTGTGGACGATGAAATTATATTAATATGAGACTTATGTGATTACTTTTGGCTGTATGGTCTATGCTGCCCAAACACACGAATAGATGCAGAAATAAAAAAAAAGTACGTGAGACAATACGATTCTTTTGTGTAAAACGCCTACATTACACAGATTCACCGTGAAAGTGTAGCGGTATGTGGATAATATCCATTGTCGCATACAGACACAGTACAGTGGTGCCAACAATTTGACCAAAGCTGCACAGACGTGGGTAGTGCTGATCGGGAAAGAAGAATCTTGACATATACCACAGACGACAATGTCCAGCGAGTCGAGGAGCTGATTAGCAACAATCGCAGATTTTCCGACGACGAGGACGTTCACACACTGGTTTTCTAATGCCTCCGCGATCAAGGAGCTGATTTGTGTTGCCAACGAAATGAACGATTGTTAAAATGTTCCGACCGATATTTGTAGAGACTTGGTGACTGTGTTTAAAAGTAGTGTCGTGTGTCTGTGTCACCTTGAAGTATAATGTAGCTTTCAGTAAGTGTTACTTGGCCTGCCATAATAATTTGTAACTTACGTTCTGAAATTCACTCCTATGAAAAATTTTTTGATTGTATTTTGAAGTAAAGTATTAAAATAACATTTTTTGGTACTTCCAAAAATATATTTATGTATTTCACTTATGAGTATATAAATGAAATCCATCGAAGCAATCTCTGAAAACATGTCGTCATTACAATTAAAGAACGTGATGGGTCCTTATGTGGCATATATCCTATATGCCCTAATACTTTGGCGCACCACAATTTTTTAAACTAATATTTGATACGGTCCACACAATTTAAGACGACCATAGCCTACGTTCAACGTCAACGTGCAATATACACACACAGACGGCAAGCGTCAGCACTGGCAGTGAAGGATGAATGAAGCGTGTCGGAAAGAGGGAGAAAGAGTGCAGTCTTTGTCGTAATGCGGAAATGGAGCTATTTATGTGGCGTCCAGAAGGACTTTCGGGCCAGGGGTTGAAGCATTTACGAAACGGGTAAGTTTTGTAAACTGTTCGCGTGCCACAGGGGCTAAAGTATTTGCATGGAAAAATCTCGCTATACAAACGCGGCGCCGAAGCAACTGTGGTGCACCATGGGCCATAGATAAAACGGGAACGACGGCTGTGGAAATGTGTACGGGCGAATAGACATGTAACTGTTGAGTAGTTGAAAATACAGATGAATCAGGGGTACGGCCATCCTAATTAATTGTTTTCCGTGTTTTCCCTGCATCGCTTCAGGCAAATTCCGGTATGGTTCCTACGAAAGGGCATGGCCGACTTCTCTGCCCATCCTTCCCTAATGCCGGCCGCTGTGGCCCAGCGGTTCTAGGTGCTTCGGTCCGGAACCGCACTGCTGCTACGGTCGCAGGTTCGAATCCTGCCTCGGGCATGGATGTGTGTGATGTCCTTAAGTTAGTTAGGTTTAAGTAGTTCTAAATCTAGGGGACTGATGACCTCAGAGATTAAGTCCCATAGTGCTCAGAGCCGTTTTCTGCTACTGTATTTTAAATGGTAACTCAACAACCATAGCACGGTATGAGTTGGTTGGTTGGTTGGTTGGTTTGAGGAAGAAGACCAGACAGCGTGGTCATCGGTCTCATCGGATTAGGGAAGGATTGGGAAGGAAGTCGGCCGTGCCCTTTCAGAGGAACCATCCCGGCATTTGCCTGGAGTGATTTAGGGAAATCACGGAAAACCTAAATCAGGATGGCCGGACGCGGGATTGAACCGTCGTCCTCCCGAATGCGAGTCCAGTGTTATGAGTTGGTCCTGTGTACTGTGGCCAGCGTTATTTTCTGATCGTCAATGATTTTGAGATAAGAAACATCCATGATTCACGTTCTTTGAAATCACAATCCATCCAGGAGTTGCTAAATAAAACTTGGTCAGATTCAGCATGTATACTCACCTGAGACCTGTGGCTAAGGAACTCGCAGAAGTTCTGTGCCTTAAGGCTCCTTATGTTCAGGCCCTTGATGTAGTACACACAAAAGTTTTAATCAAATATGAGGCCGCAAAACAACACCGAGTCTTCAAAACTTCGTGTGATCACTTTCGTCGGCAAATGAACTTAATGAAAAATATGTCAGGAATGGTTACAATCCAGAAAAAACACTCATTTGAGCAAAATTTAAAAACCTGCCAATCCTATCAACACAGCCCACACCACCAACCTCGTAGCTGTTTGCTGCTGTAGTGTAGGGTTTGGAAACGAACGAAGTACTATAAAGTCGTCCCCAAATAAAGAGCTGTATACAAAACTCGTTACTGTGGACGTTGTACCATTTATAGCTGTGGTAAAAATATAATATTTAAAATACATTCTTGGCAGACGCTTGAAATAACCGGTAAAATCAATGTGGGACGTACGACGAACGTATCCGTAAGGGGAGTGCGAAGAAATCTGTCGTTAAGGCGCTATGACAGCAGACGACCGACGTGAGTGCCTTTGCTAATAGCACGACATCGTTTTCAGCGTCTCTCCGGGGCTCGTGAACATATCGATTGGACCCTAGAAAACTGGAAAATCGTGTCTTGGTCAGATGAGTCTCGATTTCAGATGGTAACAGCTGTTGGTACGGTTTGAGTGTGGCGCAGACCTCCCAATATCATAGATCCAAGTTGTAATGAAGGAGATGTGCAAGTTGATAGTGCCTGCATAATGGAGTGGACTGTATTTACATGGAATGGATTGGATCCTCTGGTCAAACTGAACCAATTATTGACTGGAAATTTTTGTGTTCCGCTACATGGAGACCATTTTCAGCCATTCATGGATTTCATGTTTCCAAACAACCGAGCCCCAATTGTTCGCGCCCGCATCTCGTGGTCGTGCGGTAGCGTTCTCGCTTCCCACGCCCGGGTTCCCGGGTTCGATTCCCGGCGGGGTCAGGGATTTTCTCTGCCTCGTGATGGCTGGGTGTTGTGTGCTGTCCTTAGGTTAGTTAGGTTTAAGTAGTTCTAAGTTCTAGGGGACTTATGACCACAGCAGTTGAGTCCCATAGTGCTCAGAGCCATTTTTTTTGAACCCAATTGTTCGCGATTAGTTTGAAGCACATTCTGAAGAATTCGAGCGAATAATCTTGCCACCCAGATGAATCCAATAAAACATTTATGGAACGTAGCCGATAGATCAGTTCGTGCACAAAATCCTGCACCGGCAACACCCTCGCAAATATCGACGCCTACTGAGGGAAAATGTCTCAATATTTCTGCAGGGGACCACCAACGACATGTTGAGTCCATGCTGTGTCGAGTTGCTGCCCTGTGCAGGAATAAAAGACGTTCGACACAGTATTACAAGGTATCCAATGACATCCGTCACCTAACTGTACTATAGAGTAGAACTGACCACCAAATCAGTCACAGTCGAAAAATACAGTTGTGTAAAGTGCAACAAAACTTCACACCTCAACTTCAAACAAATATGACAAATGATAAATAAACAAAAAGCAGTTGAAGTACCAACAAAAGAAATGGAAAGAGCTGTATTTCCGTAACGTATAAGAAGTGGACTCACGTTGTAGGCAATATTTTATTCGAATTTGTTTTTACTACCATCTCCTGAAACATTACTTTTCCTCCTGAAACATCTTACGTAAAGAAAGATAACGCAGCAGGTTTCTCATTCGGAAATCAAATTTTAATGCTTTTTTCGTTGTTTGCGTTATGCCTCGTATAAGAAGGACAAACGTCGACCTGCACAAGTCGGAATTCGGCAGTGGCAAGATAGTGACCTATACAGACTGCGGTTTATCATTCTGATATTACTGGTCGGCTTCGTCAATTTTCCAGAAATGTCATGCGAGTATGGAATATAACGAAATTCGGCGGATGTTGAGGAAGCAGAGGCGGTCACTCTAGGTTCAAAAGGGATCGTACTAATGACGACAAGCACAGGTTTGTAGAGGTGAGTGCGTCTGTGAAAAGATCTATACGCGAAGCATACAACAACTACCACCGTCACATCTTAGCAAGAGATCTGGTAGAGAACCTGAGAAAATTCTGATCGTATGTAAAATCACTAAGCGAGTCTAAGGCTTCGATTCAGTCCCTTGTTGACCACTCTGATATGACAGCTGAAGATAGCAAAACGAAAGCAGAAGTTCTAAATTTCACGTTCAAGAAATCGTTCACACAGGACATTAACTTACCGTCATATGACCATAAGACTGATTCTCGTATGGACGACATAGAAATAAGCATGCCTGGGGTAGAGAAACAACTGAAAGATTTGAATACAAATAAATCACCAGGTCCGGATGGAATCCCAGTCGATTTTAGAAAGAGTACTCTACGGCATTGGCCGCTTACCTAGCTTGCATTTATGGTGAACCTCTTGCCCAGCATAAAACCCCAAACGACTGGAAAAAAGCGCAGGTGACTCCAGAATATACAAAAGGTAAAAGAACGGACCCGCAAAATAACAGACCAATATCCCTAACTTTGTTTTGCTAAAGGAGGACTCCATCCCAAAAACATACGTTATTGTTAAAGCAAACACAGACAAAAGAGTTTCAACCTCAGGACGATTATCCCTAACTTCCGTTTGCTGCAGAATACTTGAACAAATTCTCAGTTCGAATATAGCCACGCGGCACTAGTCACGTGATCGTGAGCATCCTGTCACGGTTCGCGCGGCTCACCCCGTCGGAGGTTCGAGTCCTCCCTCGGGCGTGGATGTGTATGTTGTCCTTAGCGTAAGTTAGTTTGAGTTAGATTACGTAGTGTGTGTAAGCTTAGGGACCGACGATCCCAGCAGTTTGGTTCCATAAGATCTTTCCACAAATTTCCAAACTTCAGTTCGAATGTAATTAACTTTACTGAGTGGTCCATCATATTTCGGGCTTGCAGCCGGATCACGTTGTCATCTTGGCACGATATTTCGGCTAACAAACATGCAGCCATCTTCAGGTGATTACGAGACTGAAGATTACTGGTGCACCAGTAATCTTCAGTCTCGCACTCACCTGAAGATGGCTGCATGTTTGTTAGCCGAAATATCGTGCCAAGATGACAACGTGATCCGGCTGCAAGCCCGAAGTATGATGGACCAATCAATACGCCGGGAAAACTTCAAGATACACAACTTTACTGAGACTGAGAAGTTTATGTCCACGAATCAGCATGGTTTTAGATAGCAGCGCACGTGCAAAACTCGGCTTGCCCTTTCCTCACATGATATGCTGAGAACTATGGATGAAGGACAACAGGCATATTCCATGTTTCTAGATTTCTGGAAAGCATTTGGCAGGGTGCCCCACAGCAGGCAGGTATAAGCAAATGGAATAAGTTCACAGGTTTGAGAATGGCTCGAAGACTTTTTAAATAATAGAACCCAGTATGTTGACCTCGACGGAGAGTGTTCACTAGAGACAAGGGTATCGTCAGGAGTGCCCCAGGGAAGTGTGATGGGACCGCTGTTGTGCTCTATAGCCATAAATATTTGGCGGACAGGTTGGGCGGTAATCTTCGGTTGTTTGCTGATCATGCCGTGGTGCACGGTAAGGTATCGAAGTTGAGTAACTGTCGGAAGATACAAGACGACTTAGGAAAAATTTACAGTTCGGTTGATGAGTGGCAGCTAGTCCTAAATGTGTAAAAATGTAAGTTAATGCCGATGGGACGCTGGTGTAATCTGAAGTGTTGGCAGAAGTGCCAACACCTTGTAGTTAGAGGAGGACGAAATGCACGCTAAGCTCACGCAGGCTGGAGTGAGGTCTGAAACAGGATACGTAATGAATGCTATAAAGACAAGTAAGTAGCTTCTGGAATACTTAACTTTAATCCACATTAGTAGAACATCGCTCTTGATGATACATTAATAGAATCGGAATATCTATACTCCTAGTGGCGCCTTGCTAGGTCGTAGCAAATGTAGCTGAAGGCTATGCTAACTATCGTCTCGGCAAATGAGAGCGTAATTCTCAGTGAACCATGGCTAGCAACGTCGGCTGTACAACTGGGGCGAGTGCTAGTACGTCTCTCTAGACCTGCCGTGTGGAGGCGCTCGGTCTGCAATTACTGACAGTGGCGACACGCGGGTCCGTCGTATACTAGCGGACCGCGGCCGATTTAAAAGCTACCACCTAGCAAGTGTGGTGTCTGGCGGTGACACCACATTCCTCCCCCGCAAATCGGCGAACGGTTGTGTTATAAGGTTTCCGCCCGCCGTGGGGAGGACCCCATGTTGACGTATGCGACGAGGTGGGGAGCCTAACAACAGGCGAGGCTGTGCCAACCGCACCCGGCCATTCGGTCCGAGGGGAGCTAGGAAACGCCTGAAAACCTAGTCCAGGGTGCACGCCAACATGAGGTGTATGCGCCCGTAGATAGTCAGGAGGGGCCGAAGGGTCGACCTCCATCGAGTCGGAGCACCCGACTGGCGAAGACGACAGATGGTCCGGAGCGGGCAAGAGTTCCATGCCGGAGGACAGCTGGTCACAGGAAGCGATCGGCGGCGCGTGACCCAGGGAGGCGCCCGGCGGTTGCAGTGACGTGTCCACTGCGGGCGGCGCCGGCGGCGGCTGCGGCGGCGACGCGACGCCATGGGGCAAAATGGAAGGCAGCGTCGGTAACACCTGGGGATGAGGCGAGCCAGTAGATGAGTCCCCAGGGCACCGACCGGACGGCACCGTCGCTGAAAGCAGACGGGGAGCGGCAGAACCCGGGCGACGATAGAGGCGCAGCTGATTGAGATGCCGACGCACCTCACCAGCGGCCCCCAAAACCAGATACATAGCGCGGCCGAGGTAGCGGAGAATGCGCCCTGCGAGCCAACGCCGTGAACCGCGATAGTTGCGATAGTATACAACGTCGCCAGGAGCAAAAGCAGGTGGCTGCCGCAGGACAGGAACCTGATGTGGCGGATGCAGCAAAGAGATCAAGGTTCGATGAGGACGACCGTGAAGCAACTCAGCCGGCGAACGACCATCGCGGGGCTGAGAGCGATACGAGGACAAAAGAGCAATAACGCGTCCTCCCGAGAATGCGACTCTTTCAACTTCAACATCTGTGACTTGAAAGTCCGGACCAACCGTTCAGCGGCACCGTTTAACTGTGGCGAAAACGGCGCGGACGTCAGATGTTGAATACCATTGGCCTTGCAGAATGACTGAAATTCTGCAGACAGGAATTGTGGGCCATTGTCGGAAACAATAGTCTGCGGAAGACCTTCAATGCAAAAGATAGCGGACAACGCTTGGATGGTGGCAGAAGATGTCGTGGAAGACATCCGGACAACAAAAGGAAAATTACTGAATGAATCGACAACAACCAACCATCGAGCATTCCAGAATGGACCAGCAAAATCGATGTGTGAGCGTTGCCAAAGGGAAGTGGCTTCCGGCCATGCAAAGAATTTCCGTGGCGCGGATTGTTGTGTGGCACACGCCATGCAAGAAGAGCACATATTCGTAATCGCAGCATCGATTCCGAACCAAGTACAGTGCTGACGAGCAAGTTGTTTCGTTCTCACTATACCCCAATGACCTTGGTGGAGAAGCTGTAAGACAGAGGACTGTAACGAACGGGGGCCACGACCCTGGACTGATCATTAGCAGAAGGCAACAACAAAACACCACGTCGTACAAAAAGTCTCTCTCTGTGAGCAAAAAATGGCGAACCAACGGATCCACGATCCGTGACTTTGACAAGGGCCATTGCGTAGCAACAAAACGCAAAACGGTAGCAAGGACAGGGTCTGCAGCTGTGGCTGTAGCTACACGACGAAAATCAATCGGAAACGATTCTACCACGTCATCGGTTTCCGAATCAATGAACATGCAAGCAAGTTCAGAAGAATCGAATGCTCTATCCTCAGCAACAGGCAAACGGGTCAACGCATCGGCGTTTCCGTGCTTAGCAGTGGACCGATGCAAGACATCGTAGCGGTACTGCCAGAGGAAAATAGACCAGCGAATGAATTTCTGCGCTGTACGTGGAGGTACAGGCTTGGTCGGATGAAAAAGCGATGTCAAAGGTTTGTGGTCTGTGATGATGGTAAAGTGACGACCATACAAGAAATCATGAAACTTTGTAACACCAAATACGAGAGCCAAAGCTTCTTTCTCTATCTGTGAATAATTTCTTTGCGCTGACGAGAGCAATTTGGACGCAAAGGCAATAGGGCGATCATGGAACCATCTTTGTGCGCAAGCACAGCTCCGATCCCGAAATCCGATGCATCTACCATCAACAAAAGGGGTTTCCGGGGATCGATAGGCGTAAGGCAAGTATGAGAAAGCAACGCCGATTTCAGCTGGCGAAAGGCGCGTTCGCATTCCGTCGACCAGTCGAACGGAACACCTTTACGGCGTAAGCGATGAAGCGGAGCTGAAATGGAAGAGTCATGGGGGATATAGCGATGGTAATAATTTATTTTACCCGGCACACTTTGTAGCTGCTTCAAATTCTGCGGCGAAGGCAAGTCTTGTATGGCTCGAAGGTGCTCTGGACTGGGATGTATGCCTTGGGCATTGAGTACATGTCCCAGATATGGCAAATCACGAGCAAAAAACACACATTTGTCCTTCCGCAAGCGAAGACCATTTTGTCGCAAGACCTGAAATAATGTTCGGAGATTGTCTAAATGTTTGTCGTCTGTCTTTCCGGAGATCACAATATCGTCCAGATAGTTTGCTGCAGTAGGGACCGACGCACAAACAGTTTGTAAATATTGCTGAAACAATGCAGGGGCGGACGCACACCCGAATGGCAGTCTTTTGAAGCGGTACAAACCAAGATGCGTCTTAACCACCAATACGCGCCGGGATTCTTCGTCCACCGGTAATTGCAAGTACGCACCTGCGAGGTCCAACTTCGAAAAATACACTCCTGGAAATTGAAATAAGAACACCGTGAATTCATTGTCCCAGGAAGGGGAAACTTTATTGACACATTCCTGGGGTCAGATACATCACATGATCACACTGACAGAACCACAGGCACATAGACACAGGCAACAGAGCATGCACAATGTCGGCGCTAGTACAGTGTATATCCACCTTTCGCAGCAATGCAGGCTGCTATTCTCCCATGGAGACGATCGTAGAGATGCTGGATGTAGTCCTGTGGAACGGCTTGCCATGCCATTTCCACCTGGCGCCTCAGTTGGACCAGCGTTCGTGCTGGACGTGCAGACCGCGTGAGACGACGCTTCATCCAGTCCCAAACATGCTCAATGGGAGACAGATCCGGAGATCTTGCTGGCCAGGGTAGTTGACTTACACCTTCTAGAGCATGTTGGGTGGCACGGGATACATGCGGACGTGCATTGTCCTGTTGGAACAGCACGTTCCCTTGCCGGTCTAGGAATGGTAGAACGATGGGTTCAATGACGGTTTGGATGTACCGTGCACTATTCAGTGTCCCCTCGACGATCACCAGTGGTGTACGGCCAGTGTAGGAGATCGCTCCCCACACCATGATGCTGGGTGTTGGCCCTGTGTGCCTCAGTCGTATGCAGTCCTGATTGTGGCGCTCACCTGCACGGCGCCAAACACGCATACGACCATCATTGGCACCAAGGCAGAAGCGACTCTCATCGCTGAAGACGACACGTCTCCATTCGTCCCTCCATTCACGCCTGTCGCGACACCACTGGAGGTGGGCTGCACGATGTTGGGGCGTGAGCGGAAGACGGCCTAACGGTGTGCGGGACCGTAGCGCAGCTTCATGGAGACGGTTGCGAATGGTCCTCGCCGATACCCCAGGAGCAACAGTGTCCCTAATTTGCTGGGAAGTGGCGGTGCGGTCCCCTACGGCACTGCGTAGGATCCTACGGTCTTGGCGTGCATCCGTGCGTCGCTGCGGTCCGGTTCCAGGTCGACGGGCACGTGCACCTTCCGCCGACCACTGGCGACAACATCGATGTACTGTGGTTGAGCAATTCGGCGGTACGTCCACCCGGCCTCCCGCATGCCCACTATACGCCCTCGCTCAAAGTCCGTCAACTGCACATACAGTTCACGTCCACGCTGTCGCGGCATGCTACCAGTGTTAAAGACTGCGATGGAGCTCCGTATGCCACGGCAAACTGGCTGACACTGACGGCGGCGGTGCACAAAAACTGCGCAGCTAGCGCCATTCGACGGCCAACACCGCGGTTTCTGGTGTGTCCGCTGTGCCGTGCGTGTGATCATTGCTTGTACAGCCCTCTCGCAGTGTCCGGAGCAAGTATGGTGGGTCTGACACACCGGTGTCAATGTGTTCTTTTTTCCATTTCCAGGAGTGTATTTACCTGGGCACAGTTTGTCAAAAAGATCTTCCGGGCGGGGTAAAGGAAAAGTTGCAGTCACAAGTTGTGGATTCACTGTTGCCTTGATGTCGATGCAAAGTCTCAATTTTCCGGAAGGTTTTTGCAAAATTACTAAGGGCGATGCCCAGAGAGAAGCCTGCACACGTTCAATTACACCTTGTGATTCTAAATCATTTAATGTTCTTGCGACCTCATCACGCAATGCGTGGGGAACATTGCACGCTCTGAAAAATTTCGGTTGCACGTTTACTTTCAGTTCCAAATGTGCTTCATAGTTCGTAGCGCAACCAAGGCTCGGTGCAAAAATGTCTGCAAATTCTTCACATAGACGAGAAGCACTGACTGAAGGCATAGTCTGGTTCACTGATAGGACCTGATTGACTATAGACATGTTAAACAACTGAAATAAATCTAAACCAAACAAGTTCACTGCAGAAGAAGAATGAAGGACGTAAAATGACACAAGTTTTGTTTGTCCCTTGTATGTTGCAAGAAGGCTGCACTGTCCTAACACGGGGATATGCTGTCCTGAATATGTAGTTAGCTTAACCTTTGCGGCATGCAACGGAGGTTTGCCCAGCTGATTGTACGTGTCTTTATTGAGCAATGAAACTGCAGCGCCGGTATCGAGCTGGAATGGTATCACATTGCCATTAATTTCCAAATCCACAAAAAGTTTATTGTCCTGCTGACGACAAGAGCGACTGTTTTGTGCAACGTGAACTGACACTGGTACAGAATCACTTGCGACTTGACGCGATTTCCGTCGACGTCGATGCACACTGTTTGTGGGACAAATACAGTCACTGTTAGAGAGAGTAGCCCTGGACGGAGTGGAATTAACTACATGAATTTCCATGGGCGAAGGTTCACGAGCCTGAGTATCCTTGGTTCGATTCCGGCGCGAAGCAAAGGGCAAGGAATGGTTGTGAGTGTCCGATCTAAGCTTTTTCTGGCAAACACTTTGAACATGACCTTTCTTATTACAGAAAAAGCAAATAGCTTGGCGTGACGGGAAATTCTCACTCGAATGTCTAGTAGCACACCGTGGGCATGATTTCACTGCATTTGCGTGTTTGCGCGGCACACGTGGCTGCGCGGACGTGCGCGAGGGCTGTTTACAGTTCCGTGTAGCTCGCCCGGCGGGCCGGTTAATGTGACACATGGCTGGCGAAGTTGCAAATGATTCCTGAGCAAAGTCAAGTGTGTCTTGCCGATCCAATATGTCTATCACTTGTTGAAGGGAGGGATTGACAAGTTTCAAAATCTGTTCCCTTATGCGAACATCAGAAACGTTCTGTGCAATTGCACCACACACCATAGTATCTGAATAAGGGAGTCCACATTCACACTCAAAAGCACAATCCCTTGTAGGTCCTTGCAGTGTTGCAACCCACTCCCTATTAGTTTGACCGGCCGTACGTTTTGTACGAAAATATGTATACCTTTTTGCAACGACATTGACTGATTCCTTGAAATAGGCATCTAAAGCAGACAAAATTTCTTCGTAGGACAGAGTTGCTACGTCGCGTCGGGGAAACAATTTCACTATCACACGGTAGGTGGACACACCGACACAAGAAAGGAGATGAGGCTGCCGCTCGTTACCTTGAATTCTGTAGGCGGCGAGATGAAATTCAAATTGGCGTGATTCCGTCCATGTTTCCATTGCCGTATCGTATGGACGAAACTGGGGTGCAACAGCATGTTGTGGCTGCGGTAGCGATGAAGCGGTGGCGGCCGCATCGTTTTGCAGTGCACGCTGACCCTGGACGAGCTGTCCAAGGGCATCCAATAAGGCCTGCGTCTGCTGATTCTGCAAGCGATAAAATTCGGACAGTACATCTGGAGAATGTGGCGAAGCCATGACAAGTCAATTAGTGCAGCAAGTAGAAAGAACAAGATCCTTTTTGCGACTCGTCGCCATATGAAGTGTTGGCAGAAGTGCCAACACCTTGTAGTTAGAGGAGGACGAAATGCACGCTAAGCTCACGCAGGCTGGAGTGAGGTCTGAAACAGCATACGTAATGAATGCTATAAAGACAAGTACGTAGCTTCTGGAATACTTAACTTTAATCCACATTTGTAGAACATCGCTCTTGATGATACATTAGTAGAATCGGAATATCTATACTGCTAATGGCGCCTTGCTAGGTCGTAGCAAATGTAGCTGAAGGCTATGCTAACTATCGTCTCGGCAAATGAGAGCGTAATTCTCAGTGAACCATGGCTAGCAACGTCGGATGTACAACTGGGGCGAGTGCTAGTACGTCTCTCTAGACCTGCCGTGTGGTGGCGCTCGGTCTGCGATTACTGACAGTGGCGACACGCGGGTCCGTCGTATACTAGCGGACCGCGGCCGATTTAAAAGCTACCACCTAGCAAGTGTGGTGTCTGGCGGTGACACCACATAATCTATTCTTGAATACTGCTTGAGTGTTTGGAATCCGTATCAGGTCAGGATGAAGGAAGGTGTCGAAGCAATTCAGAGGCAGGCTGCTAGATTTGTTACTAGTAGGTTCGAACAACACGTAAGTGTTACGGAGATGCTTCTGGAACTCAAATGGGAATCCCTAGAGGGAAGTAGCCGTTCTTTTCGAGAAACAATAATGAGAAAATTTAGAGAACAGGCATCTAAAGCTGACTATCGAACGATTCTACTGCCGCCAACATACATGGCATGTAAGGACCACGAAGTTAAGACACGAGAAATTAGGGCTCATACGGAGGCGTACAGACAATCATTTTTCCCTTGCTCTAGTTGCGAGTGGAATAGGAAGGAAAATGACAAGTAGTGGTACAGGGTACCCTTTGCCACGGATTATCTGTGTCGATGTAGATGTAGATGTAGATACTGATTCAGGAAGGGCTTGCTGAAAGATGTGCTGGATATCAACGGCCCCAAGTAATTAGCACCCGTCAGGATACACACATTGTTCGCTCAGCTATGCTTGATCGTACATCCACATCATGTAGCTTGACTCAGGTAATGGACTTATCTGCAGTCAGGCAATTATCCACAGGGACAGTGCAAGACGTATGGAGTACCATAGATTGTCATTATGGCGAGCATTTTTGCGGCTTCCCTCGATCCTGCAAGAGAGAGAAACATGCGCCGACAGTGGTGCACCGAACGATAACACTGAACACAGGAGTTGCAGCAGTTTCTGTTTCCAGACGAGTTGCTTTTCTACGTACAGAACACATTCCCGAGGGACGTATCGAGTGTGGAGGGCGTGAAAAGAACAACTGTTGCCAGAGTGGGTTCGTCTTCGTCAGGTCGAGCAGCGGAATTAACGGGGAGCTGTGCCATTCGGTTCTCTACACGAACGCCTCTGGTTCGCGCAGTTCATAATTTGGGAAGTGGCTGTTATATTTCTGACAGGTTAACGTCAGCGGTTGTGCTCTCTCTTCCAAGCCACCGAGACGCTACCTTTCCATAATATGAGACAGGACTACATGTTGGCTGTGCTCTCCTGACCTACCTCGAAACAGGGGGTTTTCTAACGTTGCCATGGACAGTACGTTATCCAGATCTCGCATCCACTCATGACATTCGGCCATTAGTTGTCGAGATACTGGCGCAGCACCACTCGCTAGCCAATACAATTGGTGAACCGTGTGAAAGAGCTGATGCAGCGTGGAATGATGTAACCAGATCCGTCTCATCAAAGCTCAGTTACACTTGATGCCCGCCCGGCTAAGAGCCATTGTTGCTGCCAGAGTAGGCAGCTGTGTGTACTAAACGCCACAATCTGTACACCACCAAAAGCTCCCACAAAGTTAATCGTGTATTCCTCCTGATATACAGTATACGCATGCCCTGTTAAACTTCTTTGATTTCTATCCTTCGTTGGAATGAAATTTTAATGGATAGCATTGTAATATTGATGCAACCGTTTGAAGTAGCTACAGCTTCTCTTTTATTCAAAAAATGGTTCAAATGGCTCTGAGCACTATGGGACTTAACATCTCAGGTCATCAGTCCCCTAGAACTTAGAACTACTTAAACCTAACTAACCTAAGGACATCACACACATCCATGCCCGAGGCAGGTATTCGAACCTGCGACCGTAGCTGTCATGCGGTTCCAGACAGAAGCGCCTAGAACCGCTCGGCCACCAGCGGCCGGCTCTCTTTCATTCTCACCGACAGTATACAAGAGCATAAGTTAGCACAGAGACCTGGGATGTGCTGAAATGGAAGTATTTTGTTGCGTGTGTATGAAAGGAGAAAGAATACTTTAGGTACACACGAATCCATGCTGTAGCACGCTTTTAGAGTATACATATCTCTGAGATGTGTTCTACACTCCTGGAAATTGAAATAAGAACACCTTGAATTCATTGTCCCAGGAAGGGGAAACTTTATTGACACATTCCTGGGGTCAGATACATCACATGATCACACTGACAGAACCACAGGCACATAGACACAGGCAACAGAGCATGCACAATGTCGGCACTAGTACAGTGTATATCCACCTTTCGCAGCAATGCAGGCTGCTATTCTCCCATGGAGACGATCGTAGAGATGCTGGATGTAGTCCTGTGGAACGGCTTGCCATGCCATTTCCACCTGGCGCCTCAGTTGGACCAGCGTTCGTGCTGGACGTGCAGACCGCGTGAGACGACGCTTCATCCAGTCCCAAACATGCTCAATGGGGGACAGATCCGGAGATCTTGCTGGCCAGGGTAGTTGACTTACACCTTCTAGAGCACGTTGGGTGGCACGGGATACATGCGGACGTGCATTGTCCTGTTGGAACAGCAAGTTCCATTGCCGGTCTAGGAATGGTAGAACGATGGGTTCGATGACGGTTTGGATGTACCGTGCACTATTCAGTGTCCCCTCGACGATCACCAGTGGTGTACGGCCAGTGTAGGAGATCGCTCCCCACACCATGATGCCGGGTGTTGGCCCTGTGTGCCTCGGTCGTATGCAGTCCTGATTGTGGCGCTCACCTGCACGGCGCCAAACACGCATACGACCATCATTGGCACCAAGGCAGAAGCGACTCTCATCGCTGAAGACGACACGTCTCCATTCGTCCCTCCATTCACGCCTGTCGCGACACCACTGGAGGCGGGCTGCACGATGTTGGGGCGTGAGCGGAAGACGGCCTAACGGTGTGCGGGACCGTAGCGCAGCTTCATGGAGACGGTTGCGAATGGTCCTCGCCGATACCCCAGGAGCAACAGTGTCCCTAATTTGCTGGGAAGTGGCGGTGCGGTCCCCTACGGCACTGCGTAGGATCCTACGGTCTTGGCGTGCATCCGTGCGTCGCTGCGGTCCGGTCCCAGGTCGACGGGCACGTGCACCTTCCGCTGACCACTGGCGACAACATCGATGTACTGTGGAGACCTCACGCCCCACATGTTGAGCAATTCGGCGGTACGTCCACCCGACCTCCCGCATGCCCACTATACGCCCTCGCTCAAAGTCCGTCAACTGCACATACGGTTCACGTCCACGCTGTCGCGGCATGCTACCAGTGTTAAAGACTGCGATGGAGCTCCGTATGCCACGGCAAACTGGCTGACACTGACGGCGGCGGTGCACAAATGCTGCGCAGCTAGCGCCATTCGACGGCCAACACCGCGGTTCCTGATGTGTCCGCTGTGCCGTGCGTGTGATCATTGCTTGTACAGCCCTCTCGCAGTGTCCGGAGCAAGTATGGTGGGTCTGACACACCGTTGTCAATGTGTTCTTTTTTCCATTTCCAGGAGTGTATATGTATTGTTTATTTCTCACTGTCGTAATTTTTCGTTGTCCATTAAAAACAGCTCAAGAAATGATATTTGCAACTACATTGCTTGCAAAAAATGGAAGAACCCAGAATTCATGATGGATCGCAATGTAACTTCGTACACGTACGCACCAACGAACGGACAACGGGTATGTAAATGACTAGATCTCTATGACAGGTAGAGTGGCCATCAGAGTGCATTAGTTTGGTTCGTGTCTAATGTTGTTGCCAGGCCTGGTAGGGCATAAGTGTCGTGAACAGCGTCACGTCTTGAGTAATCACTGCCCGCATCTCGTGGTCGTGCGGTAGCGTTCTCGCTTCCCGCGCCCGGGTTCCCGGGTTCGATTCCCGGCGGGGTCAGGGATTTTCTCTGCCTCGTGATGGCTGGGTGTTGTGTGATGTCCTTCGGTTAGTTAGTTTTAAGTAGTTCTAAGTTCTAGGGGACTGATGACCTAAGATGTTAAGTCCCATAGTGCTCAGAGCCATTTGAACCTTTTTTTGAGTAATCACTAGTGAGGACTCGGAGATGCCGGTCATTAGTGTGTGACAGTGGTGTTAGTAGATGACAAGAGTTTAAAAGGGATCTCACTGTCAGTCTCCATTTGACCGGATGGTCGAATCGTGCAATATCCATATTGGTCTTTTGAGTGTGACAGCCATCCGGTGCGGGACTGCATGGGCTCGTGAGCGCAACTACACTAGTTGTCAGAGTTCTGATCAGCCACGTCTGAACATCAGAATAGATGATCGTCGTATTGTGCACAAAGCACATCGTAATCAATACACATCTGCACCTGCCATACCAGAACAAGGAATGGAGGTCGTGCAAACATTCTGTGGCGTCCTGCACGAGTAATTGGAGAGCAGCAGCAGCTGGACTATGAAATTACTGTTCCATGTGTAGCTTCCCGTTAACACAAACGGCTGAATCTGGAGCGTTGCCTGGACTGGATAGCATGGACTACTAATGAAGGCCACCGTATTATGTTCAGCGATGACTCGCGGTTTTGCACTATCCAAGATGACCTTCGTCGGCTAGTATGGTGGCGGCCTTGCGTGAGGTCACATTCTTCGAATGTTTTAGAGAAGTACAGCTGTGTTACTCGAGGCGTAATTGAGGGAAATCCGGCGGCACAACGGTACGTCATGAATATCCAGTGCCCTCTTGACCGTATCTTGATGCAATTTTTCAAGAGTACTATACTCATCCACGGAGGGCATGTGACTCGATGAACTGTGAGCGTGATGTTGAGGTACTCCTGTGACCAGCAAGAACCCCATATATGTCTACATTCGAACATGTGTGGGACCAGGTCGGACCTCAGCTCCATCCCAGTACCAGAATCAAGGAATCTGCTACGAAAGTTGTAAGCAAGCTTGCTTGAGGAGAGAATACAAAAGCCTTATGACATCCTTACAAACCGAAACAGTGCGTGCGTCTAGGGTAGAGGAGGTGCACTGTCAGTCTGCTAAGTGAGAACATACTGCCAAGATCTTTGCAAATTGGACTCGGTTATGCAATTAGTGAAATAACGTCACAGACCCTGTCAACCAAAGTTTCATTTCATTTCCATCTTCCCTTCTAGGCTCTTCACATTTTTTGTCAGATAGCGGATATGCATGAGTTGGAGCAATCTCACTATGATCAGTGTTCGTTTAGTATCCCAAGGAATCCATGACTAGGACAAAATTGTAAGGAACAATAAAATGCCCTGATCCATTTCCAAGCTGACATACAGCCAAAAACGGAAGCCAAGTTGTTTGTGAGATTGAGAATAAGATATCAGTAGTAGCGAAGAGAAACCCAGACACACTGTAAGGTTTATGTACTGAGAATATACACACATCAAAAGAAGTTTTGCATCACCCCAGTTCCCAGAACTCCTAAAGATAGACGTTGACTGTGGATATTGCATCACAGACACAGTCCCTTTGACTGTTCAGAGATGTCACTAAACCCACCCAAAGATGTAAACAACCACGCATGAGCAGCGCCTATTAGACGGAGGGGTCCGACAGCCGATCAGTTCCAGTCATTCCACCAGGAAGGAGGTACACCTCTCGTGTTGTCTGTAGTTCAACCATGTCTAGACAGTGAATACCGCGGTTCGATCGCGTCCGCATTGTTACTTTGTGCCACGAAGGGTTCTCAACAAGGAAAGTGTCCAGACGTGTCGGAGTGAACCAAAGCGATGTTGTTCGGACATGGAGGAGATACACAGAGACAGGAACTGTCGATAACATGCTTCGCTCAGACCGCCCAAGGGCTACTACTCCAGCGGATGACCGCTACCTACGGATTATGGCTCGGAGGAACCCTGACAGCAACGCCACCATGTTGAATAATGCTTTTCACGCAGCCACAGGACGTCGTGTTACGACTCAAACTGTGTGCAATAGATTGTATGATGCGCAACTTCACTCCCGACGACCACGGCGAGGTCCATCTTTGCAACCACGACATCATGTAGCTTGGTACAGATGGGCCCAACAACATGCCGAATGGACCGCTCAGGATTGGCATGATGTCCTCTACACTGATGGGTGTCGCACATGCCTTCAACCAGATAATCGTCAGAGACGTGTTTGGAGGCAACCCGGTCACGCTGAACGCCTTAGACACACTGTCCAGCGAGTGCAGCAAGGTAAAGGTCCACTGCTGTTTAGCGTTGGCATCATGTGGGGCCGACGTACGCCGCATGTGACCATGGAAGGCGCCGTAACGGCTGTACGAAACGTGAATGCCATCCTCCGACCGATAGTGCAACCATATCGGGAGCATATTGGTGAGGCATTCGTCTTCATGGACGACAATTCGAGGCCCCGTCGTGCACATCTTGTGAATGACTTCCTTCATGATAACGACGTCGCTCGACTAGAGTGACCAGCATGTTCTCCAGACATGAACCCTATCGGAAATGCGTGGGATAGATTGAAAGGGGCTGTTTATGGACGACGTTACCCACCAACTACTCTAAGGGATCTATGCCGAATCACCGTTGAGGAGCGGGACAATCTGGACCAACAGCGCCTTGATGAATTTGTGTATAGTATGCCACGACGAATAAAGGCATGCTTCAATTGTATTAGAGGTACCGGTATGTACAGCAATCTGGTCTCGCTGTATGGTGGTAGAACGTGCAGTGTGTGGTTTTCATGAGCAATAAAAAGGGCAGATATGATGTTTATGTTGAAATCTATTCCAATTTCCTGTACAGGTTCCAGGACTCTCGAAACAGAGGTGAGATAAAACTTTTTTCGATGTGTGTATTTGATTCAAAATTTTTGATGCGTGTAATGCGTTACTAAACTATTCACAACAGCGAACGGGATGTGGCCTACTGAGTTGCCTTCAATGTTGTGCATAGCCTCTGTCAGTTCGAAGGCGTATCAGTATAGTGTCTCTCGCAGCTAATACAATCTGCGACGGCAATATCGATATTGCCGTCCGGTGGGAGCTTGAATAAATCCGTTTACCCATTGATGGCAGGCGAGGCTACCAGACCTTAGCTAAGTGAATTATTGGAGAAATGCTCATTGTGTGTCAGTAATAAAGTTTAAATTGCAGAGACCCGAGAGTAATCGAATTAGACATAGCTGCTGCGGTGCACTGGAACGGTTAATTGAATAATTCTGGGTTTACAGGTGCCATATATATATTATGGCGAAATCAGGCGTCACCAGACTGAAATGCCGTGGTTAAAAGCGTGTTGAAGAATTTGTGAGACCGGATATATGACTCACGATCACTTGCAATGCAACATTTGATCGCTGTAACAAGCGAGCGGCGTTGTCAGTCAGAACCAGGAACACGAAGCCCACTTCAGAAGAAACTGCCCCACATGTGTAATTCTTCTCACTGCCTGTCAGAAGCCACAGAGATTAGCATGGATGGAGGAACGCAATCTGAATTTCGAAATACGTTAAATCGTCATTTTAACTATGAAATAGCATTGATAGCCAGGAGACCCAGTCCGGAGAAGTTAGGCCGCCGAGTTGCAGTCCACGAGAAGAGAAGATGTCCAACCCGGCCGGGAATTGAACTCGGGCCCGGCGCATGGTAGCCAAAAATGTTACCACTCATCTAAGCAGGCGGACATTTGAATTATAGTGTGATAGTACGCACTGGCAGTCGCTCATGATAGGATAACAGTATGTCGAAAACTATACGTATCACAGACTAGTTAGGCATTGTTAAGGCATTACACCTCATTGAACCTATACCAGAATGATTTAGGATCATTGAGATTTATGTGTATACCTTGGATCAAACTTCAACCAATCTCCACGAATTGTGGAATACAGTTGGGCTGCAGTGGATCAGGATGGCTTCCCATCACTTCACCTGCCTCGTGGAGATCATGCCAATATGCGTCCTCACCGTCGTTAAGGTGTAATGAGGCGCTATACGGTAATACGTTTGTGTCATTTCAATTGCTTGAAAGTTTATTTGTAAAGTAAACTGCCCTGAAACCAAACTGAAGGCGCCAGCAAATAATAGCACTAAAAACTAGTAAAAAAAAATGGTTCAAATGCCTCTGAGCACTATGCGACTTAACTTCTGAGGTCATCAGTCACCTAGAACATATAACTAATTAAACCTTACTAACCTAAGGACATCACACACAGCCATGCCCGAGGCAGGATTCGAACCTGCGACCGTAGCGGTCGCTCGGTTCCAGACTGCAGCGCCAAGAACCGCACGGACACGCTGGCCGGCAAAACTAGTACCAGCTCACGTACATAATCTATATGACTAAAAGGCTAAAACATTTACCGGTTTACAGTTGCAGTTTGCCTATCTAACAGGGGCAACATATATTTTAATTTCAGCATGTCATAAAATTATTGACCTAATTTAAAGTTCTGTCATAATCTACTGATTAAGAGGTATACATTAAGTTTTAACACAGTGAGACAAGTATTAAACTTAGAAACTGTATATCTCCTGAGGGAGCGTAACTCATGGCGTGCAAATTTCCCAGACTATGTTCATCTAGTATTTGGGAGTGAGAGCACTTAGCGACTTACAACAAACTTAACACGTAATTTCAAACATTTTATAAACTTTTTCCTGCAGACAAATCCCATAATGTTGTAAGACGTGTATATTTCTATTGTCTATTGTCAAATCACAATTTATGAAAGACGTTTATATTTTATTAATAGGATTAAGTAGGAATAATTAATATTTGTCATGTTGGAAATAATTGTGGTAGCAGGGAATGTCTGAACCAAAGCATTGTTGACAAGAGAGACCGAAAATTGATATAATTTTAAAAATAGCGGGAGAGACCGCGTATGGATACATTTTAAGAAAACAGCGGGAAAGACCGCGCATTGATACATTTTGTAATGGTAGCAGGGACTGTCTGCACCAGAAAGCATTGTTGGCAGGAGAGACCGCCCTTTAGCGTTCGTAGGAGTCAGTAGTAAGCGAGATGTGAAGCGAGTTGGTAGCAGGTCTGAAGCAAGAGGTTGAGAGGAGCGGTGTGCCTGCCAGCCACCAGCTATGATTTACAAGAGATTATAAACGGATGTACAGAGACATCAGCTAACTATTATAATAAGAGGAACTAATATTATTGAATTAATTTTTTGAGAAACTCAAGACTACTGAAGGTATGTTTGCGCATTACTAGTTGTAAGATTATTGTAAAAAGTAAGTCCCATCTGAACGTTTGTAAAATCATTTCATTCAGAATATAATTAACTTTTGCCACCAATATTGCATTTCTAATTATAATCCATCCCAAAAACCATCAACGTAAAACTTTGCAAAATTTTATTGTTGTCCAGAAAAAGTTTAACTATGAATTACGTAACTTCAGTCAAATTAATTAAAGAATAACGTCAGCTTTGCTATTAAAGAATAACGTCAGATTTGGTAATAAATACAGCCACTTATTATGAAAGTCCACCAGCAGCTAATAGAGTATAGTAAAACAGAGTAAGTATATTCATGTCGCAGTCAGATGGCGATCCAGTAACAGTAGAAAAGGTAAGGAACAGTTTTGGGTTATTGCAGATAACGACTGAGGGCCACACGACGACGACACATTCTATGTTTCGTCGAAATAATCCGAAAATCACTTTTAAAAAGCAGCAATTAAATTTGTATGCGAAGACTGAGAAAGAGTAAATTTCAAAATGAAGATTTCATTTGTTATTATTAAGCAAAAGATAGAAATCCTAATGAAAGGTTTCATAGTTTATTGTAAAAGGGAAGGTTATCAATAACAAAAGAGGTATAGAGGAGACGGGAAGGGTTCACTTGGTGACATCCAATCGGTAAGACTCTTTAGTGAATCTACTGTTAAAATGAATATACTGACTCTGACAATTGTATGAATAAGCTAGTGTTAAGTGGCGCAACGCTTATACTAAACTGTATACCTTTAATTCACAGCCCATCGGCAATTCTGTTTGCTCTATTGATTCTGCGTTGAAAAGTGTTTGTTCAGTGTTGAATCCGCTTTAAACAGTGATATATTTTGTTGCGTGTGCTAATTATAGACAATGTCCCGCAGAATAATTACTCGTTCTCAAAGTGATAAAAGTGTAGAAAATACTGACAAGAAATTCTTTTCAGGAATAGACAGGAATAATACGTGTGAAAAACGCGGTAGTGAAACGTTAGGTGAACAGACATTCGAGAGTAGTAATAATATGGAATCTTTTGACGAACAATCAACTTCAGATATGCCAACTGATAATGAGATATTAGTGCAAAATAATTTGTTTTTAAATACAACAGACGCTACACAGCCACAAATTACGCGTAGCAGACATAATAGTTTCAGTAACGAAACCACTATAATACAGTCAAACAGTGTGGCTCCATTACGTGCCGAAACAGATTCAAACGGTACACAGCTACACAATCTGCGTAACAGATACCACAGTTTTATTGACAAAAATTCCGAAACCACAGAAGAGGAGACACGATTACAATCGTCTAAGGATGTTCAAATGAACACAGGTGTACAACCTAGAACAACGAATACAAATACACACAGAAATCAATCCGAATCCAATCCGGATCCAATAATGGCATTTTTGCTACAAATGAGACAAGACATTAATCAAAACTTTAACAGAAGGGCACAAGAATCAGCAGACCTAAAAAACGAAATCAAGGCAGAACGCAGAAATTAGTCTAAATGTACCAAAATCTAAAACACGAAATCAAAGTAGAAATTCAAGCAGTCGTTGAAAAATCAAACCAAGAATTTCACGCCAAGATTCAAGAAATAACAGATAAACAAGAAGCATTTGCGGTAAGCATACGAGAAGCAATGACAGAGAACTTTTCTAAACAAAACGCTCACATTGATGAACGTTTTAACAATCACACAGAAAACTGTTCGATACATCACCGCAAACTGGTGCGATCGCAGAATAAAGAACGAAAAGAACTATCACAAACAATTAATAAACAGCGATAGGACGACAAAAAGAAAGTGTTTGCTTAGGGAAAAACTTACGTGGACAGTCACATACACTCGATTCCGGAAGAAATCGAAACGGTTAAGGAGATAAATATTCAAATACAAGAGAGGCTCACGGAAATCCAATCACATACAACTGAGGCGAAAATTTCTACACACACTGAAATCCAGAATATTAGGGATAAATTAACAGAAGAAGTTCTGACACTAACTGACAAAATGGAACACATAGAAATCAATGAAAACTCAGAAAATTTGAAAGCAGATTTTAAGAAAGTAACCAAAAGTAATAGTAAATTGCGAAACGAATTGACAGAAAAGATCAACGAACTCACTACAAGAATAGACCTGTTAGATGCTACCAATGACAGTAAATCAGATGACACTACACCAGTCTCAGTTCAACAGATTTCTAATAATAAGGATACGCAAATTACAAATGTGCAACAAATAATCGCAGACCTAGAATCACGTAATAATTTGTTACATGCGAAAATCCATTCTTTACAGCAAAGGATAGCTGACACACAAGAAACAACTGCAAACAATCAATTCATACAGAACACACACCATTATGACATGCCTCAGATGCACAATACGTATAATGTCGGTAGACTTCAGAGAGTAAGAGATCTTAACCAGGCAGAAAGACACACAAATTCATATTCACAATATTACGAAAATAATTACACACAAAGACATGACGGTTTCGACCACAAGCATTTCCTTTCAGTGAGAAAGTTTAAAACATTTAAAAATGACAGTACGCAAATACATCCACTGGACTGGATCCAACAATTCAATGCGGCACTCCCACCGTCATGGCCAGTTCAACATAAGCTAGAATTTATTATTAGTTTTCTTGAAGGGGAACCAGCGAGAAGGATGCGACCAATTGCTAGACAATGTTTTTCAGTAGAAGCATTCCAGGAAGCATTTCTAGCAGCATATTGGTCAGATACACACAGAACAGCATTAAAGATCTGCTAATTAATCTGCCAAATTTCGAGAATTCTACTTTCCCAACAATCACACAATTTTTCGAGTATATGGTTGAACAAAATCAATACCTCAATGAGCCATACAGTCAATCCGCATTGATACAGCTGTGTATTTCAAAACTCACCAGAGCATTAAAAGTGTCATTATTAACAGTCCAGCAAAAAGAACAGCGTGTACGCATTTAGAGACATCCTGCAATTGCTAGAGGTACACCAGGCAGATTATGCGTTTGTTAATAAGAACTTTTCGCGACATAACGCAAACCAGACAAACAATACTAGTTTTGAGCAAACACGATTTGGCAATAACAATAATAATAAACGCTTTCGCAGAGAAAATGAAAACTTTAATCGAGAATACACACAGGGATTCAATGAACAGCAGTATAATAACGATGTACATTACAATTCAAGACAACAACAAAGCCATCCAAATAACACGACACATATACGACAAGAAATGCCGAACCGGTAAAACTTTCACATGACTCATCGCAAAGAAAATGCGACAAGTGCAAACAATTACATGGGTCAGCCTCAAAATACACAAAACGAACAAAGACAGCCTTTTCAGAGAAACACGCGTGCCTCGCCGTATAACCACAGTTATGACGACAGAATGAGAGAAAACGAACACCGACCGCAAAGGACATTCTACAATGATAATTTTCATAGAAATTCAAACAGTGCACAACAACCAAGTTATCATATGAATGAACCAGACAGAAGATTTCATCCGCCATCTACTGCTAATAATCAAAACGGTAGAACAGTACAGCTCATAGAAAACACACAACACTCCCCGACAGAAAAGGAAATGTCAGAACATTTATGACCAGAGATAGCCCGTGATGAATCTCTAAATGACGACACTATGGATAAGGACAGAGGAAAGATAACGATAGAGAATGCCATTACATTCGACGACGTGCGAAACACATTGTTACACGAAAAACCGATCATGCAGAAAACTATATGCCACCCAATAATCCAGATAAATTTAAAGTCACAAAATATTTTAGCAACAATTGATTCAGGCTCACCAATGTGCATAATTAACGAAGACACATTTAACAGATGCAACAGCGATAATGATTATCCAGTATTCCCGTTACACAAAACTAAAGTTAAGGGAGCATTTCCAGGAAAAATCATTGAAGTCAAAAGATATACACAATTAACGTTTGTTTCTGCAGGGCAAACTTTCGACAGCAATTATTGGATAGTTCCACATTTAACAACTGATGTAATATTAGGAATGAATTTTCTCGTACAGTATGACGCAAAGATTGACTTTAAATCGTCATACCTAACATTACAGAAGGAAGACAGTGAAGTGGTAGTGAGATTTCAAAACACAGTACCCTCAGAAGAACAAAATATGCACAGGATCGATACCCAGACGGCAACAATTGGCTTTTATGCAATCCAGAAGGGATCAGAAACAAATTGATATGGTATACGCACATAAGCTATGCACATTACGGAGCTAGGAAATGCTTTCTAGTTCTTGGACAAAAATGTCACTTCAACAATATGGAAAAACACATTCGCAAAGTTATAGCATCCTGCAAGATATGGCAGAAAGCTAAATTATCTACAGTATCACATATTCCACCACTGTATCCTATCATACCGGTTAAGATAAGACACGTGGCAGCAGTATATCTTTTCGGTCAAATCCCCAGAACAAGTAAAGGTTATAGTTATATTCTAGTAGCCGTAGAACTGACATTCAAATTTGTAACATTTTCTCCACTAAGGAAAGCAACAGCTAGATCAGTATCAAGAGCATTTGTAAGAGATTTTCTATCAATAGTAGGACATGTACAGAAGGTTATTTCAGATAACAGACCACAGGTTGGGTCAGACATATGGAAACAAATGTTAGAGAGCAAGAACATAACACCAATTTACATATCAAGATATCACTGTTCTTCTAACCCGTTACAAAGAATAATGAAAGAGATCGGGAAACTTTGTAGAATTTATTGCCACAGAAAGCATACAACATGAGACGAATACATTTCACAGTTTCAGGAAGTAATAAATGCAATACCGAATGAGTCAACGATGCTCTCACCAACTGTAATACTGAAGAATAAAGACTCACCGAATAAACTTACTGAAATGATTACTTTTCCAAAGAAGCGTAGACTTCGTCATTGTGAGATAATAGACATAGCACTAGCGGACATTAAACTAGCTGCAGATCGTCGGAAGAGACAGCAGAAGCAGGCAAGTAGATTCCACAAGTACGAGATTGGCGATAAGGTACTAGTTCGTACCCATTATCTGTCACATAAAGGGAAGAAACGATGCAAAAAAATTGAACTTCTATACTCAGGACCGTACAGAATTCGAAATATTCCGCACGCTAATGTAGTACACATTGAGACACTCATAACAAAAAAATCGAGAGGAAATTATCATATGTCAAGCATAAAGAAATTCTTAAAATAGAAAAACCTTCTTACAGGGATACATATTGACAGAGTATAACAATTAACTTTTTGACACATTCCAGCAAGCCCGAGTACACTCTTTATTTACGTGCACAACAGGTCACCTCGATTCGACCGCAGATAAATACACTGAACATTAATATCAGTCTTAGAAGCGTTCTCGCAGGACATTTGTTTCAAATTACGTAAGGTAAGTGAAGCAATTAACAGGACTACTTTAAATGTAAATGTATAACACGTACAAATAATTTTCATACAGTAGTAGCAATTAGATGCATTCTTTAACCCGTGCAGCATTGTTGTCATAGTTCACCAAAATAAACGAAGTTTTAATTATAATATAAGTATTGAATATGGAGAAATGTGGATAAATGCTTTACAGGTCATGCCGAGAGATGACGCGATATTCCAGATGCAGAGAGATGTTGAAGTGTTGCCATGCGCTGACGAGTGTTAACCATGAATATTTTGTTATAGATAATACAGAGAGATATTGAAGTCATGCCGTGCGCTGATGATTATTAACAATGAATATTTTATTATAGGCTATGCAGAGAGATGACACGAGGTACAAAGGAGAGAGGAGAATGAAGATGTTAGTATGTAAGAAATATAATTTAGTAATGGTTTATTTTGTTAACAGGTGACACAGCGCAGCGCAGCACTACGGATGGAGAAACCAAATTAAATTGCTTACTATATGTACTTTGCTATTCGAAAATTTTTTTCTGCATTGAACATGAATATCTTTTACATCAGATACATACATAGGAAAAACAGATCACACCAAATGTCAGCATACCGATTCGCACTCTACGTAAAATACAAATGTTTTCTCTTAAATAACAATGATGATGTGTGCTACACAACTCAAACATAATATATAGTCGACTGACAATATGACTCGTAACTGACGAACACATTACCGAACATACTGAAATCACAGAAAGTGACACATTTTGTCATAATATACTTTCATATTTCAAAAACTGTGAATTCACAACCTGTGAAGTTATATAACAGTGTCTTTATGTAATTATTTATATGAGCACCAGATTATGATTTATTTAGACTCACAGAAAGTGATATAGTTTGTATAAAGCAACTTGTCTATTTTATTTAAAATGTTGATGCCTAAATGTACTACTAAATTCCACTTACAGAAATATTTGTTTATGTTATTGACTGTCACGTAATGTAATATGTATTGTAGGCTGAAATCACTACAGATGGAAAATGTGTTTCTTATGTAATTGTTTAAAACTATAAACTTTTTCTACAGTCACACAAGGTGACATATTTTGTCCTTTTAAACGTAAAATAAATAATTTTTATGAGCACAGAGGAAAGAGATGATGTAAAATTTGATAATAACGGTATCAACCATATCCGTGAACCTTTTGACAAAATGATTATACCTGTACCTTAATTCCTGTGCATGCCCATGGTTATGGAGCACAAACAAAGTGAATAGTGACCCACGTTACTTCAGTCTACGATGTTTTCTATGAGGTGTCGGCAAGATGCACACCACAGTCATGATGTACGTCGATAGGTGCTTGCATACCAAGATTCACACCATCACTTCTAATGGACACTTGGAGTTGGAGCTTGTAGCTGATGTATTTGCGGCAACTCAGGCTATTCGACGGTTAACTTAGTGTTTGGTTACACTAAAACTATGGATCAAAGACACGACGGAATCACATGGCGAAACCTAGTGTTGTGCCATGTGAGGGAAAGAAACGGACTTTTGAGTGCATTCACAGACAGTTGCCAGTGCTTTGACCATGCTATCCAATTCCCTTTTTTCCCTTCCTTGAATATGGTACTAATAGATGACAATTTATAATGAAACATAAACTATGTTCTAATTTTTGCCATCCATTACTGTTAGAAATATAAATAACTTTTACTACCTAATGTACACTTCCAACTTACTGACTGATATTATTTGTATATTTTGATGTATACTCTTTTGAATATTCTCTTTGTTAGACTTAGGAAAACAAATTTTTATGGGAGTATATGTATGTGCTTTGTTGAAAGAAATATTCTATCACTAACTTACTTATTACTACACATATTTCTATAATCAGATTTTCTCCCTACGTCAAGTCCAAATGACTTAACGACATAAGAAAATTTTAAGAAAACCCAGTGGAGGGTATTGTAAGACGTGTATATTTCTATTGTCTATTGTCAGATCACAATTCATGAAAGATGTTTATATTTTATTAATAGGATTAAGTAGGAATAATTAATATTTGTCATGTTGGAAATAATTGTGGTAGCAGGGAATGTCTGCACCAAAGTATTGTTGACAAGAGAGACTGCAAATTAATATAATTTTAAAAAAGGCGGGAGAGACCGCGTATGGATACATTTTAAGAAAAGAGCGGGAAAGACCGCGCATTGATACATTTTGTAATGGTAGCAGGGATTGTCTGCACCAGAAAGCATTGTTGGCAGGAGAGACCGCCCTTTAGCGTTCGTAGGAGTCAGTAGTAAGCGAGATGTGAAGCGAGTTGGTAGCAGGTCTGAAGCAAGAGGTTGAGAGGAGCGGTGTGCCTGCCAGCCACTAGCTATGATTTACAAGAGATTATAAACGGATGTACAGAGACATCAGCTAACTATTATAATAAGAGGAACTAATATTATTGAATTAATTTTTTGAGAAACTCAAGACTACTGAAGGTATATTTGCGCATTACTATTTGTAAGATTATTGTAAAAAGTAAGTCCCATCTGAACGTTTGTAAAATCATTTCATTCAGAATATAATTAACTTTTGCCACCAATATTGCATTTCTAATTATAATCCATCCCAAAAACCATCGACGTAAAACTTTGCAAAATTTTATTGTTGCCCAGAAAAAGTTCAACTATGAATTAAGTAACTTCAGTCAAATTAATTAAAGAATAACGTCAGCTTTGCTATTAAAGAATAACGTCAGATTTGGTAATAAATACAGCCACTTATTATGAAAGTCCACCAGCAGCTAATAGAGTATAGTAAAACAGAGTAAGTATATTCATGTTGCAGCCAGATGTCGATCCAGTAACAGGAAAAAAGGTAAGGAACAATTTTGGGTTATTGCAGATAACGACTGAGGGCCGCACGACGACGACACATTCTATGTTTCGTCGAAATAATCCGAAAATCACTTTTAAAAAGCAGCAATTAAATTTGTATGCGAAGATTGAGAAAGCGAATAAATTTCAAAGGGAAGATTACATTTGTTATTATTAAGCAAGAGATAGAAATCCTAATGAAAGGTTTCATAGTTTATTGTAAAAGTTATCAATAACAAAAGAGGTATAGAGGAGACGGGAAGGTTTCAATGTATAGAGAGGAAAAACGCATTATAGCGCACTACGTATTTGCTGTTCATGAAGTAAAACTTCAGCATCAGTCATTACGTTTTGGTTTATTACATCTTTACTTCTAATTGTAACCACAACACGTTCTGCAGGCAGTATTCACATACACTACTGAATGTACCCGCAAAATTATGTCGTTGTATGACTTATAGTTTAGGAGATATGACCTTACAAACAATAACATGCATGAAAAAATAGCTTTTCCTGAAACAGAGCGTTAATTATCCAAGCCACACTCATCAGTTGTTAGATAATGAGGGCACTTAGCGTTGTTCAACAAATTTTGAACATAGTATCAAACCTTCTCTAAACGTATTCTCCCTTATCACCCACAAAATAAAGAAAGAGGAGCAATTCGTCACTTATTAAATATTCGTTGTTCATGCGGTAAAACTTCAGCATCAAGCAGGATATTTTAATTTTTTCTTGGTTTTGACTATCTGATATTATACTGGTAATAATACTCACGGCAGTTTAATTTACGTAGAGTAGTCTAAAACGCATATTTTGCACGATACAGTCAGTCGGGCGTACTCCAGATAACACCACCAGATAAATGACGTGCCTAATATTACAGTATTTGTACGTTTATATAATTTTCTTCAGGAGATTAGTAAATGTAGAAACATCTCTAAGAGTTGCATGAGATGGTCAGAATTTGGTTTATGTTTCGGCATGAGGTCGTCGTTTACTTGTTTCTGCTTCACCTCATGTGGTAATTAGTTAAAACCACCCGACAAAGCAGTAGGTCGTGCTTAGGCCACCGTAATTCTTACGGTTATCGTGGGGTCCCGCGCCTGTGAAGCGTGGGTTTGTGCGAGTGGCTTGAGGATTAAACTTACAGATGCACCATTGACTTCTGTGATTATTGACCTCTTTGGTTTTTAAAAGCATACCGACGCACTAATCAGAGTCCATACAAACGTAAGTAACTCTCCGATTCGAAGCGTTAATTGTTAACTATAAAGTTCTTAGTTGATATACCGTATTATTATGCTTATTTAGAGCAGAAAATTTCTATGGAATCCTCAAAAAAGCTTGACAATGTTACACAAACCGTTAGTACTCCAAAAGACCTTATACAACGTGTTTCGAAGACACTTTAACAAACTTTGGGGACAGGTTCCTTACACTAAAACAAAAAATTGCATGCGAACATATATCCGAAAAACCTTCGTGTTCCAATCATTAATGAAAATTGATTATTCAACAGCTTTCTGTGCACAGGCCAACAGCTCCACTTATCTATGCACCTGTTTGAGTTATTGTATTCTATAAGGCTTTTTGTTGCCAGGGACACTAGTTTATATTCGTCATTGGTCTTCTTCAAAGGGTTCATTGTGTGCGTGTACTACAGCTAGTGAGTGATTTCAAAAGGGCTTCGTTCAGAAATGGCAGGGTACTCATTTCAGGCAGACATGATTTTTATGTACAGTCACGCGAATATTAATGGACACGAGACTGCACGGGTGCAACAGACGGAGTTTCCAGACAGAAGACAGCCGAGTCATCCAGTCTTTGATGCTGTGTATCGTCACATTACCGAGAGAGTATCTGTAGCACCATAGGCTTTGCATCGAGGAAGAACACGTGTTGTTCACACGCTTGATTAGTTCAGAATATGTCCTAAGATCCTTCAACAAATGGGTTTCAATGATATTGGACGGTAGTTTTGTTTATAACTTTTGTTATCCTTTCTCTAGACAGGTGTGAAATGCGCTTTCTTCCAGATACCGGACACGGATTATCGTTTCAGGGATCTACGAAAGATTTTTGCTAACAGAGGGGCGAACACAGCCACGAATTGGGAATAGAATGTGTTAAGTATTCCATCGGGGCCTCTGGACGAAATTCATTTTCAACGATATCAGCTGTTTCTCAACGACACAGACACTAATAGCTATTGTACCCATCTTTTCTGGGTTTTCTTTTGTAAAGAAACATGCTTTTGCTTTGTTAGTCTCAGTTTCAGTTTCCGACTTGTCCACGAGTAACTATACGTTAAATTTGGTCCCAGTAACAACCTTTAAATACAACCAAAATTTATTTGGGTTTTGTGAAAGATTGTTGGACAATATTCGGATAAGATAGTCGTTTAAGACTTCACACATTGCTCTCTTGACCGCCAAACGCGCTTCATTCAGCATCTCACTATCTGTAGCTCTGTAGTTTGTTTTATATCTATTATGCAGTAGTCTCCGTTTCTTTAGAAGTTTCTTTACAGTGACCGTATACCGTTGAGGGTACTTGTCATTATGACTTGTGCTGCTGGGTGGTTAACTATCTTTCTAAACTTGAGCCATAGTTCTGCTAGATGCCCCTGTCCTGAGCTAAAACTTTCAAACATTGCTGTTTGTTTTAGTTGTCTTTTGTACTTTGGTATTCGTTGTTGCTACAGCTGCCTCGTGGTCATTGATACCAGGTTAGCGCGGACTCCTTCAAAGAGGTCACGTCTGTTTGTTGCCATTAGATATAATATATTTCCATCAGGAGTAGGATTCTGAACTACCTGTTGTAAGTAGTTTTCAGAGAAGGTATTTAGTAACGTTTCAGAAGATGTCTTATCATGGCCACCAACAGTAGAACTATAGTTATCGCAGTTAACTATTGGATGATTGCCGGCCGGGGTGGCCGAGAGGTTCTAGGCGCTAGAGTCTGGAGCCGCGTGACCACTACGGTCGCAGGTTCGAATCCTGCCTCGGGCATGGATGTGTGTGGTGTCCTTAGGTTAGTTAGGTTTCAGTAGTTCTACGTTCTAGGGACTTACGACCTTAGAAGTTAAGTCCCATAGTGCTCAGAGCCATTTGAACCATATTGGATCGTTAAAGATTCCCAACGATTACATTACTATTAGGGAACCTATGTACAAGCGAAATCGTATTTTCTCTCAAGTTTTTGTCACAACAGGAGGTGAGTCTGGTGGCCCACAGAAGGACTCCATTATAGTTTAATGCCCACCCTTGACACTAAGTTTTGACCAAACAACCTCACATGTAACTTCAATTTTTATGTCGGTGAAACTGAGTGTCTTCTCTACTGAAACTAATACACAACGTCCATTTCCATACCATTTCGGTTACGCTCAAATTTTCCCAAAATTTTTCACTACTGTCTCCTTTAGGTTTTAAGCAGCTTGATGTGCCTAATATTATGTGAATTTCAGTGTTTTTTATGTGCGGTTCAAACTCTGGCACTTTGTCGGGAATGCTACGGCAGTTAACCACTAGGATTTTAATATTCTCACTTACAGGAGTGGATCTTACACTTATACTTCTGTGTTTCCTACAGCTATCGTTATCTGGACTGACTTAACAATCATCTAATCTAAAAAAAAACACTTGTGTGTACGTCACACACACACTCAGCTACTTCGATAGCTGTCTATGATGTGTAGCGCACGTCTGACCACGCCACCGAGGCAACGAGCGGCGTTTGTCCTAACGAGCGCCACAATCTGTAGTTGGTAGAATCGTGTTCCTCCAGTGACTGCCGGAATAACCTCTTAAACATGCTGAATGAGGCCTTCAGGCATACACACTGAGTGTACATGTTCGTTCTCATCCCCTGCTGCCATTTCCCTGAGGGATGCCATTATCGCCGTACGTTTGAACTGTCGACGATTAATGGACCCGTACCCTTTTGCTGTCGCTGCCCATTGACACAGGACAGAGCACGTTTCCCAACAAATGAAGCGAGTCTCACTGGTTCGTATACGGTTTCAGTGCAAGACAACATATCGAATCTGTTGGTCAGTTAGATGGGTGCAATATCCTGAGTTGTCCCTCACCTCTGTCTCCCCTGTACAGACGCCTAGACCCACCATTGACACGCCATTCACAATCAATTGGACGAGTAATGATGGAGCTTCTTTTTCGCAGTCAAGTGGACGAATAAGGATGGGGCTTGATTTTGCTGGGGGAGAGACATTATCCACAGGAGAGAATAGGACCTGAGTCACCTTTGGTTTCTCCAACTTTGGTTAGCCCTCCCAACAAATCAATTAGAAGCAGCCTCTAATCGCTTGAGAGAAATCAGAGCGATTTTCAACTGTTTATGAATAGCAACCAACTCATCCCCTGCTCGAGAAAAGCAACCACAGCGGGGATGCGTTATTTCTTTTGCATTATTTTTCTGAACAATAGTCAAATACTTTTTGCCTGTTGCAGTATTTTACTGATAATAAATAACTTTATACTAACCTCGCTGACTCTCTTTTAATTGATGAGTTTGATATGCTACAAATGTTATCAGTAATTCTTTGGAAGTTAAGTAATTTACAGTCAAAAAAGAGATATCTATTACAACAACAGAAAACTTGATACAAGTTTTATTGTTTCTCGGAAGCGTTTTTCAGGTTACGGTTGCAAAGAAAATTCGACACTAGGTTGAATTTATGATATATGCAGACAATATACACTACTGTTAAAAGAGAGAATTTATGTGACACGATATCTGAATGAAACATCGATTTATTACGAAACAGGTTATGAAAAACACTCGTAAATTATGAACATCTTTGCAAGCGTCAGAAACTTCTCAAAAATGTACGTTTTCACTTAAATATATAATGAAATTTGGAAACTATTAGTTATGAACAAGTATACTGTGGCCAAAGTTCCTGAAAAACTCAATTAAATTTGGAAAGCACTAGTTATGTTTGCAATTGACGAATTAATACTACACAATACACCATAATACCCGCATGAGTTTTAATAAAATCAGCATGAGAAACACATTTAAAATTTACGTCAAGTTCTTGTACCTATGTTTTCGAAAAGAATTTATGTGGCGCACGTGATTTTACTCGAAGACAAAGGAAATGGAGGGAGTCGGCTCATATACCTAACTGTTCACTGGAAGAAATGTATTTCACTGTAATGAAGTAGAACGAGCGCTAGAAGCTGTTAAGACATGCACTTTAGAGCCCATGTTTACTACAGTATTTTGCTTCGGAATGTCGTTCCCGTCATATCTCTGAATACTGACCATTCCTTCTGGAACACCCTACAGATGGTAACTTTATCAAAATAACGAGTTAATTGTGTAACAGTAACAATTTAACCTTAACAAGTGCCTTAGAGCCTTGTGACTGTTGCTGTTTTGTCGAAAATTGAGTTGGTGACGCCGTGGCTGTGTTAAAATACAGATTAAACCTTACAATAAAGTAATTACAGGAACAAGTCGCTGTTAATAACGCTCTTTATTCGGAACAAATAGGGCCGTTACCCGTGTTCTCAGCCGGCTGTTTTCATTTAAAATTCCATTATGCTGTACCAGTGTTGTTCGTTGATTGTAGCGAAAGTTTCTTGGGGTGGTGGTCCCCTACAGCAAAAACCGATGTAAGAAGAACTACTGTTTTATTGTAAATAGACTAAAGAATTATGCTAAACGGAAACAAATTCCGAAGATAATTACTGAATTAGTTTTTGGTTACATACATCGAATATTATACATAAGTAACACATAAATAGTATTGTTAAAAGTGACTGGTTACTGTTTCTACATTATTTAAAGAATTAACCTTGTGACTATTATGATGTTTCATAACAGAAGTTTAGAAGTAGAGATGAAATGATTGGCAAAAGATAGGAAAGGATAGTTGGTAGCATCAGATGACACGAACGAGTGATGACTAGACAAGTAAGACAAATAAGGTTGGTGCCTAAGATTCCCGCTGTCCCAAGATAGCTGCCCACACTAACTGACCACTCACCCTTCGCATGATGGGTTACCTGTACCTCCTCGAGAAACAATGATCGCCCGACTGGTTCTAAACGCAGAGCTGTCCAAGAACACATGAGAATTTTTGCTATGGGATATTAATTCTCAATAAAATCTGCATAGAATATATGAAAGATGTGATCAGATATTGCTCCATTACATTACATTTCTGAAAGCTGCAATACTGATTGGTTTCTTGTTATTTTCCGTTTACTGACCTTTTTTCAAGATGTGATTATATAAGTTTCAACATAATAACATATGCCTTTATCATATGGCCTAATATATACTGTCCACCCACGTTAATATGACCCACTGTCAAGCTAAAGCTGTCGCCCGTTACACATCTTCAGAGCGACAAGTTACGTACCTAGCCTTTCTCGTGTTTTGTAAGCAGTATATTTCTTAAATTTCGTGCATGTTTTTCAATTTAAGAGGTTTAATGTAGTGTATTTGTAACTGTTAGTGTAAATTCAGGAAGTCTAGATCACAGCTGTTGCTCATTTGTTTGTTCTGAAGATAAACGACCGATCATTTCAGCCTAGTATACCACTTTCGCTGCCGATTGTTACACTTCTACAGAGCGGCAAATTACTTACTCGTATTTAGTTTCTTCTGTGTTCTATCATTATTATATTTCTTAAATCTTGTACGTGCTTTTCTGTTTAAGAGGTCTCTTCTCGCGTTGTTTTAACTGTAAGTGGAAATTTAGGCAGTCTGCTGCACAATTTTTATTTCTTCTAAACAGAGAGCTACACAGCTCATTAAAGCGTCAACGTCCATTGGCGACACGTCTGAAGGGTAGCAAGTTGCGTATTTGTGTTTCTGTTTGATTTTGCAGTTTACATCTTCAGCTAGTCTTTCTAGGATGAGTAGGATGTGTGAATGCTGTGTGTCGAAGCATGAGGAGCGGCTGCAGTTCGCGACCAGCTAAATGTCCGTTTGGTTAGCGTTAGCGTCTTCAGGTGTAGAGGTAGCGTACAATCAGGCGCGTCGCATGACACACCTCAGGCGTCGCTTGTTTCGCCAAGGCTCTCTGCTGCTGACGGGTCTCCTAATGAACCCGACGCGGTGGATCCGCTCTCACAGCAGGGTAAGTGGCGGGTGGTAACCCATTGGCGTCGCTCGAGACGGAGGGTTAGCGTCAAGACTAACCGTGTGACCTCGCCTATTCACCCTTTAGCAGAGCCCGAGCACGCACACATGAGCAGGACTTTGCTAATTACCGAGAGCTCCAACGTTAGGCGCGTTTATAGCCCGTTAAGGAAATATCGTATTTAATGCAAGTAATGTTTGTAAACCAACTCTTTATTGTTTACTCTCTACCTGACATATATTTGGAGTACATTAAGCAGATACTTTTTAGATAAGATTTCTTAATCAGTACGTACGTAGATTAGATACCTTTGTGGAAACAACTTTTACTTATGTTTTACAGACTGTCAACTGATTCCGTAATAACATATTTCTTTCAACAGGAACAAATAGCATGCTGTGCACAAGTAGACGAATCTTTTTTTTCCTTTTTCATCTACTTTCCTTCCCAGTAGTTAGATGAGCTCGTTAAATTCTGTAGAAAGTAGCATTTCTTAGGTACATCTACTGTAGATGTGTTTCACAATATAAAAGGTAGAATCACGCAGAAAAACATTAATGTATGACCGCATAAGGCAAATACGATTTTTTGTAACTGAGATTTGTCACATGGTTTTTCACCGATGATGTCACTGTATTTCAATGCTTATTTACAGAGATTATTTTATTTTAAACTTACATTGTTTCCTGTTTATTACATACGGGATTATGCCATTTGATTAGCATTAGGATTTGTAAAAGTTTGACTAAGAACTGTTGACTGATACTGTAAATTTTATTTTTGCCTGCGTACGTAACATGTTATAACATTTACGTCTATGTAATTCTTTGACTGCACATATGACGAAGATTTATACTTCGACACTTTCACTAAGCAAAAAATGTGCGATTTCAGAACGGGACAACATAGCTCTCTTGAACTATACTGAAAAAAAAAATACTTTTGTGGCAAATATGGAACTTTGCTCTGAGAGTTTGGAACACATTCTCGCAGTCGAATTTTTATGTTGAAAGTTCACGAATTTCTACGTTGAAAGTTTACGTAAATTTACGAATGGGTTACACTGCCAGCGAGTAAAACTTTTAATGAATGAAAACAACCTTAGTATTTTTATTAAGATAACTTTCAAAGAAAACGTGCAAATGATGAAAGGTAATGATTAGTAGAGATTCGTGGGTCTGTAAAAAGATTTATGTGCAAAGCATACAGTGCCTGTTAACGGTACACCTTAGCAAAAGATTTGGCCTAGAAAATGAGAAAATTCTGGTCCTGTGTAAAAGCACTAAGCTGGTCTAGGCTCTATTCAGTCACTCGTGGACCAGTCTGATGCGGCAGTAAAAGATAGCAAAAGGGAAGCCGAAGATTTGAATGCCACCTTTAAGAAACCGTTCGCGCAAGAGTCGTTCAAACATACCATTGTTTGACCATTGCACAGGCTCACGTATGGACTACGTAGTATTAGGTGTCCTTGGCGTAAAGAAAAAAAGTGATAGGGTTGAGACCAAGTAAGACACCAGGTTCTCAGATATAATAGTGTCTCCGTGACTTTTTAAAAAATAGAAGCCAGTTCGTTGTTCTTGACGGCAGTGTTCATTAGAGACAAGGATATCGTCAGGAGTGCTTCAGTGAAGTATGAAAGGACCTCTGTTATTTTCTACATACATAAATGATCTGGAGGGCAGGGTCGACAGCAATCTGAAGCTGTTTACTGATGATGTTGAGATCTAGGGGAAGGTGTGATCCTTGAGTGACTTAGGAGGATAGAAGATAACGTAGAGAAAATTTCTAGTTGGAGTGTTGAATGACAGCTAACTCTAAATGTAGGAAAATGTAAGTTAATGCAGATGAGTAGGAAAAACAAGCCCACAAATTTCAAATGCGGCATTAGTAGCTTAGTTACTTGGCATAGTCACGTCGTTTAAATATCAGTGAGTAAAGCTGGAAAGTGACATGAAATGGATCGAGCATGTAACATTTCTAGTAGGAAAGGCGAATGGTCGACTTCGATTTATTGGTGGAATTATAGTGAGGTGTGTCTCATTTGAAAAAGGAGACAGCATATAGGGCACTAGTGCAACCTGTTCTTGATTACTGCTCGAGAGTTTGGGATCCACGTCAGGTCGGATTAAAGGAAGACATCGAAGCAGCTCAGAGTCAGTCTGCCGCATGGAGGGGTCTCGCGGTTTCAGGCGCCATGTCACGGATTGCGCAGTTCCTCCCGCCGGAGGTTGGAGTCGTCCCTCGGGCACGGGTGTGTGTGTTGTTCTTAGCATAAGTTAGTTTAAGTAGTGTGTAAGACTAAGAACCGATGACCTCGGCAGTTTGGTCCCTTAGGAATTCACACACATTTGAAAATTTTTAGAGTAAGGCTGCTATAGCTGATGCAAGTAGGTTGGAACAACATATAAGTACTGCGGAAATGCTTTGGCGATTCAAATAGGAATCTGACTACAGAAGGATTCCAATGCAGCCAACGTACATTTCGCGTAAGGACCGCGAAGACAAGACAAAAGAAATCAGGGCTCATACGGAGACATATTGACAGTTGCTTTTCCATTGTTCTTTTTTGCGAGTGGTACAGGAAAGAAGAGTAGTGGTACAGGGTACCTCCGCCACTCACCGTATGGTGGGTTATGGAGTGCGTTTGTAGATGTAGATGTAGAAAATCCAGAATATGGTCTTAGAAGTAGATGCCTTAGGCGTTGCAAAGCAACTCAAATCGCTTGATACGGGCAAGTCTTCAGGTCCAGATTGTATACCGATTAGGTTCCTTCCAGATTACGCTGATACAATAGCTCCCTACTTAGCAATCATATACAACCGCTCGCTCACCGGTTGATCTGTACCTACAGATTGGAAAATTGCGCAGGTCGCACCAGTGTTTAAGAAGGGTAGTAGGAGTAATCCATCGAACTATAGACCTATATCATTGACGTCGGTTTGCAGTAGGGTTTTGGAGCATATATTGTATTCAAACATTATGAATCACCTCGAAGGGAACGATCTATTGATACGTAATCAGCATGGTTTCCGAAAACGTCGTTCTTGTGCAACGCACGAAGTAATGGCCGCTATCGACAGGGGATCTCAAGTTGATTCTGTATTTCTAGATTTCCGGAAAGCTTTTGACACCGTTCCTCACAAGCGACTTCTAATCAAGCTGCGGGCCTATGGGGTATCGTCTCAGTTGTGCGACTGGATTCGTGATTTCCTGTCAGGAAGGTCGCAGTTACTAGTAATAGACGGCAAATCATCGAGTAAAACTGAAGTGATATCAGGTGTTTCCCAGGGAAGCGTCCTGGGACCTCTGCTGTTCCTGATCTATATAAATGACCTGGGTGACAATCTGAGCAGTTCTCTTAGGTTGTTCGCAGATGATGTTGTAATTTACCGTCTAGTAAGATCATCCGAAGACCAGTATCAGTTGCAAAGCGATTTAGAAAAGATTGCTGTATGGTGTGGCAGGTGGCAGTTGACGGAAAATAACGAAAAGTGTGAGGTGATCCACATGAGTTCCAAAAGAAATCCGTTGGAATTCGATTACTCGATAAATAGTACAATTCTCAAGGCTGTCAGTTCAACTAAGTACGGTGTTAAAATTACGAACAGCTTCAGTTGGAAAGACCACATAGATAATATTGTGGGGAAGGTGAGCCAAAGGTTGCGTTTCATTGGCAGGACACTTAGAAGATGCAACAACTCCACTAAAGAGACAGCTTACACTACACTAGTTCGTCCTCTGTTAGAGTATTGCTGCGCGGTGTGGGATCCTTGCCAGGTGGGATTGACGGAGGACATCGAAAGGGTGCAAAAAAGGGCAGCTCGTTTTGTATTATAACGTAATAGGGGAGAGAGTGTGGCAGATATGATGCGCGAGTTGGAATGGAAGTCATTAAAGCAAAGACGTTTTTCGTCGCAGCGAGACCTATTTACGAAATTTCAGTTACCAACTTTCTCTTCCGAATGAGAAAATATTTTGTTGAGCCCAACCTACATAAGTAGGAATGACCATCAAAATAAAAGAAGAGAAATCAGAGCTCGAACAGAAAGGTTTAGGTGTTCGTTTTTCCCGCGCGCTTTTCGGGAGTGGAATGGTAGAGAGATAGCATCATTGTGGTTCGGTGAACCCTCTGCCAAGCACTTAAATGTGAATTTCAGAGTAATCGTGTAGATGTAGATGTAGATTGATGCAAACTTCCGTTGATCCATTTGTTTTCCAGAAGGACGAGATCACCAAGGGAATGCAACGAAAATATATTCCAGACCATAACACTCCTTTCTCCGGCCTGGACCCTTCCGATGATTGTTGCAAGGTATTTGTTTCCAGAGCCGTAAATGCCAACGGCCATCTGTCTGATGGAGCGTAAAGCGTGATTCATCTGAAAAGGCTAGCCGTCACCACTCAGTGGGCGTCCAATTGCCGCGCTGACCGTGCGGTCTAGGGCGTCTTGACACGGTTCGCGCGGCTCCCCCCCCCCACCCCCTCTAGGAGGTCCGAGTGTTCCCTCTGGCATGGATGAGTGTGTTGTCCTTAGCGTAAGTTAGTTTAGGTTGCATTAAGTAGTGTGTAAGCTTAGGGGCCGATGACCTCAGAGATTTGGTCCCATAAGACATTACCCCAAATTTCCAAATTTTGCAAATTTTGCGGTGCTGGCGTGCAAATGCCAACCTTCGGCGCTGGTGAACAGCAGTCATCATGGGTGCATAAACTAGGCGCCACCTGCGGGGACCCATCGCATCAACGTTCGCTGAACGGTCGTTGAGTGGACATTGTTGGTAGCCCTTTGGTTCCTATGGGCGGTCAGTGATCAACAGTTTCACGTCTATTCGCCGTACGTTCGGCCGTCTCTCAAACGTGTCATCTATGGCCCGTGGTGCACCAGAGTTGCCTCGGTGCCGGTTTTGGATATCACAATGTTGCTATTCACGGTGTACTTTAAATAAGTTTTACAAATTTAGTTGTTTCGCAAATGCTTACACTCGGCCCAAAAGCCAATGATCGTTCCCATCTGGACCTCAGATAGGTCACTCCATTTCCGTATCACAAAAACTACTGCGTCATTTCCCCGCGTTCCCCCGACACGCTTTATGTGCTCCCCACTGCTAGTGTCGCCACTTGCCGTCTGTGAATGGTCATTACAAGTCGACGTCGAACATAAGCGGTGGTCACATTAATGTGACTGGACTGTCCATAAGCAAAAAGTTTTCGCACGACAATATACATTGAAGTGTCAAAGAAACTGGTATAGGTATGCGCATTCAAACACAGAGATAAGTAAGAGGCAGAAGAAGGTGCTGCCTATATGAAACAATCAGTGTCTGGCGCAGTTGTTAGATCGGTTACTGCTGCTACAATGGCACGCTATCAAGATTATGTGAGTTTGAACGTGGTGTTATAGTCGGCGCACGATAGATGGGCCACAGCATCTCCGAGGTTAGCGATGAAGTGGAGATTTTCCCGTACGACCATTTCACGAGTGTACCGTGAATATCAGGAATCCGGTAACACATCAAGTCCCCGACATCGCTGCGGCCGGAAAAAAGATCCTGCAAGAACGGGACCAACGACGACTGTAGAGAATCGTTGAACGTGACGTCTAGATACGACTCTGACAGGTCACAGGTTCATAGGCATCTTGTCTGATCACCTGCATCCATTCATGTCCATTGTGCATTGCGGCGGACGTGGCCGATTCCAGCAGGACAATGCAATACCACACACATCCAGAATTGCTATACAGTGGCTCCAGGAACACTCTCCCGAGTTTAAACGCTTCCATTGGCCACCAAATTCCCCAGACATGAACATTATTGAGTATATGTGGGATTCCTTGCAAAGTGCTGTTCGGAAGAGATCAACACCCCCTTGTACTCTTATGGATTTAAGGACAGCCCTGCATGATTCACGGTGTCAGTGCCCTGCAGCACCACTTCAGACATTAGTCGAGTCCACGTCACTTAATGTTGCTGCACTTCTGTGTGTTCGCGGGGCCCTTCAAGATAATAAGCAGGTGTACCAGTTTCTTTGGCTCTTCAGTGTAGAAGATGGAAAGAAGAAAATGTCAGAAATACCTGTAATGTTACCTTCAGAGCACGTAGTTCACCTGCCGGACGATTTGAAAGCCTCTGGACATAAGATTGGTGGCTTACAAGTTGAAATAGATTATCAGAAAATAACGACCTGCTAGGTATGGTCGGTGGGTGATTATTCCACCTGGGAATACTCGGGATTCGTGTTAATTGTATTTATAATCTTGTTTTGCCTGTGTGTTTATTGCAGATCTTGTAGGAACTGAAATAAGAAATTGTGCGAAATAACAAGTACAAATTATTGTAATAGAATCTGTGTAGAAAATAATGTTTCCAATGAACGTATCCAAGTCAAATGTGTGACTATATTGTAAATGAAGGGTAAGAACGGTATTACTTTTTGGTCAACTGTAATAATTAATTGTTGCATAGTTCAGTTGTCAATTAAAAAAAGTGAATATAATAAAAGGAAATAGTGATCCAATGACACTACTGATGATGTGACCAGAAAATTTTAATGTTCCTGATGGCAGAATCTGTGAAATTTTGCCCCGAGGGATCAGAGGTGTCGCGGATTGCGATATTATGGGAGGAAGTACGGCGTTATATTCAAGTTGTAGCTAAGAGCTGTCCAGAGAAGACGACAGATGCATTCTTACAGTCGGTTACTCAAACAGCGATAGGCTGGCGACCAACGGTACACGGACTATACACATATAGAAACGGACTACGGTCAGGCAGTGCGTGACCCAGGTCCCGTGCAGCAGCGTGTCACAGTGACACAAGTGTATCACGAGTTGCCCCCAATATGGTAATGTACACTCCCTTGCTGGCGATGTGCGTCAGAGAGAATATTCCAGCAACTTGGACTGTCATTGAACTTTGTTATTCGGAGTTTAATTTAGCCTGGGATTCTCTGAGGTCTACCCCTATTAATATGTCTCTGAACAACCTCTTAGATTGTAGATTGCTTATACGGTGGTGTTCTACCAGGTGCCCACGCAAAAGTCGCCCGTCGATGACGTCGAACGAGGTAAGCCCTTGTAATTAAAACGTGCCATTCTTAATCTCTCTAGGGACACGACAGCCCCATCCAGGGACCCATTGGATTTACAACGTGAAAATTGATGTTGAAACAGTAATGTACATCACTGAGTGACACTGTTTTATACATGTGCCCACTGAATTCAGCATTTACCATTTCACTACACTAAGAGAGAGTTCATTGCCATTCGAATATATTGAAGCACATAAATGGGGTGCGGAAAGCTGCTGACATAAGTTCTCGTAATCTATCTTATACTGCTCATCACTAGCAAAGAACGCAAGACACACACACCAGATTATATAAGTCACGTAGAAGAACATCTGTCTAAAAAAAACTCTCATTAAAAATCAGCACAAAATTCTGTGACATAGATAACACAAAATATAATCAGACATAGTCCTACAAGCTATATAAGCGTCTGTGAATCGTGGCTGCTGCCAACGCATGTACACTGAAGAACCAAAGAAACTGGTATACCTGCCAAATATAGTGTAGGGCCCCCTCGAAAACGCAGAAGTGCCGCAACATGACGTGGCATGGACTCAACTAACGTCTGAAGTAGTGCAGGAGGGAACTGACACTATGAATCCTGCGGGGCTGTCCAGAAATCTGTACAAGTACGAAGATGTGGAAATCACTTCTGAACAGCACGTTGCAAGGCATCCCACATATACTCAATTATGTTCATGTATGGGGAGTTTGGTGGCCATCGGAAGCGTTTAGCTTCAGAAGATCGTTCCTGGAGCCACTCTGTAGCAATTCTAAAATTGTGGGCTGTCGCATTGTCCTGCTGGAATTGGCCAAGTCAGTCGCAATGCACAATGGATATGAATGGATGCAGGTGATCAGACAGGATGCTTACGTACGTGTCACCTGTCAAAGGTTCTATTTCACACTAGCTGCACACGCCCCACACCGTTACAGAGCCTCCACCAGCTTAAACAGTCCCCTGCTGACAGGCATTGTCCATGTATTCATGAGGTTGTCTCCATACCAATACACGTCCATCCGCTCGATACAATTTGAAACGAGACTCGTCCGACCAGGCAACGTGTTTCCAGTCATCGACAGTACATTGTAGGTGTTGACGGGCTCAGGCGAGGTGTAAAGCTTTGTGTCGTGCAGTCATAGATGGTACACGAGTGGGCCTTCGGCTCCGTAAGCCCATAGCGATGATATTTCGTCGAATGGTTCGCACGCTGGCATTCTTTGATAGCTCAGCACTGAAATCTGCAGCAATTTCAGAACGGTTGCACTTCTGTCACGTTTAACGATTCTCCTCAGTCGTCGTTGCTGCCGTAAGATCTTTTTCTTGCCGCAGCGATGTCGGAGATCTGATATTCACAGTACACTCGTGAAACAGTCGTAAGGAAAAACCCCACTTCGTGGTTACCTCGCTGACGTCGTGTTCCATCGCTCGTGCGCCGCTTTAACACCACGTTCACACTCATTTAAATCTTGATAGCGTGTCACTGTACCAGCAGTTACCGCGCCAGACACTTGTTATCTTACGTAGGTGTTACCTTCCGCGGCATCGTCTTCTCCCTGTTTACATATCTCTATATCTGAATATACATGCCTATTAAAGTATCTTGGCGCTTCAGTATATACACTCCTGGAAATTGAAATAAGAACACCGTGAATTCATTGTCCCAGGAAGGGGAAACTTTATTGACACATTCCTGGGGTCAGATACATCACATGATCACACTGACAGAACCACAGGCACATAGACACAGGCAACAGAGCATGCACAATGTCGGCACTAGTACAGTGTATATCCACCTTTCGCAGCAATGCAGGCTGCTATTCTCCCATGGAGACGATCGTAGAGATGCTGGATGTAGTCCTGCCATGCCATTTCCACCTGGCGCCTCAGTTGGACCAGCGTTCGTGCTGGACGTGCAGACCGCGTGAGACGACGCTTCATCCAGTCCCAAACATGCTCAATGGGGGACAGATCCGGAGATCTTGCTGGCCAGGGTAGTTGACTTACACCTTCTAGAGCACGTTGGGTGGCACGGGATACATGCGGACGTGCATTGTCCTGTTGGAACAGCAAGTTCCCTTGCCGGTCTAGGAATGGTAGAACGATGGGTTCGATGACGGTTTGGATGTACCGTGCACTATTCAGTGTCCCCTCGATGATCACCAGTGGTGTACGGCCAGTGTAGGAGATCGCTCCCCACACCATGATGCCGGGTGTTGGCCCTGTGTGCCTCGGTCGTATGCAGTCCTGATTGTGGCGCTCACCGGCACGGCGCCAAACACGCATACGACCATCATTGGCACCAAGGCAGAAGCGACTCTCATCGCTGAAGACGACACGTCTCCATTCGTCCCTCCATTCACGCCTGTCGCGACACCACTGGAGGCGGGCTGCACGATGTTGGGGCGTGAGCGGAAGACGGCCTGACGGTGTGCGGGACCGTAGCCCAGCTTCATGGAGACGGTTGCGAATGGTCCTCGCCGATACCCCAGGAGCAACAGTGTCCCTAATTTGCTGGGAAGTGGCGGTGCGGTCCCCTACGGCACTGCGTAGGATCCTACGGTCTTGGCGTGCATCCGTGCGTCGCTGCGGTCCGGTCCCAGGTCGACGGGCACGTGCACCTTCCGCCGACCACTGGCGACAACATCGATGTACTGTGGAGACCTCACGCCCCACGTGTTGAGCAATTCGGCGGTACGTCCACCCGGCCTCCCGCATGCCCACTATACGCCCTCGCTCAAAGTCCGTCAACTGCACATACGGTTCACGTCCACGCTGTCGCGGCATGCTACCAGTGTTAAAGACTGCGATGGAGCTCCGTTTGCCACGGCAAACTGGCTGACACTGACGGCGGCGGTGCACAAATGCTGCGCAGCTAGCGCCATTCGACGGCCAACACCGCGGTTCCTGGTGTGTCCGCTGTGCCGTGCGTGTGATCATTGCTTGTACAGCCCTCTCGCAGTGTCCGGAGCAAGTATGGTGGGTCTGACACACCGGTGTCAATGTGTTCTTTTTTCCATTTCCAGGAGTGTAATACAACAGTCTATTTCTATATTTATGCAGGTACTATATCGACATAACTAACATTGGTACGTATTGTACGCTGTGACTGTAGCATGATTTTAGCCTCATATCCTTTGTATTTGACTAGAAATGTTAAGTTGCCGGTAGCGCATTCTATGTGATGAATTACAGCGCTGTAATTAGTCACATAGAATTCTTAATCCTTCATCTTTGGGAACTACATATGGCCATTCATTGTCCCGTATCTACATCCAGATATTTTCGTTCAAAATTATATACTTTTGATTGCAATCTTTAGGTACCTCTCGAAGTGGCTACAGCATTCGTGCTTCGTATCTCTCATGGTCCTAAACAGACACGAGTACAAAATTTTCTTCGCCGAATTGTCGCTTATTATTAATACGTTTAGATTTTAGTTGTCGAAGAGGCAGCTGCGCACACTGCCTCTTGGCTTCATCGATTATCAGTCATTTGGTTGTGGGAGTAATATAAATAAGTAAACAGTCTCTTACTTGTATCCACTTCTGCAGGTATTGGTCATATCTTATAAATCGTACACTCATTGATATCCCTTAGTGGTACATTTAGAACATAGCTTAAAGTACTGTCGGCTAAAAATTTATCTAAATCCACAACACGTAGTAGTTGGTAATCTTGGGTCTCAGTTAGCGCGATTGGAAACCTTTTGTCTTTCATATCATCTATAATTAACTCTAAATACCACACCACTTGTACCGAGTTTATTAAGTGAGGCTTTAATAATCCTTTCCCTGGATTCACTATGGGCGAAATTAGCAAATCATATTCTGTTTCTGATTCAGTAAACATTGCTGTTAGCTGTACCAAGTGTTACGTTACTATTATCAGAATTAATGCCTGCTGTGCCTTCTTACTCGTACTATTTTTATAATCTTCCACGTGTTTACGGAAGTTCCGAATTCCGTCAGCGATTATCTTTTCATTCTTCGTCACCATACTGTTCGTCTGATTAAAACTCGCTAGGGAGGCCTTCACTATTGTCACATTTTCCTCCAGAACATCTATCTTAGCCTTGAAAAGCGATTCGTCCTCCTCATCTAACATGTCAAACAAAATCTTACCTACTTCTCCAGTAAAATTCCTAATTCTTCTTTTCCGATGAATGGTTTCATGTGATGCTAACTGCCCTATTAGTTCTTCCGCTTTGCTTATTTTTTCTACATGCCATGTTACAGTTTGCTGTGCATGTTTACATTAGCCTGTGGCCAACTTCACGCTGTGTAACCTCGATATGCAGTTCGACACCTCTTGGTTCGCGGCTTGGCGAGTTTTGTCAAACTTATCATGTAATTCCCTCAAATTAAAATACCGGGTGATCAAAAAGTCAGTATAAATTTGAAAACTGAATAAATCACGGAATAATGTAGATAGAGAGGTACAAATTGACACACATGCTTGGAATGACATGCGGTTTTATTAGAACCAAAAAAAAAAAAAAAAATACAAAAGTTCAAAAAATGTCCGACAGATGGCGCTTCATCTGATCAGAATACCAATAATTAGCATAACAAAGTAAGACAAAACAAAGATGATGTTCTTTACAGGAAATGCTCAGTATGTCCACCATCATTCCTCAACAATAGCTGTAGTCGCGGAATAATGTTGTGAACAGCACTGTAAAGCATGTCCGGAGTTGTGGTGAGGCACTGGCGTCGGACGTTGTCTTTCAGCATCCCTAGAGTTGTCCGTCGATCACGATACACTTGCGACTTCATGTAACCCCAAAGCCAATAATCGCACGAACTGAGGTCTGGGGACCTGGGAGGACAAGCATGACGAAAGTGGCGGCTGAGCACATGATCATCACTAAACGACGCGCGCAAGAGATCTTTCACGCGTCTAGCAATATGGGGTGGAGCGCCATCCTGCATAAACATTGTACGTTCCAGCAGGTGTTTATCAGCCAGGCTGGGGATGATGCGATTCTGTAACATATCGGCGTGCCTCTCACGAGTCACGGTAGCAGTTACAAAACCAGAATCACGCATTTCCTCGAAGAAAAAAAGGCCCGATAACGATAGATCTGGTACATCCAACCCATACCGTGACTTTCTCGTCGTGCAATGGACTTTCCACGACAGTTCTAGGATTTTCGGGAGCCCAAATTCTGCAGTAGTGGGCGTTGACAGACACTCGGAACGTGAAATGAACTTCGTCGGTTCCAACACGTTACTCAACCAATCGTCATCTTCCGCCATCTTTTGAAACGCCCACACAGCAAATGCCCTCAGCTTCACTAAATCGCCAGGTAACAGTTCATGATGGCGATGGATTTTGTACGGATAGCATCGGAGGGTACGCCTAAGTGCCAACGAAACAGTAGTGTATGGAATGCCGGTGCGACGTGTGACTGCACGAGCGGTGACTTCCCTGTGCATAGACGAACCCACTACAGTCTCCATTTCTTCCTGAACTGTCTCAGCAGCATTACGCCTTGTGCTCGGTCGGCCAGTACGGGGCCTATCGTCTAAACAACCCGTGGCTTCGAACTTCGAAATCATTCTCGCCACAGCTGCATTTGTCAACGGACTTTTACCCGTTCGAATCCCCTTCCTATGGCGATAGGATCGTAACGCTGAACTAGCACATTCCCCATTCTGATAATACAGCTTCACTAAAAGCGCCTTTTCAGATAATGTCAACATGCTGCGACAGCTGGCGCATCTGATTCTCTCTCTCATTGCAGCTCCTTTTATACACGATTGTCATGCGCAGTCACTGACATTTTGCTGTCCAGCGCCATCTGTCGGACATTTTGTGAACTTTGTTTTTTTTTGGTTCTAATAAAACCCCATGTCATTCCAAGCATGTGTGTCAATTTTTGCCTCTCTATCTACATTATTCCGTGATTTATTAAGTTTTTAAATTTATTCTGACTTTTTGATCACCCGGTACTTTACTATACACCAAGCAGTGCTGTATAAACTAACCGTTCCTCAGTTGCCATAATAAATCCCAAGTGCAGATTGGCATTCTTGTAACCTTATATTCCTCGCTCTAATTATGTGAGCCTATTTGCATGTACCTTTGTACATTTGTGTCCTTTTATCCTAATTGTCACATTTGGCCCGTCTACAGCGACTACATGATAGGGTCCTCTCCATTGCTGTCCACTTTCCTCGACCTACCTCTTCTTACGCTCTCATCATAAAGTATCGCTCGGCCGTTCACATTAAACGTCTTGGGATTCTGCGTTACATCGTATTGAATGTTATTCCCTTCTTTGATTTCTTGAGTGGTGGCTCTGTCCTCTTGGCATAACAATTTTATCCTCTGGCGTATCTCTGCGACATAATCATTGTAGCTACAGATAAAATTCGGTGCCTTCCTTTGTAAAAGTCCGGAAGGTTGCATTTTCTGCCGAAAAATAATCCAAATGGCGTATGCCCTATTGCGCTATGAGGGGGTTGGGGGGTTGTGTTGAAAACGAAAGTTACGAATGGCACCCACACGTCCCAGTCTGTTCGGCCTCTGTTTACGTAATGTCTGAGCAATTCAGTTAAGGTCCGGTGCGTTCGCACCAGTGCACCGTTTGTTTGCGCGTGGTAGCTCGTAGTGTGCGATCGTGGCACTCACGAAATTACTATCCATATCGCTCAATAGGGCGGTTGATATCCGGAATTTTAAGGCAATGTTCTCTACCAACTTTCTCACAACGGTATCTGTATTCTGTCTGTCCAGCGGCTCTGCCAGAATGAATTTTGTCAATAAATATTGGAAGGTCAAAAGCTACTTGTTACCAGCCCGTGGCGGTGGTAACGGTCCGAATATGTCCACATCACATCTTTCGAATATAAATTCTGGGGTAGGAGTTATCTCTGATGACTATTTAGTTTTAACCTAGGTAGTTATATTTTTCTGGCAAACTTTCGCACTCACGATTAAACGTCTCTATGTCTGCCTTCATTACTGCCTAGCTACAATATTGTTTTACTCTCTCGTACGTTCTAACCATACCCTAATGTCCTCCAGTCGGAGACATTTGCATTTGCTTCATTACTGCTAACTTCTCCTCGTTACTGAATTGGACCTCGTTTATTTCCTTTGGCGGCTCTGCTGCCGGTGTTTCTGGCGCTCGGAGCGTACTGGTGTCTCCTTGTTTTATCTGTTGGTCGTCACTGGCGGCCTCGGCTTCCGTTTCAGCTGTGCTGACAGTATCTACAGCGTTATCTTCTCCACTCACTGCCTTTTCCATTGCTCTAAGCGCTGGGTTACTTCCTACCTCCCGTGCATTCCGAATGCGAGACAACGCATCTGCCACCTTATTCTGTTTGCCCTCTTTGTACAAAATATGGTAATCGTTTTCTTCTAATTGAACTACATGTGGGATGTGGCTTGTCATCTGTCACTATCTTGAAATGCCTTCCGAACGGACAAGATCTAAAGTACTTCACGGATCACACTCTTGTGAATAGCTTTCTCTCCACTGTTCTGTAATTTTGTTAATCCATGTTGAGTGCCCGAGACATAAAGGCTATTAGTAGTTCCTTGCCAACTGGTCCTTGTCTCAGACCGGAAACAATGACATGCGGACTCGCATCTGCCGCCGCTATAAACTCTTGTTGAAGGTCTGGGTATTGTAATATGAGCGAACTAATTATTATCTCTTGTAATTGTGGGAAAGCTTCTTCCTGTTGAGTCTCCCAGCTATGCAGAACTCCATTTTTGAATAGGTCATACAACGGTTGGGCTACCTTATTCAAATGGTTGAAATGGCTCTAAGCACTATGAGACTTAACATCTGAGGTCATCAGTCCCCTACACTTAGAGTTACTTAAACCTAACTAACCTGAGGACATCACACACATCCATGCCCGAGGCAGGATTTGAACCTGCGACCGTAGCAGCAGCGCGGTTCCGGGCTGAAGCGCCAAGAACCGCTCGGCCAGGCTACCTTATTAAAGTTGCTTAAAGAACGCCTGTAGTATCCCGCGAGGCCTAAATACACTCCTGGAAATTGAAATAAGAACACCGTGAATTCATTGTCCCAGGAAGGGGAAACTTTATTGACACATTCCTGGGGTCAGATACATCACATGATCACACTGACAGAACCACAGGCACATAGACACAGGCAACAGAGCATGCACAATGTCGGCACTAGTACAGTGTATATCCACATTTCGCAGCAATGCAGGCTGCTATTCTCCCATGGAGACGATCGTAGAGATGCTGGATGTAGTCCTGTGGAACGGCTTGCCATGCCATTTCCACCTGGCGCCTCAGTTGGACCAGCGTTCGTGCTGGACGTGCAGACCGCGTGAGACGACGCTTCATCCAGTCCCAAACATGCTCAATGGGGGACAGATCCGGAGATCTTGCTGGCCAGGGTAGTTGACTTACACCTTCTAGAGCACGTTGGGTGGCACGGGATACATGCGGACGTGCATTGTCCTGTTGGAACAGCAAGTTCCATTGCCGGTCTAGGAATGGTAGAACGATGGGTTCGATGACGGTTTGGATGTACCGTGCACTATTCAGTGTCCCCTCGACGATCACCGGTGGTGTACGGCCAGTGTAGGAGATCGCTCCCCACACCATGATGCCGGGTGTTGGCCCTGTGTGCCTCGGTCGTATGCAGTCCTGATTGTGGCGCTCACCTGCACGGCGCCAAACACGCATACGACCATCATTGGCACCAAGGCAGAAGCGACTCTCATCGATGAAGACGACACGTCTCCATTCGTCCCTCCATTCACGCCTGTCGCGACACCACTGGAGGCGGGCTGCACGATGTTGGGGCGTGAGCGGAAGACGGCCTAACGGTGTGCGGGACCGTAGCCCAGCTTCATGGAGACGGTTGCGAATGGTCCTCGCCGATACCCCAGGAGCAACAGTGTCCCTAATTTGCTGGGAAGTGGTGGTGCGGTCCCCTACGGCACTGCGTAGGATCGTACGGTCTTGGCGTGCATCCGTGCGTCGCTGCGGTCCGGTCCCAGGTCGACGGGCACGTGCTCCTTCCGCCGACCACTGGCGACAACATCGATGTACTGTGGAGATCTCACGCCCCACGTGTTGAGCAATTCGGCGGTACGTCCACCCGGCCTCTCGCATGCTCACTATACGCCCTCGCTCAAAGTCCGTCAACTGCACATACGGTTCACGTCCACGCTGTCGCGGCATGCTACCAGTGTTAAAGACTGCGATGGAGCTCCGTATGCCACGGCAAACTGGCTGACACTGACGGCGGCGGTGCACAAATGCTGCGCAGCTAGCGCCATTCGACGGCCAACACCGCGGTTCCTGGTGTGTCCGCTGTGCCGTGCGTGTGATCATTGCTTGTACAGCCCTCTCGCAGTGTCCTGGAGCAAGTATGGTGGGTCTGACACACCGGTGTCAATGTGTTGTTTTTTTCCATTTCCAGGAGTGTATTATTTCAGTTGTGTTGTCGGCTGCGGTTGCGATTATTTCCTGATGGCTTCCGCTTTGGACGGATCCAGCTGAAGCCGCTTGGCCGACAACACATGACATCAAAAAGTGATTTCTTTTTTCAAGAATTCACACTTACCTATATGAAGATTTATTTATATATTTATTTATTTTATTTTATTTTTTTTTTTTGTCTTTACCGTTCGATCACTGCTTCTAATCGGGAGTTACGATCCTCGAGCAAAGTTCCCAATATGACTAGATCATCGATAAATACGAAAACTTGATTAGCATATATTCCTTTCAACACTGCGTTCATCAGTCTTCGGAACGTAGATAGCGCAACCTTCGACTCCATGGCCATCTTATTGCATTCAAAGTGGCCTGTGGGTAAGCTAAACGCAGTTTTCCCGAGGCCACTTGGTAATATCTCTTTGCCAGGTCCATCACTGAAAAGAATTTTGCTTTTTCCTAAGCTGTCTAGTGTCTCGTCTGTATGGGGAGGAGAATACACCATGTTGAGAGATATTTCATTTAACTTTCTGTAGTCGGCTACCACTCTCCACTTCTGTTGTCCGCTTCAATCTGTTTTCTTCGGTAACGTTATTACTGGGAAACTTCAACGACTATTACTAGGTGATATTAATCCCATCTGCTAACGTACTTTCAACCTCTTTCTTCAGCGCCTCTTGCTGGGCGTGCGGAATTCTCTAAGGCCGTTGATTAATAATCGTGACAGCTGTTTCCGGTAGTAGCGGTATTTGGTGCTTCACGACTATTGTATGCGTTAATCGATCGCCCGTTAAGTGGAACACATCGCTGTAAGCGAGGCGCAATTCTGAAATCGATTGTTTCTCTTAGTTGTTCAAGTGGTCTACTCGCGTGCTCCAGCAGAAGGTGCAAGTCATCGCTTGCTTTAATCGTAAATAAATGTCTGAGTGATGCTTCATTTTATTATTATTGTATAAGGAAAAGTATTATCTTCTCAATAACCTTGAAATCGTGAGCTACATCTTTAATTTTTATTTTTGAATTACTGAATTTACTCAAGACGATTTTATTCCCTATGCCTGTGGTCAGTTTCAGAACTCAAATTAAGAATCAATGAACTAATTTAATACACTACTGGCCATTAAAATTGCTACACCACGAAGATGACGTGCTACAGACGCGAAATTTAACCGACAGGAAGAAGATGCTGTGATATGCAAATGATTAGCTTTTCAGAGCATTCACACAAGGTTGGCGACGGTGGCGACACCTACTACGTGCTGAAATTAGGAAAGTTTCCAGACGATTTCTCATACACAAACAGCAGTTGACCGGCGTTGCCTGGTGAAACGTTGTTGTGATGCCTCGTGTAAGGAGGAGAAATGTGTACCATCACGTTTCCGACTTCGATAAAGGTCGGATTGAAGCCTATCGCGGATCAAAACAAAATGTCCAGACACTCTGTGACCAAAATGGTACTGAAACAGAGGATGACAGACTAAAGGCCGAAATACTAAATGTCTTTTTACAAAGTTGTTTCACAGAGGAAGATTGCACTGTAGTTCCTTCTCTAGATTGTCGCACAGATGACAAAATGGTAGATATCGAAATAGACGACAGAGGGATAGAGAAACAATTAAAATCGCGCAAAAGAGGAAAGGCCTCTGGACCTGATGGGATACCAGTTCAATTTTACACAGAGTACGCGAAGGAACTTGCCCCCCTTCTTGCAGCGGTGTACCGTAGGTCTCTAGAAGAGCGTAGCGTTCCAAAGGATTGGAAAAGGGCACAGGTCATCCCCGTTTTCAAGAAGGGACGTCGAACAGATGTGCAGAACTATAGACCTATATCTCTAACGTCGATCAGTTGTAGAATTTTGCAACACGTATTGTGTTCGAGTATAATGACTTTTCTGGAGACTAGGAATCTACTCTGTAGGAATCAGCATGGGTTTAGAAAAAGACGGTCATGTGAAACCCAGCTCGCGCTATTCGTCCACGAGACTCAGAGGGCCATAGACACGGGTTCACAGGTAGATGCCGTGTTTCTTGACTTCCGCAAGGCGTTCGATACAGTTCCCCACAGTCGTTTAATGAACAAAGTAAGAGCATATGGACTATCAGACCAATTGTGTGATTGGATTGAGGAGTTCCTAGATAACAGGACGCAGCATGTCATTCTCAATGGAGAGAACTCTTCCGAAGTAAGAGTGATTTCAGGTGTGCCGCAGGGGAGTGTCATAGGACCGTTGCTATTCACAATATACATAAATGACCTTGTGGATGACATCGGAAGTTCACTGAGGCTTTTTGCAGATGATGCTGTGATGTATCGAGAGGTTGTAACAATGGAAAATTGTACTGAAATGCAGGAGGATCTGCAGCGAATTGACGCATGGTGCAGGGAATGGCAATTGAATCTCAATGTAGACAAGTGTAATGTGCTGCGAATACGCAGAAAGATAGATCCTTTATCATTTAGCTACAAAATAGCAGGTCAGCAACTGGAAGCAGTTAATACCATAAATTATCTGGGAGTATGCATTAGGAGTGATTTAAAATGGAATGATCATATAATGTTGATCGTCGGTAAAGCAGATGCCAGACTGAGATTCATTGGAAGAATCCTAAGGAAATGCAATCCGAAAACAAAGGAAGTAGGTTACAGTACGCTTGTTTGCACACTGCTTGAATACTGCTCAGCAGTGTGGGATCCGTATCAGATAGGGTTGATAGAAGATATAGAGAAGATCCAACGGAGAGCAGCGCGCTTCGTTACAGGATCATTTAGTAATCGCGAAAGCGTTACGGAGATGATGGATAAACTCCAGTGGAAGACTCTGCAGGAGAGACGCTCAGTAGCTCGGTACGGGCTTTTGTCAAAGTTTCGAGAACATACCTTCACCGAAGAGTCAAGCAGTATATTGCTCCCTCCGACGTATATCTCGCGAAGAGACCATGAGGATAAAATCAGAGAGATTAGAGCCCACACAGAGGCATACCGACAATCCTTCTTTCCACGAACAATACGAGACTGGAATAGAAGGGAGAACCGATAGAGGTACTCAAGGTACCCTCCGCCACACACCGTCAGGTGGCTTGCGGAGTATGGATGTAGATGTAGATGTAGATGTAGATGCGGTTTATCGTATCGTGACATTGCTGCTCGCGTTGGTCCAGATCCAATGACTGATAGCAGAATATGGAAATGGTGGGTTCAGGAGGGTAATACGGAACGTCGTGTTGGATCCCAACGACCTCGTATCACTAGTACTCGAGATGACAGGCATCTTATCCGCATGGCTGTAACGGATCGTGCAGCCACGTCTCGATACCTGAGTCAACAGATGGGGACGTTTGCGAGACAACAACCATTTGCACAAACAGTTCGACGACGGTTGCAGCAGCATGGACTATCAGCTCGGAGACCATGGCTGCGGTTACCCTTGACGCTGCATCACAGACGCTCCGCCTGCGATGGTGTACTCAACGACGAACCTGGGTGCACGAATGGCAAAACATCAATTTTTCGGCTGAATCCAGGTTCTGTTTACAACATCATGATGGTCGCATCTGTGTTTGGCGACATCGCGGTGAACGCACATTGGAAGCGTGTATTCGTCATCGCCGTTCTGGCATGTCACCCGGCGTGATGGTATGGGGTGCCATTGGTTACACGTCTCGGTCACCTCTTGTTCGCATTGACGGCACTTTGAACAGTGGACGTTACATTTCAGATGTGTTACGTCCCTGGCTCTACCCTCCATTCGATCCCGGCGAAACCCTACATTTCAGCAGGATAATGCACGATCGCATGTTGCAGGTCCTGTACGGGCCTTTCTGGATACAGAAAATGTTCGACCGCTACCCTGGCCAGCACAATCTCCAGATCTCTCACCAATTGAAAACGTCTGGTCAATGGTTGTCGGGCAACTGACTCGTCACAATACGCCAGTCACTACTCTTGATGAACTGTGGTATCATGTTGAAGCCGCATGGGCAGCTGTACCTGCACACGCCATCCAAGCTCTGTTTGACTGAATGCCCAGGCGTATGAAGGCCGTTATTACGGCCAGAGGTGGTTGTTCTGGGTACTGATTTCTCAGGATCTATGCACCCGAATTACGTGCAAATGTAATCACATGTCAGTTCTAGTATAATATATTTGTCCAATGAATAGCCGTTTATCATCTGCATTTCTTCTTGGTGTAGCAATTTTAATGGCCAGTAGTGTACGATTGAACCTTAAATTTTTGGTTTACCCATGTACCACCGCAATAAAATAAAAGATACTAAATAGTAGATGGAGTGTCAATGAGAACAGTGGCGTATTAAAATTTACAAAATAGTGACAAGTTTTATTAATCCATTTGTAAGTACAACTAGTTGACAAATCTTACACAAAAATGACAAATACAAATCAGTGAAGGAATGGTGTTTGATAGGCAAAGCATTCATTGGAATAGAAGCTGTACTAATTCTCCCCTGAATTAATCCCTTTTACAACGCAATCTGAATTTATTTACATGAATCCCCTGTGAGGACAAACTCCCTTCAATTGGAGTCAACGACAAACAATTATACAATAATCTGTGATTCACCTGAGAACAGGGAGCTGTGAATATCATTCAATAACCTTGCGCCAGTGTAGCAGTACTTTACCCTTTCATCCTGATTCAGGCGACAGCAGAAAACGGCGTGCTGTGGGCGAGGAGCGGTGCACTGCGGCAGCTGCAACGTTCTGACACGTCCAAGAAAATTTGCAAACTACGCGGTCTAATGTTCTGGTCATCAGGACGCGGGAACTTTCGCAGTCAGAGCCCTGAAATTCTGGCAGATTTCACGGTGAGGTGCACCCGTTCGCTGGTCTGACCAAAGCAATTTGACTAACAGGCACAAGGGTGCGTGTTGAAATTGTCAAATGTCAGACGGACGACTCAAGGCGAATTCGTTCACCCTCGTGAGACACAGTATGTTCGAGATGATATGTAGCTCCACTGTCGGCACACCTGGAGACTGCCACTGGCTCTTAGTCCACCACAAGATACAGACCACAAGTCTCACCCGCGAGGTAAAGACCTGAGGTTCTCCACCAGGGGAGGACCATAAGACGAAGAAGGCAAACAGTCACAACCACTTTCCACATAGCCTCGGTACGGGAGCCGAATTAGCAGAAACGAAACTGCCCCCCACATTGTACAAACCAATCGAACTATCCACTACTCATTGAATCTCCCCTCTTGAACGTTTTGTTGGCCTGGTAGCCAATCCAGACACAGCACTGGCGTTCCCACGCTGGGGGAGCACGCTTCCACTTTGCATGGATATGTTCTGGCAAAAAAAAATTACCCCCATGGTACCACAGCCTTACATTTATGGAGAGATCTAGGCTTTCTGGGCCGATCATTTCTAACATCCGATAGAAGACTGTTAAGCTTCCCAGACAGCCGTGCCGTGAAATGTAAGATCTTGCCACTCGCTAAAAGAACCTAGCGACTTCCTGGCGTCAGGGCGGGTTACAGTCTTGCCTCCATGAAACACTTATACCAGCCGCTCTGTACGTATCATCCTCGATTCTGACATGTTAATGCATGGAGTTTTATTGCCTTCGTATTAGTTTACTCCAGTTTCTCTTAAATGGCTTTCTGCACCCACTTTCTGCCATCCGGCCATCTCCGTGACGGACTGCTGCCTGGCCCAGGTAAAACACTTTGCGAACTGGTGCCCTTCTGTCCGACCCTCAAAGGAAGGAGGAGAGGACATCAACAAGAAGTCACTCTTAAGGTAAGATCTACTAAGCGCTGCTTCCCAGAATCACTCACATTGCCAGGTTGCTACACTCAGCATTTATGGCCCCCAGTTTATCTTTCTCCTTGCTCTCCGCCACCTCCACTAAGTCCCCTCAGGTAAAAGTTTTCTACGGGTTACACATGCAGTAAGAAGAACATTTTGCTCACAATTTTCCCACGTAAAAGCGTCATAACCCACACGTACCAGAACAGATGTAGTACCGGGAAACACCGAGATCATGTCCTAAACTATTAATGTTAAGCTGACTGACAATGTTTTTAAAGTGAGACAGTGGTCATCTTTCACGGTCACTAGGGCGTCTGGGATGAATACACCTGGTCGTATCACTTGTCTCGGAATAACAGCTTCAGTCCCTTTAACTCGTGCTACTCTTACTCGCATAAAACGCTCTTCTCGAGATATTATCCACGTTTCTGTTTTAACCTCTGGCTGCAGTTGCTGCTGGCTTCTTGTGGGTTGACTATCGTTTATCCCTTGCGGCCTGTCAACGCGTTGTTCTGGCTAAATTCCCTCTTGCGACTCTTCTTTCTCTGTTACGATGAGAGCCTTAGGCTGGTTAAGTGCAGGTTGTGCTGATGTCCTCTTCGGCTGCCTCTTTCTGGGTCCTTATCTCTGGTCCAGTTCGTGTTTACTTACCTGAGTAAACTTCTCACTCTTGAATGTGCAGCGGCCTCCCTTTGTGCGAACCTCTGGTGCCTTGTAATACCTAGAGGAACCTAATGTCTTGTGTGTCCTGTGTCAGCACTTCTCTTAGGCGTCATTCCCAATTTGGCTACTGTTGCATATTACTATGCCTCTGGCAACTCGACCCACTCATACGATATCCTAAGTCGTCGGCCTGAGTAGTCAATTATTACGCAATACTGGTCCAGAAAGTCCTTCCCCACGAAACCATCAAACGATAAATCAGTACGTGCCCTAATGACCAGTGAATTCTGTACACATCTTGTCCTTTGTGAAGCATACAACACTAATTTTGCTCTCGCTTCCGATTGGATCTCCTCATTTTCAGTACTTCGAATGGCGACAGCTTTCCTTTCATCCCAGGATTTCCCGGGATTCAACACTTCCTCCTTTATTAAACTTACTTGCAACCCCACAGTTCTTTAATGACTTTACCTGAGAGTTACATGAATCCGGGCATTTCAGTTGAATGAAATCATTCTTGCTGGTGCAGTCCGCTGTACATACACTCCTGGAAATTGAAATAAGAACACCGTGAATTCATTGTCCCAGGAAGGGGAAACTTTATTGACACATTCCTGGGGTCAGATACATCACATGATCACACTGACAGAACCACAGGCACATAGACACAGGCAACAGAGCATGCACAATGTCGGCACTAGTACAGTGTATATCCACCTTTCGCAGCAATGCAGGCTGCTATTCTCCCATGGAGACGATCGTAGAGATGCTGGATGTAGTCCTGTGGAACGGCTTGCCATGCCATTTCCACCTGGCGCCTCAGGTGGACCAGCGTTCGTGCTGGACGTGCAGACCGCGTGAGACGACGCTTCATCCAGTCCCAAACATGCTCAATGGGGGACAGATCCAGAGATCTTGCTGGCCAGGGTAGTTGACTTACACCTTCTAGAGCACGTTGGGTGGCACGGGATACATGCGGACGTGCATTGTCCTGTTGGAACAGCAAGTTCCCTTGCCGGTCTAGGAATGGTAGAACGATGGGTTCGATGACGGTTTGGATGTACCGTGCACTATTCACTGTCCCCTCGACGATCACCAGTGGTGTACGACCAGTGTAGGAGATCGCTCCCCACACCATGATGCCGGGTGTTGGCCCTGTGTGCCTCGGTCGTATGCAGTCCTGATTGTGGCGCTCACCTGCACGGCGCCAAACACGCATACGACCATCATTGGCACCAAGGCAGAAGCGACTCTCATCGCTGAAGACGACACGTCTCCATTCGTCCCTCCATTCACGCCTGTCGCGACACCACTGGAGGCGGGCTGCACGATGTTGGGGCGTGAGCGGAAGACGGCCTAACGGTGTGCGGGACCGTAGCCCAGCTTCATGGAGACGGTTGCGAATGGTCTTCGCCGATACCCCAGGAGCAACAGTGTCCCTAATTTGCTGGGAAGTGGCGGTGCGGTCCCCTACGGCACTGCGTAGGATCCTACGGTCTTGGCGTGCATCCGTGCGTCGCTGCGGTCCGGTCCCAGGTCGACGGGCACGTGCACCTTCCGCCAACCACTGGCGACAACATCGATGTACCGTGGAGACCTCACGCCCCACGTGTTGAGCAATTCGGCGGTACGTCCACCCGGCCTCCCGCACGCCCACTATACGCCCTCGCTCAAAGTCCGTCAACTGCACATACGGTTCACGTCCACGCTGTCGCGGCATGCTACCAGTGTTAAAGACTGCGATGGAGCTCCGTATGCCACGGCAAACTGGCTGACACTGACGGCGGCGGTGCACAAATGCTGCGCAGCTAGTGCCATTCGACGGCCAACACCGCGGTTCCTGGTGTGTCCGCTGTGCCGTGCGTGTGATCATTGCTTGTACAGCCCTCTCGCAGTGTCCGGAGCAAGTATGGTGGGTCTGACACACCGGTGTCAATGTGTTCTTTTTTCCATTTCCAGGAGTGTATAATGTGTAATATGACTGCTCCATTACGTCTTGCGTTCGTTTCCCTGTCCATTCTTCATACGCATATTCAGCCATCGGCTCTGTGTACAATCACTGGCGTAGCGTCCTTGGCGATGACAGGCAAAACATGTCCCCAGTTTTCCTTGTGTACATGGGCGAGTGCGTCCCATCAGGTTGCACTAACTGCACCTCACTGGAGGCTGGCATTGCGATCGGGATCCGTTTCCTCTGAAGTGACGAACGCTGTGATCGGTAGTCATTTCAGAGCTTGTTTCGGTGGAGATACTGGAGCTTGATTAAATTTCCTGATTTTACATTGTCGTTTACAATCGCGTACCAAGTATCCTCACTGACCACAGGTTAAACACCGTGTACTTGCTCCACGGCTTTGTCTTGGAGGGACTGTTCCCTTAAGCTTTTCTCGGCCTGAAGTAATGGCACTTTCTTCAGTTGCCGCTAAATCGATAGCTTTCGACAATATTAGACGCTCCCCCTGAGCTCTAATGATCATCTTTATCCTTTCCTCATAGAGGCCCTGAATATAAACTGCCCGCCCGAGTTTTCCGATCAATGCGCTACTTGCCAAAACATCTGCGTTCATTACACGTTTTATTGCTTCCCTGAAATGAAATTGCATTGGAATTATTCTGGCGTCCCATTGAGCCACACTTTCATGACGTGCTTCCCTGCTGCCAAATAATTTCAGAGCGTAATATTCTTTCTATATGTTCACAGACTAATAACGTTCTACGAGCTGACCCAGTGATTAGTCTGATGATAATTAAAAATCCTTTCTTAGGGTTAGGACCCTCTAACTCGTATGCATTATTGCAGTTGTTTATGAAGTCAGACAATTGTTCGTGATTACACTCAAATTTTCGTGGCACTAATTTGGTAGCCTCACTGTTACTCAAAAACTCTCGTTCTCTACTACACTACGTGATCAAAAGTATCCGGACACCCCCAGAAACATACGTTTTTCATATTACGTGTGTTGTGCTGCCACCTACCGCCAGGTACTCCATATCAGCGACCTCAGTACTCATTAGACATCGTGGGAGAACAGAATGGAGCGCTCCGTGGAACTCACGAACTTCGAACGTGGTCAGGTGATTGGTTGTCACTCGTGTCACACGTCTGTACGCGAGACTTCCACACTCCTAAACATCCGTAGGTCCACTGTTTCAGATGTGATAGTGAAGTGGAAACGTGAAGGGACACGTACAGCACAAAACCGTACAGGCCGACCTCGTCTGTTGACTGACAGAGACCGCCGACAGTTGAAGAGGGTCGTAATGTGTAATAGGCAGACAGCCGGCCGGAGTGGCCGAGCGGTTTTAGGAGCTACAGTCTGGAACCGCGCGACCGCTACGGTAATAGGCAGACATCTTTCCACACCATCAGATAGGAATTCCAAACTGAATCATAATCCTCTGCAAGTACTATGACAGTTAGGCAGGAGGTGAGAAAACTTGGATTTCATGGTCGAGCGGCTGCTCATAAGCCACACATCAAGCCGGTAAATGCCTTTCTTGCTGTAAGCAGCGTAAACATTGAACTATTGAACAGTGGAAAAACGTTGTATGGAGTGACGAATCACGGTACACAGTGGCAGGGTGTGGGTATGGCGAATGCCCGGTGAATCATCTGCCAGCGTGTGTAGTGCCAACAGTAAAATTCGGAGATATTGGTGTTATGGTGTGGTCGTGTTTTACATGGAGGGGGCTTGCATCCCTTGTTTTTTTGCGTTGCACTATCACATCACAGACCTACGCTGACGTTTTAAGCACCTTCTTGCTTGCCACTGTTGAAGAGCAATTATGGGATTGCGATTGCATCTTTCTACACGATCGAGTACATGCTCATAATGCACGGCCTGTGGCGGAGTGGTTATACGACAATAACACCCCTGTAATGGACTGGCCTGCACAGAGTCCTGACCTGAATCCTTTAGAACACCTCTGGAATGTTTTGGAACGCAGACTTCGTGCCAGGCCTGACCGAGTGACATCGATACGTCTCCTCAGTGCAGCACTCGGTGAAGAATGGGCTGCCATTGCCCAAGAAACCTTCCGGCGCCTCATTGAACGTATGCCTGCGAGAGTGGAAGTTGTCATCAAGGCTAAGGGTGGGCCAACACCATATTGAATTCCAACAATACCGATGGAGGGCCCCACGAACTTGTAAGTCATTTTCAGAAAAGTGTCCAGATACTTTTCATGACATAGTGTATCTGGAAGTGCACTCCCTGCCTCAGAGGGTGAAGACATACTCACTTCCTATTGCAATTGTCGTCGTGCTCCCTGCTGCACTGATCTCCCTAGCTCAGGGTCTGCATGGAGGAGACGGCGGGGGCGACGGTCGTTTCGTCGGTGTTGGCTGTGGCGGCTGCGTCGGCGGCCGCGTCGGCGTCAGCGGCTCCTTCCTTACGGCGACCCTGTCGCTCACCGTGGCACGGCTGCGGTGGCTGCGGCTGCCTCCTCGTCTCGAAATTGTTCCCAACACACATTCCCAGTAAGCGATTAGTAAATACTACTGAGATTCCCTACACTTACTCCACTGCCCCGATTCGACTCGACCTTCCTACAACAAAACACAACCATCCCACGCCTGGCACCAAATATGAGTTTGTCACACTTGTCGTGTCACGAGAGGCAGCACACACACGTTTTAATTACAAGGGCTTACCTCTATCGATGGCACGACGGCGTCGAAGGCGACTTTTGCGTGGGCAGCTGGTAGAACTCCAGCGTGTAAACAATCAACAAGCTAAGAGGATGTTCAGAGTCAAAGATCTCAGTGTAAATCTCAGGTCGATTTAAACTCCGAATAACGGAGGTCAATGACAATTCACTTCTGGCACTACTGACTTTAAAATATCTGTGCAATGCACGACACTACTCCACATGGCTCACACAGCGCTAACAATCACCTTCTGCCTATCTCACGGACCTGAGACTACCTTCTCAGTACTGTCTCATTCCCGATACGGTTCTAAATATTCTAAGCCCTCAGCCTGGCGACGTCTGGCACAGGGGTAGCGTCCAGATGACTACCTAATGCGCCCCCCCCCCCTTTGTTTCAGTGCGAGTCCCCTCTTTTTAACGCTCACCAAGTTTCTGGGAACATTCACTCAGACGCACATCGCCCGTAAAAGAGTGTACATTACAGTATTTGGGGCAACTCGTGATGCATTTGTGTCACTGTGACGCGCTGCTGTACGGGATCTGGGTCACGCGCTGGCTGACCGTAGTCCTCCATACGCGTATAGTCTGTGTACTGTTCGCCGTCGGCCTGTCGCTGTTTGAATAACCGATAGCACCAACGCTTCCGCCGTCTTCCCTCGACAGCTCCGAGCTACAACTTGAATGCAATGCCGTATTTGCTCCCTTAATGTTGGAATCCGCGACAGGGAGCTGTGTGATGATCACTGAAAATTCCTGACGCAATCCCTCCTGTCCTTATCCCCATATAGAAATGTAGCTGAAGAACGGAAGAGAAGGGTTTACTTCTGGAGGAGGTCGAACGAATACTACAACACACACAAAACATTGAATAACTTTAGTAAAATTTGAACAATATGAAATACTTAACATGGAAGCAATCCATGTACACAGAAATTTCCCTATATAATTGGTACTGTCACTGAGCACTAAAATTGTTATCAATTGGTGCAATACAAAATGATAATCACATTTTGATAGAAAGTTATGACTAATATATCTGTCAGGTTACAGCTGGATCTGAGCTAAAACGATGCTGTCGTCATAGATGATGATTACAGGGTAGGGTGGGTGGCCCTGCGCTGTGACGAAGTAAGCTTTCGGCAGTGATGGCGTTTGGCATCTTTTGAGAGCGAGTCCAAGCCGACGTCTGGCATTCATTATTGTGTCCGGCAACGACTGTCTTTAGCTGGTGGTACTATCGTGAAGTACCAACAGTACTCCAGGACATTACGCTTCGGAAGACACCACAGCAAGCACATTACAGAAACATTCTAAATTTGCCAAATGTTCAGCAGGCGTACAATCAGCGACAGTACCATCCAGGGAGTTTGTACTGAAAAGACTTTGGCTGCTAATTTCCCAGGAAACCCTAAAAATAGCATGATATGAAGCACTTCTGAATAGTAGTCTTTGAAACTGGAACAATCCCAGGTCAATGTTTATCACAAAATGTTGCTACGATTACTCGTCCAGCAGTAAGTAGGTCTCACATACATCAGTCTTGAAAAAGAATCTTCCCTGTACAAATTTGTCCATTAATTTCTCCGGTAGTGAGAGAGGAAATGAATGTTCGCTAATTTGTGGGTTTACTGTGGCTTTGAAACCAGCACACAGACGTGAACTTCTTGATGGCTTTTTAATGTGACCAGGGGGGGTGGGGGGGGAGTTCCAACAGACTTGCAGAAATGGGTTGTATCACAACAGTGTCTTCCCATCGTTACAATTCCTGAGCACATGCCCACGTATAGCATATTGGGACAGGCCTAGCACGAGAAAATCGTGGTTGTGCATTGTATTTAACATTAACGTGAGCATCCAAATCTTTATCCACTCATAATCCGGATTCTAACTTTTCACTGTAGTTATTGCAAAAGTTAGAAACATTAGTATGAGATACTGAACCACCGATTTCTAACAAACGCTTGCTCTGATTCTAGGATACAGTACATGAAATAAAACACTCTTTGTAATTTCACGATAAGTTGATGGCAAACTGTATATGGCAATTATTGATATTTCGTGTTCCTTATATGCAGACAAATCAGAAGTAGGCATATGTAGCAGTGAGATACCGATCAATTCATATTTTTATTTATTGATTAGGGAAAAAGACGTACCTGTGTCGGATTGAAATTTAAATATTTTTTGAGCCACTCTTAGTTGTCTTTATATGCCGGCTCCGAGCGTTAAATAAAGCAACGCGCGCCATGTGTTTAATGTTGTATGGTGCGAAGTGTGCTTTGAGCTGGGCAAGATATTCTGACCAGTCCTCGTCCTTACTGTAGCAATGGCAAAACTTGGAAGCATCGGCCGCTCATGGAGCTGCTTTTCGCCGCATTGAGGTTGTGAACTGTTGTACACTGAGCGGATACCGCAACACACACAAAATATTAGATCAAGTTATTGAAATTTGAACAATATAAAATACGTAACACGGAAACAATCTGTGTCCACAGAAAATTCACAATGTTTTTGTTATTTCATTGAACACTAGGACTCTTATCATCTGATAACGTGCAGTATGATAATCATATGTCAATGTATGTTTGACTATAAATTTTAATACACAGTTCTGACGAATCGTTCTGTTAGATCGCAGCCAGATCTGTGCTAAGACGATTCTGTGGTCATAGGAGATGATTAAGGGAGGCGCGAGGGGGGGGGGGGGGGCGTTGGCACTGTGCTCTGTCGTATTCGGGAGAACGACGGTTCAATCCCGCGTCCGGCCATCCTGATTTAGGTTTTCCGTGATTTCCCTAAATCACTCCAGGCAAATGCCGGGATGGTTCCTCTGAAAGGGCACGGCCGACTTCCTTCCCCATCCTTCCCTAATCCGATGAGACCGATGACCACGCTGTCTGGTCTCCTTCCCCAAACAACCAACCAACCAACTGTGCTCTGATGCAAGTAAACTTCCGGCTTCCGGCAGCGGCGTCGTTTGGAAACTGTGCAGGGTGTGACCGTTCCGACGTCCGATATTCGTTGTTGTGTTTGGCAGCGACTGTCTTTAGCTTGTTTTGCCGTACTGAGGTACCAACTGTAACCTGGGACCTCAATCTTCGAACTACACTACAAGGTTTTCAACGATCGTCTTACCACTGCAGCACTCACTCGATACTGCCGATGAATTCGACTTCTATCTGTACACAACCAAAGCCACCTAAAAACACTTAGGATTTGCACATGTCATTACCAAACAAACAAGCATTCCACCTGTTTGCAAACATACTGAGTCAACTCACAACACACGGGTGACCCATCAGTTTAAACCGATGACCAATCAAGGATGTTCATATAAGCCGTGTTACTGCAAAGAGCATCAGTTAGCACATTATTTTTAACAACGTAGTTTGTTGTTGTTATGGTCTTCCGTCCTGAGACTGGTTTGATGCAGCTCTCCATGCTACTCTATCCTCTGCAAGCTTCTTCATCTCCCAGTACCTACTGCAACCTACATCCTTCTGAATCTGCTTAGTGTATTCATCTCTTGGTCTCCCCCTACGATTTTTACCCTCCACGCTGCCCTCCAATACTAAATTGGTGATCCCTTGATGCCTCAGAACATGTCCTACCAACCGATCCCTTCTTCTGGTCAAGTTGTGCCACAAACTTCTCTTCTCCCCAATCCTATTCAATACTTCCTCATTAGTTATGTGATCTACCCATCTAATCTTCAGCATTCTTCTGTAGCAGCACATTTCGAAAGCTTCTATTCTCTTCTTGTCCAAACTATTTACCGTCCATGTTTCACTTCCATACATGGCTACACTCCATACAAATACTTTCAGAAATGACTTCCTGACACTTAAATCTATACTCGATGTTAACAAATTTCTCTTCTTCAAAAACGCTTTCCTTGCCATTGCCAGTCTACATTTTATATCCTCTCTACTTCGACCATCATCAGTTATTTTGCTCCCCAAATAGCAAAACTCCTTTACTACTTTAAGTGTCTCATTTCCTAATCTAATACCCTCAACATCACCCGACTTAATTCGACTACATTCCATTATCCTCGTTTTGCTTTTGTTGATGTTTATCTTATATCCTCCCTTCAAGACACCATCCATTCCGTTCAACTGCTCTTCCAAGTCCTTTGCTGTCTCTGACATAATTACAATGTCATCGGCGAACCTCAACATTTTTATTTCTTCTCCATGGATTTTAATACATTTTTCTTTTGTTTCCTTTACTGCTTGCTCAATATACAGATTGAATAACATCGGGGAGAGGCTACAACCCTGTCTCACTCCCTTCCCAACGACTGCTTCCCTTTCATGCCCCTCGACTCTTATAACTGCCATCTGGTTTCTGTACAAATTGTAAATAGCCTTTCACTGAATTCTCAGATAAGTTTAATGGTTAAACTGGTTCCAACTTATTAGTCGTTATCAATAGCCCTATAATGGCTTACCATATAGAGCAACAAAGCGGGGCGTAGAATATCGTCGACGCACCCCTGCGCTGTAAGGGTACCGCAAATGACGACCAAAGCGGTCCTGCTATGAAATTAAATGGCGCCCCAGATCACTACTTCTGGTTGTCTGGCCGTATGGAGGGTGATAGGTTTGGTATCCTACCACTGTCTGCGGCGCCTCTGGACGTGCTTTGGCTGGTCATCGGGGATCAGTTCCAAGCGGGACTCATCACTGAAGACAATCCTACTCCAGTCAATGAGATTCCAGACCGAGGACGTGTCTGGAGACACCACAGAGAGCGGTGGGATACCAACGTGACTGTCGAACGTCATACGGTACGGCAAATGGGACTGATGGTCTGGGGTGCCATTTCTTTCCATAGCAGAACCCATTCGGTTGCAATCTTCGGCATCTATACAGCACAACGGTACGTTTCTTGCTCTACATTGCAAGCTTTCCTGGGCTTGCATTTCAGGAAGATAATGCCCCTCCGCAAACGGCGAGAGTATCTACTAAAGCTCTCACGAAGTAACACCATGGTAGTTAATCTCCAACGTGGTGACAAATACTCGTAGTTAGCTTTTACAGTCTATTTCACATGCAGATATAAAGGCGCATCCAATGGAGCTACGTGAACTGCAGGGTTCACTTTACACTGCATCGTAAGACATATTTCGTTGGGAACAACTTAAAGTGAGCGTCCAGAGTGAAATTTTCACACTGCAGCGGAGTGTGCGCTGATATGAAACTTTCTGGCAAATTAAAACTGTGTGTCGGACCGAGACTCGAACTCGGGACTTATGCCTTTCGCGGGCTAGTGCTCTACCATCTGAGTTACCCAAGCACGACTCACGTCCCGTCCTCACAGCTTTAATTCCGCCAGTATTTCGTCTCCTACCTTCCAAACTTCACAGAAGCGAATCTTGCAGAACTAGCAGTCCTGGAAGAAAGCATATTGCGGAGACAATCCTTTGCCACGGCCTTGGGGGATGTTTCCATAACGAAATTTTCACTCTTCAGCGGAGTGTGCGCTGATATGAAACTTCCTCGCAGATTAAAACTGTGTGCCGCACCGAGACTCCCGAATTCGAGTCTCGGTCCGGCACATAGTTTTAATCTGCCAGGAAGTTTCTTGAAGTGAGTGTCGTGATACATGAGAAACAATATTTTTGCAATGGCATTGACTGAACAGTAGAAGTGAGTGAATTCTAACTCGTGGATTAATTTGATTTTTATTTCACAAGCACTGAATGTTGTTGGAACTCTGCTTGTTACAGAACAGTGGCTGGTACTCGCGTGAAACCTTTTCCTCTGGTAACTTGATAAGGGTTACTGAGAAATATTTGATGAAGAATGGTATCATTACCTACCGTTGGATCAGAAAACACACCTATAATTAGCACATCGTAATTCCTGAGTGTGAATGGTTACTCCTGGTTGTAAATCTCATGGTTTTTCCAATAATCACTTATGATTTTTCGGAAATAAGTTGTGAGGTGCCTATGGACTTCCTTTAGTAGAATCACAAAAAACTCTCATAGTCTCATTTTGAAAGAGACTGCGACGAATCATTAATAATCTTCTTCACGTCATTTGGCGTGACATTGCGAAATAGTTTGGAATTTAACACTGGAAATTGTCAGATGATCTGGCGATAACATATTGAACCTATCGTTTCCTGATGGTATTTCTCGACGGAGAAGTCTTTGATCACGATGATTCTACCGGCAACCTCTGTGATCGAACATTACAGCAGTAACTTTACCCTCTGAGATGGACATAGTGTCTGAATACTGTGGGAAACATTTTCGTGTTTTATTCATAAATATTACCCTTGGATTGGGTAGCCTTATATGCATCCACGGCACCCATTTCAAGGTAAAGTGATTGCCCTTTTATCAATATTTTTTTGTCACGTAAATTACGTCAGGGTCAGATCGCTTTATTTGCGTCGCGTATTTTTAATAGTATTCGATGGTTCTGGTAGAGAGCCTCTTAGTGATCTCTCGTTTGTTCATGTTTAAAATTCGCAAGCGTAGCTACGGAATGTGCAAATCTGACGCTACAGTCTGCCACAATAGCACAATTACAGGCCACTTAGGCTGCGTTTACGCCGCATTGGACATTAATCTACGTTATGTGGCACCGCGTTCAACACATTTCCCGTCTAATTGTGCGTAATCACAAACAAGCTTTGTAGCAGAAAGTAATTATCTAGTGGGAGGGGCACCAAAGTAGTCCCAATTGTTTCCAGGTTTTCTCTCACAATTTACCTCTCACTTTTCAATGACCACCACACAACGTGGTTACATATCTGATGGAGAAAACCGAAGACTTCGGAAATGAGTAACTTGTGATATATAAAGATCAGAGATCGTTCAAATGTCCGATGTTAAGATAGATTAATTCGAATTTTGGTGGAAAATTTGTCAAGTTATAAATTGGAAATTTGATATAGTAATTGTGCTGTTACAACGAGAGAATTAAGTAAAAATAGGGCATAACAAGCTGCCTTATATAAAACTGGTGGACAGGTCCATAACACTGATTTTAGAACTTGGTAGGTCCTGCATTCGAGTTTCAGTGGAGCAGTTTTTCTATAGCTGTTTCCACTTGTATCATTCTTTTTAATGTTTCTCCGCCTTCGAAACATTGCACAAATATGTCACTACAATTTTCATGCAAACAGCGCTGCACGACATGCAGTCAACGCGAATAGCGGAAATGCGTATGTTCCCACACCAGAAGCTCAACTCATTTATATGCAGCCAGAGAGTTATTAAGACCTGCTTCGTGAGGCGAAATGAGGAGCTGCTTGACCGAGTAGCAGCGGCTCCACGGTTTGGAAAGACTGAAAAGCGGCCGGGAGAAGGGTGTGCTGATCACATACCCTCCATGACGACGAAAGGCAGAAGATGACAAGACGGTCAGTAGCATCCCTTGGGTCTTCACGGTCTGGCGAGAAGCTCGTAAAGAACTGTGAAATTCAACCAATATCTAACGTGTCGTCATCGGCGGCGACTACTGCAACTGCACTACTGGCCATTAAAATTGCTACACCAAGAAGAAATGCAGGTGATAAACGGGTATTCATTGGACAAATATATTATACTATAACTGATATGAGATTACATTTGCACGCAATTTGGGTGCATAGATCCTGAGAAATCAGTACCCAGAACAACCACCTCTGGCCGTAATAACGGCCTTCATACGCCTGGGCATTGAGTCAAACAAAGCTTGGATGGCGTGTACAGGTACAGCTGCCAATGCTGCTTCAACACGATATCACAGTTCATCCAGAGTAGTGACTGGCGTATTGTGACGAGCCAGTTGCTCGGACACCATTGACCAGACGTTTTCAGTTGGTGATAGATCTGGAGAATGTGCTGGCCAGGTCAGCGGTCGAACATTTTCTGTATCCAGAAAGGCGCGTACAGTACCTGCAACATCCGGTCGTGCATTATCCTGATGAAATGTAGGGTTTCGCATGGATCGAATGAAGGGTAGAGCCACGGTCGTACCACATCTGAAATGTAACGTCCACTGTTCAAAGTGCCGTCAATGCGAACAAGAGGTGACCGAGGCGTGTAACCAAAGGCACTCCATACCATCACGCCGGCTGATACGCCAGTATGGCGATGATGAATACGCGCTTCCAATGTGCGTTCATCGCGATGTCGACAAACACGGATGCGACCATCATGATGCTGTAAACAGAACCTGGATTCATCCGAAAAAATGACGTTTTGCCATTCGTGCACCGCAGGCGGAGCGTCTGTGATGCAGCGTCAAGGGTAACCGCAGCCATGGTCTCCGAGCTGATAGTCCAAGCTGCTGCAAACGTCGTCGAACTGTTCGTGCAAATGGTTGTTGTCTTGCAAACGTCCCCATGTGTTGACTCATGGATCGAGACGTGGCTGTACGATCCGTTACAGCCATGCGTATAAGATGCCTGTCATCACGACGATCCAGAACGGCGTTCCGTATTACCCTCCTGAACCCACCGATTCCATATTCTGCTATCAGTCATTGGATCTCGACCAACGGGAGCAGCAATGTCGCGATACGATACCGCAATCGCGACTGGCTACAATCCGACCTTTATCAAAGTCGGAAACGTGATGGTACGAATTTCTCCTCCTTACACGAGGCATCACAACAACTATTCACCAGGCAACGCCGGTCAACTGCTGTTCGTGTATGAGAAATCGGTTGGAAACATTCCTCATGTCAGCACGTTGTAGGCGTTTGCCACCGATGCCAACCTTGTGTAAATGCTCTGAAAAGCTAATCATTTGCATATCACAGCATCTTCTTCCTGTCGGTTAAATTTCGCGTCTGTAGCACGTCATCTTCTTGGTGTAGCAATTTTAATGGCAAGTAGTGTAGATACCAAGTAGGCATTACTTTTTCCTGCGCGGAGTGAGCATTTCTACTCAGCTTATGGATTTGCTTCCCATAACTGAACATACCAGTCTCGCATAAAACAGTCTCCTACACAAATCGAATTGAATATCGGAAGGAGGGCGGGGTTGTAATTGACAGAGCTTTCTTGTATGTCACTTAGCTTCTTCATGTCTGCGACGTTCTTCTTCAAACAAGCTGACAGCAATGGATGTAGTGTTTCTCCACCTTAAACGGTCCACAGCAGATTTCTCCAATCTTCGTATATATATGCCAGTCGTCGTGTATCAGCTTGTCCTTAAAGCTCTTAACAAGAGCTCCGTGAGGTGTAGTGCGACAACGGAGTTCGCCATAAAGGATTTAGAGGTCAAACCTGGAATCAGTCATGCGGTGAACGTGGCCCAACCATCTCAGTTGATGAGCGATGAAGGTTGTGTCAGTGGTGGTTAGATACACTTTCTCGAGAACCACTGTGTTGCTTACATAGTCCTTCAACTTAGACAGTCCAGTCACATTAATGCGATTACCTGTCAGAAGCCGGAATAACCGCTTTTTGTAGCGCGGACCGCCGCGAAACGTGGAGGAAGAGAGCCAATGAGGTTATGGAGAGCATCGATAGAGATGTGGAGCCATGCCGACTCCAATGTCGTGGCCAGCTGTTCTAGGCATCTCGCTTGAGAACACGTGGCACGTGTAGCCCGATCGAGGTGGTTCCACTGATTCCCGATTGGGTTTTAATCTGGGGAGTTTGTTGGCGAGGGGGTACTCAAATGGCTATGAGAACTATGGGACTTAACATCTGAGGTCATCAGTCCCCTATAACTTAGAACTATTTAAACCTAACTAACCTAAGGACATCACACACATCCATGCTCGATGCAGGATTCGAACCTGCGACCGTAGCGGTCGCGCGGTTCCAGACTGACGCGCCTAGAACCGCTCGGCCACTCTGGCCGGCCGCTAAATAAGGGGCTGAGAGATTTAATGCGGGTAGTACTGCAAAAAATAGCAGTCACGAGGTTCCGGACTGAAGCGCCTAGAACCGCTCGGTCACCGCGGGCGGCTAAAGGGGGGCGGGGTACCGTAAACGTATCCTGGTGCTTTTCAGACCACGCACGCATACTGCGAGATGTGTGACACCAGGCATTGTCACGCTGGTAGATGCCATTATGCCGAAGAAACACAAACTACATGTAGGGGTGGAAATGGTGCCCAAGGACAGATACATACTTACGTTCATCCATTGTGCCTTTCTGAATGACGAGATCACCCAGAGAACGCCCTCCGGCCTCGGCCCGTCCGTCGATTGTTACAGGGTTCTGCCTTTCAGACATCTCAAACCTTACAATCAACGGCCATCTGTCCGATGGAGCATAAAAAGTAATTCATCTGAACAGGTATGGGTGCATGAACCGGCGCCTGCTGTGGAGGCCCATATGCAGCAACGTTCGCTGACACTGTTGGTAGCCCCTTGATTCATTCCGGCCGTCAGTTGTTCAACAGTTGCACGCCTGCTCGCCCGTACACGTTGATACGTGTTACAAACCGAACGCAATGGGGAGGACCAGGCCCCTTTGCTTTTTTCTTTTATCACTCGTTTATTACATCAGAGAAACACACATTTAAGAGAAAATTTAACTACATGAAATATTGCTCCCAGTAAAGGTTACATAAGCAGTGACAAAACTTAGTGTTCTTAAGGGTTTCTGCTGGCAACAAATTTTAAGGAGGCAATGTAAGGTTTATATCAATTTAGCTCAAACACGTAGCTAGTGATTGAATCACGACACAGACACTTCAACAATTTCGGTAACAAATAAATAGCGTGGATTTGTACTCACAGTAACCAACTAATTAACAGCCTTGACATTGAATAAGTAGTAGTCCATTTGGAACGAATTAGCAACACCCCGCAACTAGGGGAGTTAATAGCAACAGTTTTTTAAATGTCTTGCTCTTACAGCAAACTTACAGAAATTAAATGAATAACAAATCAAACGCTAAACGCTCCACTCAAACTCTTCAGTGGAAGCCAAGCCAAAATGAAGATTCCATTAACTGACTAGCACTGAAGTCAAACTAAAGCTCATCTCTGTGTTCCCAGACACACATGGGGCAAACTTATACAAGACAAGATTATTGAGGCGAGCACATCAGTAAAACCGGTAGTGGAGCTAACTCGTGCCACTGAAAATTAAGGTACTAAACCGGGGCACAAGGTGGTATATAATGAGGTTGCCTTAGTGCTATACTGCGCTCCAAAATATTAATTCAAATGGCCAATTCAAAATTAAGTACACATAAACCAGCATTAATTAACGAGGAGTGACACCAAGTCGCTGGAAGGGATGACAACACTTAATTGAAAAGACAAATGCCGGAAGCGGCAGTAACATCAAACACCTTCTCCGAGTTTTAACCAGGAGTCACTTCCCACTATACAAGTAAACATTTAACCAAGCGCAAGGAAGGAACCCCAAAGAGATAATTCAAATAAAACCCCCAAAAGATTATAAAGGACAGGGAACCCTTACTATTTAAATTTAAAAGAATTAGCTCTCCCCAAAGGCAGTGTAAACGCGAAGGCCACACTTAAGAGACCACCAAAATTGGTTACAAAAGGTCTTATATATTTGCTCCTTTTCTTTAAAGAAACACAAGGCTGCTTAACTTTTGCTGGCTTCTGGTGGACGTCCGATATGGCTCGTGTAGGATACACTAGGCAGCAACCCAAGCTAGGCGGTCGCAAGACACGGTGAGCAAAATCAGGAGAGCAGACAGGCAGGCAGCCAACGCATATCCTCCATGCTGAACTGGCAGACCACGTACAACCAACTCCACATATACGTGGTTGCTTCCACCTCGTACTTCGCGGCGTCTCAGCAGGTAGCCCGAGCAAACGTCAACTGCCACTCACCCCGCGAATGCGGAAAACAACAAGGCAAGCATAGATAAGAAACATCGAAGAATCGATAATGGACATCCAAGAGACTGGCGCGCCAGTAACGAGCGCCACGGCTCACACGTCTTCGCAGCAGTCGTTCACCTCTGTCATCTGTGGCCTGTGCTGCACCCGTGCTTCCTCGACCCCGGTTATGGATAATGCTGTTTTACTGCGTACGGTGTACTTTAACCATGGTATCAAGCGAAATGTTTGCAAACTTAGCCGTTTCGGAAATGTTATCACCCTTCGCCCGAAAGCCAATTATGATGGCCTTTCGGACGTCAGATAAGTCGTTCCTTTGCCGTATTGCTACGACGACTGCAATGTGCTCCACGTCCCCCCAAACACGCTTTATATACCGTCTACTGCTAGTGCTGCCACCTGGTGTCTGTGAGTGGTTACTGTACAGGCAGTAGTCACATTAATGTGACTGCACCGTGTAATGTTCGGGATATCTCTCATATTTTATTGGTGGAATCACTCAAGTTTTCTGATATCACGGTGATAGTGTGTTCAAATTTCCCAGCCACACAGGAGTGTAGAAATGACGATAGCCTTGACACCATGAGTTTCGTATGCAGCTTTAGGTCTTTATTCTTGAAGCATGGGCAGCCCCTATTCTTTGATCGACATCTAGTTCACAAGTACACCGCTTAGACAACACGCTTGTAAGATATGAAAAGTGACCAACATGATCTAGCGCTCTGCCTAAGGTGGAGATTTTATACTCAGGAAGAGTCAGTCCTGGGACCGGTTGTGCGAGCACCTTTGTTTTTCATTGCATTGATCGTAAGACCAAAGCTATTACATACTGTTTAAAAACAATTGACTGACTGTTGAATTATACAAGCGATAGAGAGGGAGATGGGGCGACATCAGCGTACTGCAGTCCTGCCGCCCAGGTAAACTGGGTATGTGTTTATGAATGAAAACTTGCCAGACTGAAGGATCCTCCATCAGAACGAAATTTAACGTAGGTGCCTTGATTGCTTGCAGATGATTGTTACAGCATGGCAGCCATGTGTAGTGCAAGAAGCGTTGGACCAAGCCACAGCCTTGTCTCAAACTCTAAGTGACTGGGGACAAATCCAATGCAGAGTACCGTGAAGAATCTCCATACACATAAATGAATGCACAGTCTCGCTCACACACACACACACACACACACACACACACACACACACACACACAGTAGTGCGTGCACATCCACTACAAGCACATTTAGATATCATAATAAAGTACAAAGCCACACCATAAAATTAAATAAAAACTGTTCAAATGTGTGTGAAATCTTATGGGACTTAACTGCTAAGGTCATCAGTCCCTAAGCTTACACACTACTTAACCTAAATTATCCTAAGGACAAACGCACATACCCATGACCGAGGGAGGACTCGAACCTCCGCCGGGGCCAGCCGCACACTCCATGACTGCAGCGCGTAAGACCGCTCGGCTAAGCCCACGAGGCAGAAAATTGAATACATGTACGTACCATTAACATAATGTAATACTTACACGCAAAACTTTTTATATTGATTATTCTCAGACTGAACGAGCTGCGGCAAACCTCAAGGAAATTTTCAGGGGAGGGAAGAAAGATGTATGGTGTGCATTGTTGCACATGTGGATTCGAAAAGGCCAGAGACCCAATTACAGACAGAGCGAGGTGGCGCAGTGGGTAGCACACTGGGTTCGCATTCGGGAGGACGACGGTTCAATCCCGCGTCAGGTCATTCTGATTTAGGTTTTCCGTGATTTCCCTAAATCGCTCCAGGCAAATGCTGGGATGGTTCCTTTGAAAGGGCACGGTCGACTTCCTTCCCGGTCCTTCCCTAATCCTATGAGACTGATGAACTCGTTGTCTGGTCTTCCACCATAAACAACCTAACTCAATTACAGCCACTTGAAACAGGCTTCGTCCGAGAGGCCTATAGCCAAACATGTATATGTGTGATAGAAGCTGTAGGGAGCGAGCGTTACGGTAAGAACAACACTTGCTTTTACAGGCAACACACATTGCGACAAGCATAGGAGAGGGGGAAAAACACAATTATTCTATTGAATGGCTCTGAGCACTATGGGACTTAACATTTGTGGTCATCAGTCCCCTAGAACTTAGAACTACTTAAACCTAACTAACCTAAGGACATCACACACATCCATGCCCGAGGCAGGATTCGAACCTGCGACCGTAGCGGTCACGCGGTTCCAGACTGAAGCGCCTAGAACCGCACGGCCACACTGGCGAGCAATGATTCTATTGAAGGAACTGGCACAGACAGTATTCACTTCCAAAGATTTAGTGGATGGAAGGAAAACTGGAATCAGACTGGATGGACGGTATTCACTGCCCCGCTCCTACCGGTAAATAGGTATCTTACAGGGTGTTTCAAAAATGACCGGTATATTTGAAACGGCAATAAAAACTAAACGAGCAGCGATAGAAATACACCGATTGTTGCAATATGCTTGGGACAACGGTACATTTTCAGGCAGACAAACTTTCGAAATTACAGTAGTTACAATTTTCAACAACAGATGGCGCTGCGGTCTGGGAAACTCTATAGTACGATATTTTCCACATATCCACCATGCGTAGCAATAATATGGCGTAGTCTCTGAATGAAATTACCCGAAACCTTTGACAACGTGTCTGGCGGAATGGCTTCACATGCAGATGAGATGTACTGCTTCAGCTGTTCAATTGTTTCTGGATTCTGGCGGTACACCTGGTCTTTCAAGTGTCCCCACAGAAAGAAGTCACAGGGGTTCATGTCTGGCGAATAGGGAGGCCAATCCACGCCGCCTCCTGTATGTTTCGAATAGCCCAAAGCAATCACACGATCATCGAAATATTCATTCAGGAAATTAAAGACGTCGGCCGTGCGATGTGGCCGGGCACCATCTTGCATAAACCACGAGGTGTTCGCAGTGTCGTCTAAGGCAGTTTGTACCACCACAAATTCACAAAGAATGTCCAGATAGCGTGATTCAGTAATCGTTTCGGATCTGAAAAATGGGCCAATGATTCCTTTGGAAGAAATGGCGGCCCAGACCAGTACTTTTTGAGGATGCAGGGACGATGGGACTGCAACATGGGGCTTTTCGGTTTTCCATATGCGCCAGTTCTGTTTATTGACGAAGCCGTCCAGGTAAAAATAAGCTTCGTCAGTAAACCAAATGCTGCCCACATGCATATCGCCGTCATCAATCCTGTGCACTATATCGTTAGCGAATGTCTCTCGTGCAGCAATGGTAGCGGCGCTGAGGGGTTGCCGCGTTTGAATTTTGTATGGATAGAGGTGTAAACTCTGGCGCATGAGACGATACGTGGACGTTGGCGTCATTTGGACCGCAGCTGCAACACGGCGAACGGAAACCCGAGGCCGCTGTTGGATCACCTGCTGCACTATCTGCGCGTTGCCCTCTGTGGTTGCCGTACGCGGTCGCCCTACCTTTCCAGCACGTTCATCCGTCACGTTCCCAGTCCGTTGAAATTTTTCAAACAGATCCTTTATTGTATCGCTTTTCGGTCCTTTGGTTACATTAAACCTCCGTTGAAAACTTCGTCTTGTTGCAACAACACTGTGTTCTAGGCGGTAGAATTCCAACACCAGAAAAATCCTCTGTTCTAAGGAATAAACCATGTTGTCTACAGCACACTTGCACGTTGTGAACAGCACACGCTTACAGCAGAAAGACGACGTACAGAATGGCGCACCCACAGACTGCGTTGTCTTCTATACCTTTCACATCACTTGCAGCGCCATCTGTTGTTGAAAATTGTAACTACTGTAATTTCGAAAGTTTGTGCGCCTGAATATGTACTGTTGTCCCAAGCATATTGCAACAAACGGTGTATTTCTATCGCTGCTCGTTTAGTTTTTATTGCCGTTTCAAATATACCGGTCATTTTTGAAACACCCTGTATATACAAATAGTCGACTATGTGGAGCTCGTCTCGTTGATTCGTTTTCTGTACATTAATTCTGAGAATCGCATGTAGTTTACGTACCAGCGAAGATGTGCAGGATCATAAACTATATATGGACATATTTCAAAGCAGTGATTTTTAAAATGTTATAACTACCAGTTAGCAAAGATGAAATAATACAGAAACTAGTGCGTTTAAGCAGCTGCAGAGATTTACTGAATACAGGAAAACTGTGAGAAGAAAAATGTCGTTACTCAAGGCAGCTAGAAATGTGTCACGGTGTCATGCAATATTACTGTTTATGATGAAACTGAGCAGTGCCTTGAGAAAAAGCCAGCGACACTTTGTCAATAAGAGAGACTTTTCTTATAAGCTGTGGTACAAAATCGGGACAAAAATAAGCTATTATGATCAGGGGTTTGTAAGATTTAATGACAATACTGTGAAAGCCACTAAATAGATCAAATATGAAGGACTTTTATGGTTCGTTTAGGAGAACATAGGCAGTCTGACGAAGTAAGTGAAGCATCGAGAAGGAGAGGAGGAAACAAATTGAAACTTCATGAGTTTAGTGTGTATGTCATTTTATGTCAGTGATTACAAAAATCGAAGCAATTTACAAAGCTATTGGCAGTATGAGCACACTGATCGATGTGACTTTGCAGGAGGTCTGACCTGGATGCATGCACTGATTCGGTTGGGAAAGATGTCATAAAGCCTTTATATCCTCTCCTTTGGCAAGCGGAGTTGTCGTCCGAGCTGTCTCCATAGTGTTCCATCGTCGACAGATCTGCGTACCTGGTTGGCCACAGGAATAGCTCAGCATGACGCGAACAGTTCATAGAAACAGTGTCATCTGTGGAATAGCATTGTTCTGTTGAAAAATGACAGCACGTTCCTGTCACTTTACGGGTAACACACGAAGACTTAGGTTACTCATGGCGGGTCGTTGTACTGTCAGATTTCCCTCCATCACTACCAACCGTGACCTGATGTCATACCAGTGACTCTCCATATCATAACGCCAGTAGTAAAAGCGTTGTGTCTCTCCAAAATATTGCAAAAATGACACCTCTCCACAGATCCCTGTCATTCTCGTCAACGATGGTCATTCAGGGTAGTGCAGAAATGCGAATCATCGTGCAGGACCATGTGACCCTTTTCATGAGCAGTACATGCTTCCCCACTCATGGAACCACTCCACATGCTGCCCTTTGTGATGCGTTAACAGCAGCCTACACATGGAATAGTAATTCCATGGACCAGCTGCTCCTACAGTATGGTTCAGGATGATACATAATGTTGCAGGAAGTTTATTATTTTTTCTTGGACACCACACGCAGATTTGCAGGGGTTACGATGTGCTTGGTGGACGTCCGACCATGTCATCAGTGTCATTCAATGTTTTTAAAGGCAGTATATATTCTGGAGCTGGCTCCCTTTGTAAGTGTGTCCGCGGATGTCGCAGATAAGCTGATCAGGAGGCAGGCAGCCATTTAAGCCAGCTTGCAGTAGCAGCTTAGCAAGTCCTGTAAGCTCTGTCACAGTAAAGGTAACCCTCGTAACAGTCCTACCATAGTATGAGTATATTCTCTCCGGCGAATAAATACCACAGTGAACAGGAACTAAACTCGGTAATGGTCTTGGTGACAGCCAAGGATGACGTCTTCACTAATTAGCGCAGAAGACGAATATGTGCACAATTCCTTCAAGATTTTGTTATTAACAAAACAAAATCAGTCAATTGGGTGTTTATATTGTTAGAAGGTGGGATGTAGGTGATTGTTCAAGAAGGTATCGGCATTACTGAACGATTTCATCGGTAAATAGGTACAAATAATGATGCATTCTACTAAGGGGATAGACGTAATAATAAGGATTTTCATACTAGAGTGACTTTCTACGACTTAAACACCGTACGTTTTCAGTGCTACATCGGTTGATTTGGACTATATTCCATAAAGATGTGATGAAATGGTAGGGAACATACTATAAAATAAACTGAGATAAGTGGTATTAGGACCTCAGTATGGTTGTAATGTGGATGTTTCGTTAAGTGACAAACACAGTGGCCATACTACCGCACCACCCACCCAACCTCCATGTCCCAACATTTTTATTTGCTAGAACTGTGTACAGTTCGCAAGGTCCCTCAGTTAACCCAGCAGGGACGTCAAGTACAGAGTACAAGGAAGGTTATGTCCACGGCAATACCTGACTGTGACGAAGTTAATTGAAAACTATACAAGAAAGATGAGCACACGCAATGGAGACGTAAAAGTAAGTTATCACTGACAGTCCTATAACTATAAATAATATAAAAAGCAAGATACCCTAAATTTGCTGCCGGGATGCAAAATATATCTAAAAATAGCTCTGAGCACTATGGGACTTAACTTCTGAGGTCATCAGTCCCCTAGAACTTAGAACTACTTAAACCTAACTAACCTAAGGACATCACACACATCCATGCCCGAGGCAGGATTCGAACCTGTGACAGTAGCGGTCGCGCGGTTCCAAACTGTAGCGCCTAGAACCGCTCGGCCACCCCGGCCGGCAAAATATATCTCATAAATAAATAAGAGTAGTTAGACAATAAGCTATTTCAGTTTTATGAACCACTGACGATGCTCGGAACGAACAATGAAATGTGTCTGGCTGAAAACAATAACAAACATTTGGTTAAAAATTTTAAATACACTATGTGATCAAAAGTATGCAGACACCCCCAAAGTTTTTCATATTACATGCATTCTGCTGCCACCTACTGCCAAGTACTCCATAACAACAACCTCAGTAGTCATTAGACATTGTGAGAGAGCAGAATGGGGCACTCCGCGGAACTCTCGGGCTTCGAACGTGGTTAGGTGATTGGGTGTCACTTGTGTTACACGTCTGCACGCGAGATTTCCACAGTTCTAAATATCCCTAGGTCCACTGTTTCCAATGTGATAGTGAAGTGGAAACGTGAAGGGACACGTACAGCACAAAAGCGCACAGGCCGACATCGTCTGTTAACTGAGAGAGACCGCTGATAGTGGAAGAGGGTCGTAATGCGTAATAGGTAGACATCTATTCAGACCGTCACACAGTAATTCCAAACTGCATCAGGATCTACTGCAAGTAGTACGACATTTAGGCGGGAGGTGAGAAAACTTGGATTTCATGGTCGAGCGGCTGCTCATAAGCCACACATTACGCCGGTAAATACCAAATAACACCTCGCTTAGTTCAAGGAACGTAAATATTGGACATTTGAACAGTGGAATAACGTTGTGCGAAGTGACGAATCACGTTCTACAATGTGTCGATTCAATCGCGGGGTGTAGTATGGCGAATGCCCGGTGAATGTCATCTACCAGCGTGTGTGGTGCCAACAGTAAAATTCGGAGGTATTGGTGTTATGGTGTGGTCGTGTTTTTCGTGGAAGGCCCTTGCACCCCGTTTTTTTTACGTGGCACTATCACAGCGCAGGCGTACAATGATGTTTTAAGCACCTTCTTGCTTCCCACTGTTGAAGAACAAATCGGGCATGGCGACTGCATCTTTCAACACGATCGAGCACCTGTTCATAATGCACGGTCTGTGGCGGAGTGTTTATACGACAATAACATCTCTGTAATCGTCTGGTCTGCACAGAGTCCTGACCTGAATCCTTTAGAGCACCTTTGGGATGTTTTGGAACGCCGGCTTTGTGGCAGGCCTCTCCTCAGTGCAGCACTCGGGAAGAATGGGTTGCCATTCCCCAAGAAACCTTCCAGCACCTGATTGAACGTATGCCTGAGAGAGTGGACGCTGTCATCAAGGCTAAGGGTGGACCAACACCATATTGAATTCCAGCATTACAGATAGAGGGCGCCACGAACTTGTAAGTCACTTTCAGCCAGGTGTCCGGATACTTTTGATCGTATAGTGTAGTATTTATTCTCATCTACATCATATATATATATATATATATAATTTAAATAGCAATTGCGAAAGAATGGCTGCAAATATTAAAAACAGCTCCATTTTTTGGCACTAGATAGCCTCTTTCAGATTAATGTTTTAGAACGATATTCAGTCAAAATTTGCTACGCGCGGAAAAATGCTTCTATCGATGGACAAGAACTTTGAATATGTTGTTGTTTATTTAAAAAACACTTACTGTATAATGGGGTACCACCTGCCTCATTCCACCTTCCTCAGGAGCTTTAAGAAAATTTCCAGTGTGCTGAGGGGGTATATGAGGCAGCTGGTACCCCAGTTTTCAGCCAGAATCTTTCATGCTTCGGAAGGAGTACTTTTCCGCTGGTTCCCTTCTTTTCCTTACTGCAGTACGGCATGTAACTCATATGAAAAGGAATGTATTGGTCAACGAAATTGAGATAGTTTACGTATGTGAAACTGAAATAACGCAAAACTAATTTTGAGGAAATTGGATAATTTTTATGGTTCAAATGGCTCTGAGCACTATGGGACTTAACTGCTGAGGTCATCAGTCCTCTAGAACTTAGAAATACTTAAACCTAACTAACCTAAGGACATCACACACATCCATGCCTGAGGCAGGATACGAACCTGCGACCGTAGCGGTTGCGCGATTCCAGACTGTAGCGCCTATAACCGCTCGGCCACTCCGACCGGCGATAATTTTTATATTTTGTCCGTCTCAGTTGCATTTATATACAACTTTTCTTGCAGTGGTTACCGGTTTCGGTGACGCACCCGTTCTCAAATGACACGCCGTGTTATTAACTGTAACTAGTCATACAATATGATTCCAAAAGGTATGAATAGCTTATGTACAGAAAAGGGCAACATATACTCTCATTGATATAACCCTATGTGTCACTTAACTGCACTGTGCCAAATGAAACTAGTCTCAACAGTCACGTCAGTTACATGAATGTTTTTCAGTACTCCGCGAGTGTGAGCGGTTTCCCTTTAATATGAGACAACCGACCGGCACCTCTTTAACAATTACGTTTTCTATGAGAATGATTCTTCACTAAGTCTTTGTGTTTGAGTGATTTCACTTATTTTTTTCAGCCTATCACCGTCCATAGGTGGCGACGTTATTGGAACCGGGAGCGTGGTGCTGCATCCGCTGCGAGGAGGTAAATTGCTGAGCTGTGTGCCCCGCACTAGCTGGCCACCTCCTCGCGACGGATGCGACCCTGGTAGACTGCTGGAGGTTGCTGACGTAAAACGTTCTGGAAAATCTGCTGATTTAATTAATATATAATTACATATTTTCAGTAAAATGGAATGCCAACTGTCGCTTAGCTTTGGCAGTGTCCTTTCTACTTCACGTATGCCGAAGGAAACTTTGTACCACAACTATACAACTTCTTTAGTTACGTATCTGGAGCACCTCAATCCACAGTTTTAAATTATCAAAAGAAGAATTTGTCTATTCAGTACATAGGGTGTTCGGAAATTCCCATTAAAAACTTTTACGACTTGTTTGTGGCGTCACGTCACGGATTGCGCGGCTCCTCTCGCCAGAAGTTCGAGTGCCCCCTCGGGAATGTGTGTGTGTGTTATTCTTAGCTTCAGTTAGTTTAAAATAGTTTAGGGGCCGATGACCTCAGCAGTTTGGTCCCTTAGGAATTTAAACACAATATTTTGAATAGTAACCCATGTACGTTGTACAATGGTTTCGGTTCAGATGCTTAACCCATCCACTTCTGCTTGAGGAATTGGATTACGCGTGACACATTACAATTATTAGATAACAGTTCCAAGGGAAAAGTAACAAAACATCCATTTATCATTTGAGCACATTTGTTAGTATTAAAATGCAAATATTACGTGTTTGCATTAATCCAAAATAAAAAACAACCTAGCATATTATACGTGCAGAACAGTTCTCATGCATAGCAACAGCGTTAAGTGACATCAGGTGACCGTCTGACGTAGTAAACGTTATCCTCTCTACTCTATTGCATACCAGGACAAGTAACGGTAAGACTTTTCTCTGTCTTTCAGCAGACGTGAGCGCGTTACACATCTTAATTGAAACTGGCGTAGAACGGAAACGGTACGTTCCCGGACACTTCAAAATGTTATGTATGTACTCACTCCCTTCTATAAGTCCTTGAAGTTTTTAACGGGAATTTACGAACACCCTGTATAATTAAATGCATATGCATAACGCTTATTTTAACTTTCGTGTAGAACCTACGTCATCTTCATGTAGTCCCGGTGTTAGGGCTACCAACCAATTCAGAAGAATGAGTGGTCAGTTCAGTCAACTAAAATACTAAAGAATAGTTTCAGATGAAAGAACGAATAAAATACATGGTTCAAACGACAGATAAACTATAGACTGGGTTCACCTGGAAAGAAAGAAGGAAGAAATCAGTCACTATGTGAAACTGTGTTGAATGTTTTCATTCGTTTTCTCTCACATACTTGTTTCGTACAAAAGAAATAAATGAATAATAATCCAATCGACATATAAAACTACAACCGACAGAATCGATTGTTTTCATTCGGCTGCTCAGATAGATGGGTTTCCCTCAAAGAAAGGAATACAGGAACGAATAATTCAACCGCTACGTAAAGCTACAACCGAATGAGTCGACTGTTCTCCAACAGCCGACTGAATTCATTGTTTTCCTTCGGATGTTCTCACCGATCCATTACAGTTCAAAAGTATCAATTACACTACCAGAAGGGAAAATGACATTCGTTACTTCACATTAAGGTTGTCGTTAACACAATAAGGGGTGCACAATGCTGCAACAAAAATTTTTGATCACTTACCTGGTGATATAAAATGTCTGACAGACAGCAATGTAAAATTTGAAAACAAAAAAAATTGAAAACATGAGTTTCTACTATAGTGATGTGTAAAAACTGGTGGGCAGGAATTACTCACATCTGTATATTTAAAAAAAAAGAAAAAGCTGCAGCTGTTGAGCATGTGACCATATTTGCAAATTAATTTGCGATGTAAATGCAAAATGACTCGATCCACATCATTAGGATTTAACGGTAATAATGATCAACCGGATATGACACGAATTAACAGTAGCGGCAGAGGATTGCAACTTTTGACAACGAAGCGGGAAAGTGGACCATGTAGTACGCATGACATGTAACACTTTAATCGATATTGAGAACAGAATAAAAATTTTGGAGGACTACGTTTCAGCACGCCCTCGAGTAATATCTAATCATGCAACTTCCAAGTCGAGAAAAGTGTAGCTTTTATTTCCTTTCGATTTCATATGCGAATACAAAAACACACACACTGAAAATTCCAGTATGTGAGAAATACAGAGATCCTAGCTGCAGAATCGAATGATTTTAAAGTTTTGCATTGTGGGACATACATTAGTCAGCCAGAACATTATGACCACCCCCCTAACAGTCAATATGTCCACCATTGGCACGGATAACAGAGGAGACGCGTCGTGGCGTGGAAGAAATGAGGCCTTCGTAGCTCGCTGGATGGAGATAGGAGCACATCTGCACACAAAAATCACTTAATTCCCGTAAATTTCTTTAAACACTCAACCCTTGGTAAACGCAAATTTTGAAAATACATGAATACATAAGCTCGCTTTCTGTGTACAAGACGCACTATGCATCTGATACACATAGTTCATGTATTTGTCATCTGAACTGTCCGTCAAAAAATGTATGACTTGTATAAGGTAAACATATCCTGGTACAAATACCACGCATGAGTTTTATAACACATATTTCCAAGAAAACTTTAAACTCAATTCCGGAAAACTACAAATCGACACATCTTACTTTTGTGAGTAAAAAATGGTGCGAATGCCTTGTCCTCAGTTATAAGATACTGTGAAAAGAGTCGTGAATTCAGAATTAATGGTGTACATGAGACGATCTAAATAGTTTACCTTTGCTCTTAATGAAACGCCTAAAATGAGTATAGAAAATGAAAACATCTTAGGCCCTGTATTTGACTATTCGCTAAATGTAAGTTTACCGAAAATTCCTCCTGAGAAAATTTATTACTTGAGGCAGCTCATAGCGAAAGATCCTTCTTTTTGTATTTTCAACATTAAAACAGATTTAGCCCATTCTGCATCTACCATGAAGGCTAGGTACACAAAGACCCGACGAAGTTACTTCGTTCCTGTTGAACAAAATTAAAGAGCATGTGCTCGAGAGAATTACTGAGTTACACCTGTTGTTAGATTATTATCCCAGGCGAAACAAGAACCGTACATTTTCAAGAGTTTGTCTTGCCATAACCGATATGCGCAGGTTTAAAACCATAAACAGTATTTTTCCTTTACGTGGTCCTTCATACTATCTACGCTACCGAAAACTTAGCGTAATAAAACGTATCATTACGAAATGTGACTGTAATTACACTCCGTGTGAAGTTTGCAGGCTTATAGATAATGCTGAGAAAAAATAACCAGGAACAATTACGCCAATCGAAACCGACCTGATCACTGGGTGTTCTGCTTGGTGGCCTACTTATTATACGAAGTCGTCGGTCTCTCTTGACACCAGACACCGTCCAAGAAATAAAAGAGTGCAATTTAGTACTTCCAAATTTCATTACTTGAGTACTCTCATAAACACAAATATATTGTAAAAGCAATTAAGTACGTAAGATCATATGGTTTCCAAAGCCTGAATGCCTTTATCCTCAAGAGAACTAGTGAAGTATCTCCAGCTAGTCAAAAATCTTGTCCACAAGGAAAGATACCTATCAAATATTGCAAATTTGAAGACTTAAAGAAGGTTATGTCATATACTATAGAAAAACACAAAGGCTTTTCGGCTCAACTTTTACTGCGGCCAGTGGTTTCTGCTTCTCTCAATGATAACGAATAAAGTTCAGAAAAAAAGTCTTCGTAATATAATAATATTCATTAACTAGTAAAGATTTTTAATTGTATTATGAGCCAACAGATATTACGCATTATTTAAGGAAAACCTGCATTATTTGGAGAACCACAATACTTTAAATATTATAGAGTATTAACACGTACCAAAGTCAACGAAGGAAAGTAATTTTTTCTGATATCGTATTAGGTATTATGCTTAAAAATGTACGTAATTGTAGATATATGTATACTTTTTAATGTATGATTTAGCCAAAGCACTATTTAATAACATTCAAGAAAAAATAAGTTTTTTTTTTTCCCTCAAAACACGAAGCAATCACCCATGCAATTCCTACACATCTATCGAATTTGTTCCGTTAAATAGCGACGTGTTGAGTTCTGTTTCCATGGAAGTCTTGAATGCAGTACCAAATCTGGTCCGATATTCGGTAAGATGGTATTTTTTCAATAGACATTAGTGCTGGACAGTTGCAAATGCCTTACTGAATTCAGGAAACACGACGTCAACCTGAGCGCCGTTGTCTACAGCGCAATGGATCTCATGGAGGAAGCGGTCAAACTGAGTTTTGCAAGATCTCTGGTTGCGGAATTCATCTTGATTTTTGTAGAGGAGATTTTCCTTCTAGAGAAAGTCTAAATTCTTGAGCATGGAACATGTTCCATAATTCTACAACAGATTGACGTCACCGATATAACCTGTAATTACGTCTACCTGCCTATGACCCTTCTTGAAAAAGGGAATGACCACATTTTGCACCGCTAGGTACCCTTAGTTGCTCCAGCGAACTACGATAAACTGCTGGTAGTAGACGACCAAGTTATTTCGCATAATCTTCGTAGAATGTTGCATGTATTTCATCTGATCTTGATGCCTTTCCACTACTAAGCGATTGTGGTTGCTATTCTATTCTGCGATTGGTTACCTCAGCATCTCCCATTTCGCCTTTCGTGTGATTATTGAAATGAAGGACCGTATTACGATTTTCATTGGTGAAACAATTTCGGAACACCAAATTCAGCATTCCGTTTCGCTGCCTATATGGTCACTGAGTGACTGAACAAATGATTTCGAGCCACTTCCTGATTTTATGTAAGACCAAAACCTCTTACGGATTTTAGTCAGATTGATTGACAGAATTTTAGTTTCATAGTCATTGAACGCTTCTCTCATTGAGCTTCTTACGTTCGTTTTCGCTTCGTTCAGCTTTTGGTTGTCTGCTTGGTTTATCTTTAATCTGTGATGGATTCTTTTAATTTTTTTTTCCATTTGTGCTCCACATCCTCGTCCTAGGCACTGATTATTTGTGGTCGACCAACTAGATATTCTGCAATTTGTATCCTGTCACTCTCACTAAGCATAAATATTTTTCCATCTTTCTTAACATTCCTTGTAGTAACCGTAGTCACAGTTGCTGTCACAGCTTTATGAGCACTCTGCGTTAACTATTTCAAATTTCGCACCCTAGTGACGTTGCCGGAGTCGCTGGAGTTGGGATAATATCCGCTTCTGAGAGTGTGATGCTATAGGTGTAATGGAGAAATGTTGTGTCGTCTCCATCTCTTTGGACCAGACGTGCTCGCAGTTGAGCAGTAACAGCAGATGTGGCTCGTGACCTCGTTGGCGGTGTTGCACGTGCTGTTTACTGCAGAACTGGCTACGTTTTTCATGGGTAATTAGAGGGGAACGTCTGGTTTTGTGACTACAAACAAAACCTGCCAGACTTTGCATGATGTCTACGCGCCTTTGAACGTGTTGCTTGTTGCGGGGATCAAGACGTATTAACTACAAAGGTTGCTGCTGGCAACGAGCTTCTGCAGCCTAGCACGTGTTCTGGAACTGTTTAGTCCGCTGGTGAATCTCCGGTTATAGGAGGAGAAAAGCTGTCCTTAGCTGACGACCATCGAACCGTTCAGCACGTTTCTTTCTGATAGGTGATGGAACGCTCTGAAGAATGTTGTCAAGCTGCTTTTCAGTTAATCTAGTGGAAAAATTGGGACGAGCCACTCATTTGCACATTTAGAGTATTGGTGAAAAGAGGGTTTTGGAGTTTGCTGAATGCCACTATGGGAACAAAATAGGAGAAGGTGTGGGATACGAACTATGGACGATTTTCAGAAGCCCAAGCCACAGACAGTCCTTCAGTAACGGAAACTTACACCAAGGCATAAGTGAATTCTTCCCTTCAAAAGGACGTTTGTGCGACTAAAGGGAACTAGTACTTATCTTCGATGATCACCAATCAGATGTGGCGTGAGAAGGAAGTTATTGGTTTGTAATTGCTAACTTTATACTGCACGTGCACGCCATAAGATATGCAAAATCATGTCAAACTCGTTATCATTATTATTATTATTATTACGATCTGCAGTAGAATAATACTGTTTTTCTCGTTTGCTGCACAACCAGAAAATCTAATCTGAAATTACAGAACTTAACTATTACTAGTATTAAAATAAAAGTGCGAAAGAGAGCAAAAATGGAAATGAGGACACAGGGATATGAGATAGAGAGAAAATGTGGTAAATTGTATTTAAAAAAAGTTCATCAGTAGTAACTGGAAAAGGTAAAGAAATTAAGTCGGTGATTTTAAGCGTAGTTATTGTTACATGACTAATGGTTCAAATGGCTCTGAGCACTATGGGACTTAACTTCTGAGGTTATCAGTCCCCTAGAACTTAGAACTACTTAACCTAAGGACATCACACACATCCATGCCTGAGGCGGGATTCGAACCTGCGACCGCAGCGGTCGCGCGGTGCCAGACTGTAGCGCCTAGAACCGCTCGGCCACTCCGGCCGCTCCATGACTATGTTCTGGTATCAACAACACAAGGTGAAGTGCAGTCGACAGATTGCTGTCTACAATTCCGTATACGGAACGCTGCAGCAACACCGGCGATAGGCAATGGACAAGACGACCTTTAATCTTACATACACTGATCAGCCGGAACATTACGACTACCAACTTAACATAGATATAAATCCGTCCAGACGGTAGCAACGTCACCTGGCGTGAAATGACTGCTAGTCAGACACACCTACGGTGCATATAGTATCAGTAAGCGTGCTGTCCATGTGTAGAATCGGGAAAACGCGCAATCTATCTAAATTTCAGCGAGGGCAGATTGTGATGGTTCAAAATGGTTCAAATGGCTCTGAGCACTATGGGACTTAACATCTAGGGTCATCAGTCCCCTAGACTTAGAACTACTTAAACCTAATTAACCTAAGGACATCACACGCATCCAAGCCCGAGGCAGGATTCGAAACTGCGACCGTAGCAGCAGCGCGGTTCCGGGCTGAAGCCCCTAGAACCACTCGGCCACAGTGGTCGGCTGCACATTGCGATGGCTCGGAGGTTCGGCATAAGTATTTTGGAAACTGCACTACTTGTCGGGTATTCGAGGAGTACCGTGCCGAGCGTCTTCAACACGTGGCGGAACCAAGGTGAAATCACGTCCAGGCGTCATGCGGTTTGGCGGCCACCCCTCATTACATATGTCGGACGTTGTAGGCTGGGCAGACTGGTAAAACAGGACAGGCGGCGAACTGTGGCGGAACTAACATCAGACTTTAATGATGGGCAAAGTGCAAGTGTGTCTGAACACAAAGTGCACCGAACACTCCCAATGATGGGCCTCCGCAGCCGATGACCCATGCATGTGCCAATGGTAACACCACGCCATCAGTAACTATAACTGAAATGGGTATGTGACCATCGGCAGTGGACGTTGGCGCAGTGGCAGAGCGTTGCATGGTTTGATAAATGCCAGTACCCTCCTCATCGTGCCAATGGGAGGGTGCGAATCGTCTTCCTGGGGAACAGCTCCTTGACGGCTGTACTGCGGGACAGAGAAAAGCTGGTGGCAGCCCCCTTTAGTCTCTGGGGAATATTCACGTGGGCATCCATGGGTCCAGTGGAGCTCGTGCAAGGCACCATGTTGCCCAAGCAATATCATACATTGGTTGCAAACGACATACACCCCTTCATGACGATCATGTTTTCCGACGTCAGTGGCATTTCTCAAGAAGGCTAAAGTTCGAGGAAGACAGTGGTAAGTTCCAATTGGTGTGCAGATCCCCCAGGTCGCCAGAACTGAACACGATGGAACACATCTGGAATGTAGTTGAACGTGGCGGCAGGGCTCGTTGCCCAGCCCTCCACAGAATTTACGGGAATTAGGTGATTTATGTGTGCAGATGTGGTGCCAACTCTCTCCAGCTCATTGCTTCCATGCCACGACGCGTCTCTGCTGTTATCCGTGCCAAAAGGGCGCCTACCGACTCTTAGGTAGGTGGCCATAGCGTTGTGGCTGATACGTGTATATTCTGCTATGGAGTTAGTCTACTGTGTAGAGCAATACGCACCAAATGGTGCCAATTTCAGGCACTCCAGCCGTGGCGAAACAATGAGATCCTATCTACTGCTGCCTAGATGACGCTTACAATGGGGAACTGATATGTACTTCCGCTATGAGACTGTCATAGCTTCAGATCCACCGTTAGTTATATCACCAGCCACGGGTAATACTGATACACGGACCTGCTTTCCTTTTACAAATGGAGGATCAGACGCGAGGATCACCGACTGCGATTAAGGTTTGCAAGGACTTTCTGTGTTGAAAATAAGGATACATGTTTTTCAGCGATTTGCTAGACACTCTCTAGTTTTTGAAAAATTCGAGGTCAAAGCTGGTGACGGAAAATTGTATTTTCCATGCTATACATAAAAAAATCGTCTGAAAACAAACATTTTTATTAATATTATATGAGGTCCAACGTTAATAATGTTCGAGTTATTAACGTTTTTGTGGTTTCATGATGTGCCTCGGGCACCCGTCTTTCAGCATATCTAATAGAGCGAGGTCGACCGTCCAGAGTTCAAGGCATTAGACTGTCAAACTGCTGGTCCATGTTTGATTCTTAGGCATGGTATTTTTTTCATTCGATACTGTTTTTGACTGCACTGAAAGTACGATTTTTCGCCATCAACTTTGATCTCGATTTTTTCAAAAACAAGGGAGCGTCTAGCAAATAGCCGAAACACGTGTCACTTTATTTCATATACAGAACGTCCTTCTAAAACTTGATGAAAATCAGTGACCCACATGTCAGACCATCTCCTTGTTAGCGGGTGCCAGATTAAGCCGCCAATCGCGGGATAAAGAGCGACGGGCGCCTGCTCTCATCCAGTTCGCATCCGGCTCAGTTCACGCCGAGCTATAATTCTAGTCTGCATCAGCGGACACTATCTTCAGTGCCACTGTAAGATCAACCACTACCTAAGAGCATTTTTCGATCTGTTTAACGATAAGTCTCCAGTGCAAGAACTCAGTAGCAGTGAAATACAGCAACCTTAATGAACTAGATGGCTGTCTTCAATGCGTTAGGCTAGTCAGCGTGTTGGACGTTGAATACCGAACCACGTATCTACCACGTTCAAATCTTACATATCTTTAAGAGGCATGTGTTTACATAAAGCTGCGAAACGGGCATACCACACACATTCCACAAATAAATATCTGTGGCTGGAAGATCGCTTCCTGATACCTGTGATGTTGGGTATCATGAGGTTGTGTGATGTATACATTTTCACATCGGTCTTCCGATTGTTTCACGCATAATAGTGTTTTACGCCCTATGTTGCCGCGTTCATCTCTCCTTCTTCCGACACCCAGACCCTGCTGACCAGCTGTCTTCCCTTCTTCTGTATATTGTGTATGTTCTGGCCTCGTAATGCACAGAAAGCAGGAACAGCTGGTATTCTTCTGTAATATGGGAGTTCTGGTACCTGGTCAATTCTGAGTACAAAAATGGCTCAAATGGCTCTGAGGACTATGGGACTTAACATCTGAGGTCATCAGTCCCCTAGAACTTAGAACTACTTAAACATGACTAACCTAATGACAGCACACACATCCATGCCCTAGGCAGGATTCGAACCTGCGACCGTAGCGGCCACAAATTCTGAGTACATCATAAATTCGGATCTAAGTGCTGACATCAGTGAATCATAGCTAGAGAATCAACTGTAGTCCCTTACAGTTTCCCCTCTGATGCTGGGTATCCAGCGACACAGTGTTCTTGATCATAATCAATCTCACATTCTCGTTCTCTCTAAAGATTCATGTAGTTAGGCAAATGTCTGCAGGAATACGTATATGGTAATCTATTGCGGCCATCACATGCTTCTTCGTCATTTATTGTATCATATAAACTGCGATGTCTTGAATAGACTTCCTCTGCGTCAACCGTGAGTCTTTGATCGCAACATAGTGAAATGTTCCAGTATCTAAAGAAACGAATCGGTCATTGCTTGTAATATTATATCTGCAAAGGTAATGAGGGTGAGGTGCGAGGCACATCAACATGTGGATCATCCTCCACGAAGAAATTAGGGGGCTCATTTCCGATTTCTAAATCAACGGAATGTATTTTAAGTTTCCTGAAGAAATCTTATACCGACGTATCCAGACGGGAAAAGCCAGCAAAATTCGTTTTAAGACAGTTTCGGAATCTTTGGAGTTGTGGCCAGAGTCTAAAATGCTGTTATAGTGCTGTAATAGACGATTATCTTGCAGAAACTGATGATTTTCTCAACTTTTTGGCCTATTCGATGTCAAAACTCGTATTTTCATGCTAGCTGTTTTGTAAGGGAGGTGTTCCTATGCCCCCAGTAGCTAAGACATATAACAAATCGGAGGGGACATGTGTTTATGAAAGCTGAATGCCTTATTGGGAAGCCCTGAGACCAGTTATCACGAGTGTATGTGTCTATATTCTGCAGGATATTTTCTTCAGCAGTCGACTCTGAGACATACAATGTCATTAGCGGGAGCTTTAGTAGGTCTCAAAGAGGCACATCCTAGATTTTCTGCCTGTATTTTACAGTAGTGCCGTCGGAATTATCGTCAGTTCTCATTGCTAGCCATGAGAATATATCACCGTGGGCGAGCCGAACTATTGGCCTATATGAAATTTTGTGCTGTTAGTACGAGATAGTCAGTCACGACAGTCATTCCGAGATTATGCGTCGATTAGCTCTGAAAATCACCAGGAGTGGTTTGAAGTTTCTACTAAAATATTAAAAAGAGGTGCCAAGAAGACATCCGCGGGATTTCTGCACACACAACACGATGGTAAAAGCTTCTTTTTCATTTCTGGGACTGTGAGAAGCTTTCTGAAGCATAAATTATAGGTAGTATCTGCTAGATGCGCAATCTGAGTTGGCTTTTTAGTGTTATATCGGTGCTGTGTCGGCAGAATTTGGTATGAAATTCAAATTATAATCAAGTTTTCCAAAGACAAGCCATACTATTCTAGGTAGCGATAATTGTTTTCTGGCCTGTAAATCTTACTCTGATCATAGCAGATCCTCCTTTGGTCGAATGAGACAACATTTCTCTAGTTTACAATTGAATTGAAATCAAATGGTTCAAATGGCTCTAAGCACTATGGGACTTAACATATGAGGTCATCAGTCCCCTAGACTTAGAACTACTTAAACCTAACTAGCCTAAGGACATCACACACAGCCATGCCCGAGGCAGGATTCGAACCTGTGACCGTAGCAGCAGCGTGGTTCTGGGTTGAAGCGCCTTGAACTGATCGGCCACAGCGGCCGGCTTACAATTGAATTCAGTGCGCTTTAGCAGAAGACAGATTTACCAGGTTATGTAGGTGATCAGCTTCGTATCACTGACAGTTGTTGCTACTGTCATTATTGTAGTTTGAGAAATGGTAATAACTGCTGTAAGAAATGCTAAAAAGTGGTACGTACCTTTGTAGCTCTTAACGGTAAGTGGTAATGTCAACAAAATTGTGGGTCGTTGCATGTCTTGAAACATGCATGTACTTTGGGATCTATTCGTATTTCCAATGACGAGAAAATGGTCGGCTCACCTACTAGGAGTAAAATGTTATAGAGCGCTTACATAATCTTACTCATTGCATTCCAGTCACACTTCATCTAGAGTAGCGTATGGAAAGTGCAACGTTCTGATCAAACATGGAATAGCATCAGCCCGAAGGACAATATGGTTGTGGAGCTCTGAGTGCACTTTTTAGGCGTTCCATAGTTTGATTAGGAATGGTAATGCCGTGTCCTTTTTGTTGCTGTCTTCATACGGGTTGACTTCGGATCTCACAATTACTGAATTACTGAAAATTAAAATAGAGCAGAAAGAAACCAAGTCTAAACATGCATGATACATAGTCGCGAACAGTCATCCTAAACCGAAGACGGACAGTGGTGCACTACTATGTTGCTGAAGCATCATATACACTCTTGGAAATTGAAATAAGAACACCGTGAATTCATTGTCCCAGGAAGGGGAAACTTTATTGACACATTCCTGGGGTCAGATACATCACATGATCACACTGACAGAACCACAGGCACATAGACACAGGCAACAGAGCATGCACAATGTCGGCACTAGTACAGTGTATATCCACCTTTCGCAGCAATGCAGGCTGCTATTCTCCCATGGAGACGATCGTAGAGATGCTGGATGTAGTCCTGTGGAACGGCTTGCCATGCCATTTCCACCTGGCGCCTCAGTTGGACCAGCGTTCGTGCTGGACGTGCAGACCGCGTGAGACGACGCTTCATCCAGTCCCAAACATGCTCAATGGGGGACAGATCCGGAGATCTTGCTGGCCAGGGTAGTTGACTTACACCTTCTAGAGCACGTTGGGTGGCACGGGATACATGCGGACGTGCATTGTCCTGTTGGAACAGCAAGTTCCCTTGCCGGTCTAGGAATGGTAGAACGATGGGTTCGATGACGGTTTGGATGTACCGTGCACTATTCAGTGTCCCCTCGACGATCACCAGTGGTGTACGGCCAGTGTAGGAGATCGCTCCCCACACCATGATGCCGGGTGTTGGCCCTGTGTGCCTCGGTCGTATGCAGTCCTGATTGTGGCGCTCACCTGCACGGCGCCAAACACGCATACGACCATCATTGGCACCAAGGCAGAAGCGACTCTCATCGCTGAAGACGACACGTCTCCATTCGTCCCTCCATTCACGCCTGTCGCGACACCACTGGAGGCGGGCTGCACGATGTTGGGGCGTGAGCGGAAGACGGCCTAACGGTGTGCGGGACCGTAGCCCAGCTTCATGGAGACGGTTGCGAATGGTCCTCGTTGATACCCCAGGAGCAACAGTGTCCCTAATTTGCTGGGAAGTGGCGGTGCGGTCCCCTACGGCACTGCGTAGGATCCTACGATCTTGGCGTGCATCCGTGCGTCGCTGCGGTCCGGTCCCAGGTCGACGGGCACGTGCACCTTCCGCCGACCACTGGCGACAACATCGATGTACTGTGGAGACCTCACGCCCCACGTGTTGAGCAATTCGGCGGTACGTCCACCCGGCCTCCCGCATGCCCACTATACGCCCTCGCTCAAAGTCCGTCAACTGCACATACGGTTCACGTCCACGCTGTCGCGGCATGCTACCAGTGTTAAAGACTGCGATGGAGCTCCGTATGCCACGGCAAACTGGCTGACACTGACGGCGGCGGTGCACAAATGCTGCGCAGCTAGCGCCATTCGACGGCCAACACCGCGGTTCCTGGTGTGTCCGCTGTGCCGTGCGTGTGATCATTGCTTGTACAGCCCTCTCGCAGTGTCCGGAGCAAGTATGGTGGGTCTGACACACCGGTGTCAATGTGTTCTTTTTTCCATTTCCAGGAGTGTACGTCTAAACCAAAAAATGACATCAATTAATGACTACGACCTATCAACAGCCCAGTAGATTTTATAGAGAAACAGTTCCCAAATATCTGTATGTCACTGCGATAAATGAGCAGTTTCGCTTAAGCGTTAATTTGGGCGGTCTAAGAAGCTGCAGTTATTGACTGTGCGGCTGATCCCGGCGGAGGTTCGAGTCCTCTCTCAGGCATTGGTGTGTGTGTTTGTCCTTAGGATAATTTAGGTTAAGTAGTGTGTAAGCGTAGGGACTGATGACCTTAGCAGTTAAGTTACACACATTTGAACATTTTTTTTTTTTTGTTAATTTGGGAATGGAACTTACAATTGGAAATGAGGATAAAAACATGCCTGTTTCGATATTCATTCCGTTAGTACAACTTGAGGACATTTCTGTGAGTCATGGAGACTAGATGGCCATCCTACTGACAACGAACTGACCCTGGCGACCACAGGCGTCACAAATGGCCCAGCGATGAGGGCATGTTGCTCGGTTATGATACTGGAAGCAGTCCACTCCTAATGGTAAAGTCCGTTGGTGTTGTCTTCTGGCATCATCACAGAAGCCTGTGCTACTTCTCTACACTCACTGGATTGTGAAATGACCAGTACTTCATCGAGAGAAGTGTCTGGGAACTGGAGACTGTCAGTCCGAACCTGCCAATCAGACGCATTTTGCACCATGTGGGTCCGCATGCGAATGACAGCATATGTTTTGGAACACTAAGAGCAAGTAAAGTCGAAATGGCGGCGTCGAATGAGTCCTTGTGGCTAGCTGGCCCACAGTAAACACAACTGGTAGGTTTCTTTGGTGGAATACAAGTACAGCTATTCGATCAAGATGTGCACAAGTCAGTTATAGTAGGGCGCGGCATGTCAATGAACGCATCCATTGTAAAGCCTGATGGATCCATTTGCGTATCTCTCTTCCACAGCAGTTAAAGAATGTCGAAAATATACCGGGATAAAAGGAACTCACGACAAAGATCGTCGTTTGTGATATCTTCTGCCGTCAGATGGTGGAACATACGCGGTTGCTGCACGCGACGCTGTAACAAAATTATGTAAGCAAAGTAGACACAGACAGGGAATCACCCTAGTGGAGCTATGGGCTGCAAATGGGAAAATCCATTGAGTTAAGTGACTTTGACAAAGATCAGATTATTATTACGCAGAGCCTGTGAACGTGTATCTGGATAACGGTAAAGCTGGTCGAATGTTCAAGTCCTACTGTCGAGAGCATCTATCGAAAGAGGTAGAAAAAATGGTTCAAATGGCTCTAAGCACTATGTGACATAACATCTGAGGTCATCAGTCCCCTAGAACTTAGAACTACATAAACCTAACTAACCTAAGGACATCACACACATCCATGCCCGAGGCAGGATTCGAAGCTGCGACCGTAGCAGTCGCGCGGTTCCGAACTGAAGGGCCTAGAATCGCTCGGCCACGGCGGCCGGCGAAAGAGGTAGAAGGACCGTGAAACTACCATTAGGCGCTCTTCACAGATCTTGGAATTCGGAGGCTTGTCTGCTCTGTATAGTAGAATAGATGATGATCTGTGGTATATCTGCCGAAAGAACACAAGCTAGTGCACTTACAAGTGTTTCGGAGCACAACGTTCATTGTACATTGTTGAAAATTGAGCTTCGCAGGAAATCAGCCGTACGTGTTCATATGTTGACACAATGACATTGTCAGTTACGACTGCAGTGGGTACGCGACCATCGGGATTCGATCGTCGGTGAATGGAAACGTGTTGGCTCTTCGGGTGAATTAAATTTTCGCTGCTCCTTGTCGATGGTCGTCTCCAAAAACGCTGCTATCGAGGTGAACGGCGGCTCGAAGCGTGCAACGCACCACGGACACAGGCTGGTGGGAGCAGTATTATGTTATGAGAGACGTTTTCCTGAACTTGCATGGGACCTACGTTAGTAATCGCAGACACGCTGACAGCTGCGAACCACCTGTGCCCCTTCATGCTTGATGTCTTCCCCGACGGCGATGTCATCTTTCAGCAGTATAATTGTTCGTGCCCATGAGCCAGAACAATGCTACAGTTGTTTGAGAAGGTTTATAGTGAACTTACGTTGATGTTTGTTCGACCAAATTCACCTGGATGTAAATTCTATGGAGCTCATCTGGGTCGCTATCGAGCACCATCACCGTGTACACAAATCAGCGGCCTGTTACTTACGCCAGTTACATGGCCTGTGTAGGCGTCAATGCCACACCCCCCCAAAAACCTGCAAACACGCTGTCAGACTGTCGGATCTCGGATACTCAGAATCAGTGATGCATTTCGTTCCAAAGGTAGGCAAACAAGCTATTGAATAGGTAGTTCAAATGATTCAAATGGCTCTGAGCACTATGGGACTTAACTTCTGAGGTAATCAGTCCCCTAGAACTTAGAACTATTTAAACCTAACTAACCTAAGGACATCACACACATCCATGCCCGAGGCAGGATTCGAACCTGCGACCGTAGCAGTCGCGCAGTTCCAGACTGTAGCGCCTAGAACCACTCGGCCACTCCGGCCAGTGAAATAGGTAGTCATAATGTTTTGGCTCATCAGAGTACACAACTCACTCACGAGAAAAACCGACTACTGAGTGCAAGTCGCCAATGTAGTGTATCTTACGTTAACTAGAATGTTAGCTGCAGATACTGCAGATTGCCGACTGGTGTACTCAAACGTAACTTTAGTAATCTGTTGGCACTATGATTAAGACAGTGTAGCCACATTCGGACTGATATGGGTTGAAATACGCATCCGACCATCTACAGCTGCTTTTTTCATGGCTTATCAAAAATCGCAAAGGCAAATGCCGGGAAGGTTCCTTTGAAAAGGAAACGATTGTTTTCCTTTCCAAATCTGTCCCATTCGAACCAGATCTCTGTCTTCAACCACTTTTTCACCTATAAACCCCAACCGTACATCCTTCATATGCTAAGTCAGATACAACAGTTTAGTCGATTGACTCCATGGTAGTGTCTGTGGAGTAAGACGTGTTCGGCATTAGATACAGATGGTAGAATATATCCCTTAGTTCTTTCACAGCCCAGTTGAACGAATCTTTGTAGTTCATACAACATCCGTAAGGCATTATTTTACTGTGAATTCTTGACTGAAATACACAAGAAGGGACATGCGTGCAATCTACTCGTCGAGTTTTGAGGCTGTGTTTCCTTGTAGCAACCACAAAGGTCCGAAAATGAGTCACACCGCGGCTTCTGTACACATGGGAAAATCAACGTGATTGGCACCAAAGTGGGTAACGCGCTATAAATTGGTTACAAACATGGAAGACTTTAAAGAAGGTGGTTCATCCCTATAGTGACATCAAAAGTGGAAAAAAAGATTATTAACCCTTCTTGGGCAAGACATTCTTAGCATTGCGTCAAGCGCAAGCAAAATTTACTTTGAAACAACTGTCAACGCAAATTCGACTCATTTGGATATCTCTTCCTTGTGAACACGCGGAAAATTTGGCTTGAGGCATGCCTCGGAGATGCCAAGCAATTATCAACACTGCGGATGACAAGACTATTATTAACTGTAACTATATTTTCCTTTTTCCCATATATGATGTATGCATATGTTTTATTTTGTGGTCAAATACATTTTTTACTGATTAACCCGACTACAATCTTACATCACAGACTGTACAAGCATCTACATCCGTGGT